>NC_135025.1:13466537-13778037 GCF_051020955.1 Megalopta genalis | reverse complement strand
AAAAAAGAAAAAAAGAAAAGAGAACTGTCATCTTGTCCTGCGACCTATTTTATATACATGAGTCTACGCGCGAGGGTATGCGTATTGTGCATGCACTCGTCTATGTACACGTGTGTCTCTGCGGCGTAGATCGGTTCCGCGCACCCCTTCGCACGATCGCCGGTTTAATTAATCGGACGTCGATGCTCGTTTCGCGACCAGTCGTATGTAAACGCGATCGCTGTTACGCCGATCCGCGAACTTCGGTCGAGGAAAGAAAAAAAGAGAACTGCCCCGTCTCGAGGATACACACAGCGACATCGAGCTCGACAGCGACCGGTTCTCAACCGGCAAGGATTAACCGAGCTGCACGCGGTCGTTGCGATCGGGAATTCGTCTGGCCCTTAGACAGCACCCTCGGAGAGCGACACACTCTTCATCAAATCCGACACCTCCCGTCATCAGCCTCTCGCGCACACTCGCGCACACATACATACGCACACACATACGTACACGCACACCTTACACGCCGTCTCGTCGTTTAAGCTTAAGCTTATCGGTAGTTAAGTAAATATCTGTAAATCCTCTCTATGTACACCCTGTTTGAATAGTTCCCTTAAATCTAGTCTTAAAACTCCGCGTTACATCGCCTGTGTCGCGTGGAACTCTGTTCTCGAAGAGAAACCCAGCCGCGCCGTTTTAGTGTCCGGCGGCTTCGAGATCCCTCGGGGCCGCCTCGGGGCGCAACGATCCTTCGACGATCGTCTGGAGAACACTGCTTTCTGGTCTGTTTTCGGAGGACGGTCGACCCGACCGGGGGGCTCCGACCCTTCTTACACGGTCGACCCTGCTCTCGGAAATGCGTTTTCTAATGCAGGATAAGAGAAACTCGTTACCGGCCGTCGGTAACGCGAGGACGTCGGAAGGGGTGGCCGAGCCTTGTTCATGCTGGCGTTTAAGTCTCCGGACTCGATCGTCGGATTGCCGGACCCCCGACTCCCGTTTTTCTTCATCACCCGGACGAACTTACAAACTAATTCTGCTGACCGGCCGCCACTTAAATGTAGCTCTATGGCTGCTGGAGCAACAGCTGCTCCAGCTCGTCGGCGGACCTCAGCAGGAACGCCGCGGACTCTCGATATCCGGTGATCAGTTGCCTCACGGCCGTCATTTCTGTTGCGTTTAGCTTGTGACTCAGCAGCGGCTTCGTGTTCTTCATGCTTAGGTCCGTCGGTCCTGGAAGAACACAATTCGGCGTTAACAATGAATTAGGGGACGAGGGGAGGTTTCGTTGGCGGTTTTCAAGCGGTTTTCAAGCACACGACACCTTGGCTGGGAAATTAACCCTTTCGATACTACGAGCCACTATAGTGGCCCTCCATAAGATGCCATCGAGGTACTACGAGCCACTATAGTGGCCCTCCATAAGATGCCATCGAGGTACTAAGGGCCACTATAGTGGCCCTCCATAAGTTCGATCGTTTGTAGCGAATAAAGTCAGTGCTTACTGCAGAAAGCTAATTCACCTTATTTTTCTCTCAACAACGGATAAATAGATATGCCTTATTTTTTTCAATTTTGTTCAACTTTATTTGGATTAACCCTTTTGCTACGGGCGGGTTCTCCACTGCGGTACCCCCGCAACGATCGGCGTCTTGTAGCGTGCAGCGATGTCGCAGCGCGCCGTCCAGCAGAAGTACCGCGGCGGAAAATCCACCCGTAGCGAAAGGGTTAATGGTTGGGATTTTTGCTGAGCGTGAAGATGCTTTATTACGGCGGAATCATTGGTTCGCGTTTTATCTGGCAGAAGTTATTTGACTTCTTTGGACACACCGAATCGGCGAGAATGACTGATTCCTGATTTTTTCTTTTAGTGAGTTTTCTTTTTGTAAGCTGCTTTATTCGAGCATGTATTATAATAGAAATCGTGAGAAGAAGTCTACGGAAATTTTGAAAAATAATAATAGTTAAATAATAATAAATAGGGAAGCTAAATATCGCGAATGGCCAGGTTGTCGATGCGACATTAAAAAATGAGAGCCGAAGAGGACGAAGAGAAGGGTGTACTACAACCATCACATTTATTTATATTTAGGTCTAGGTGTTCCAGTGTTGAAAGTCAATCATAATTGACAGCCATCGTTTTAGTTTCGTAATTAATTCCTCGGGTTTCTTCAAATAAAATCTTTCTTTGAAGATTATTATAAATTCGAGTCTAGCAACACTGGTGCGACTAATGTATCTTTCTGAAAGGATTTTTAGGAATCTTGTGTGGAAGATTATTTCCAAACCAACGAGTCGTATATCTACTGGCTACGTATAATAAATTACATATGCTGAATTTAGAAAATAGATCAAACGACTGCCAACGATAAAAATAGCTATAATAAAAGCAGTCAGTCTCCACCGGCATTGTCTCTCTTAACCTACAAATAAAATCCGTCACCTAAATATTTTCTTTACGAATGGCATTAAAAATCTCAGTACATGTATTTTTAATGATTGATAATTTGTCTAGATCACCGGAGTTTTTTCATTAGACAGCATGCACATTATTCTATATACAAATTATTTATGATTAAGAAATTTAAATAAAATATATTTAAATATATCTTAACATGTAGCACATAATGTTATTAAAAAAGTAGATACATGTCTACCAAAGAAAAACATAAGCAGCCTAAGAAATATTTAAAAACAATGATGACAAACAAAAAATTCCTATCTATCTTTTCTCTACGGAATCAATCAATCCATGTTTACAATGCATTTACAAGCATAAATTAGACATTGGTTGCAGAAAGCGAAAAATATTTTACATCAATTCACATATGAAAAAGAATAGACAAATACAACACAACGTTAAGCATATAAATAATTGTTAACTGACTCGACTCCCAAGACTCGATTATAATATCTATCTTTAGCCTAAATTTTTGTTCCCCCTATTTTCCGAACCATCAGCTAGTGGAGCCGGTTACTGTGGTGTGATCAATCGTTGTCCCATTGGTTTGAGCATAATTAACTGCATCTTCATCGAATGATACATATTATATTTTTGTATTCTCTCATTTTGTCTACTTTTCTAATTAAAATATTTAATTTGTCTTGTTTGATAAATATAAAGTTAATCATGAGAAAAGAAAACAAAGGCACAGCAATTGGTCATCCCGCAGTAACTAGCTCCACTACCCTGTAGGCCAAATGAAGGCCAAAAAGCCCAAATAAAGAATAACGAGTCCGACGAAGGATTACCTTTTCTCTATCAATGATCAAAATTTTGTAATCTCCCCATTTTTTCCCACGCTAGAGCGCCGAACATTCTATCCACGAGAACCGAAAGCACAGGAAACATGAGATAATTATTAGCAAAGTCCCAAAAAGCCTATCTGTCGACTCGAATCCAGTTCGTTAACTAATCCATCCGAAACCAACAATAATCTGTGCGATGAGCGACTAAACCGGACGATATTAACCAAAAACGGAAGTTAAAAAATTCGATCTGTGATCTCGTGCGCGGAACGTGACTTGGTTCCCATCCAAACGAATGGAAGAATTGTCTTATCTCCTGGGAGTCGGTTGAGCTACGTGTGCTCTAATGATTCCAGCGACTTCGGTGGCTGGCCACGAACAGAGCTGGCCCAGTCAACTTAGCTAGCGAGAACCATTAGGGGACACTGCGGAGGGAAAACTGTCAAATGAAAAGAGACGTAAGCGGAAGCGAAATTATAAGGACACCGATAACCAATATTACTTTGTGTACCGTTGCTCAGGAGACCGGACGTGAAGCTCTGCGTCGGGTACAGTCCCGCGGAGAGGGTCGGCGGCACCGTCGTTGGTCCTGCACGCTGGAACGCCTGGCTGAAGTTCGGTCTGTACATCGCCGTGGGTGCACCGCCGCTGGCAACACCATTAACGGCCGAGGAGCTGACTATCGTTGCCTGGCTGAAAAACGCGAGCGAGATTCGTGTTAACGATAAGGTGTAGCATTGATTAGCTCCGCCCGGTTCCGCCTCCGGCTCTCTCACTTTTCGTTCCGTGACCTTTGACCGGCTACGCGACGCTTTATCTACGACTCCTTCGCCGTTGTTACTCGTCGTCGATCGGTGAATGAGAGATCACTCGGCGGGAATGAACATGCGCTGCGTATATCGGTTACTACAGGCCGCGGGATTATTTTCACGATTCACAATGGTCCGGAGCTCGGTAATTTTCTTGGCGAAACTCAATTCTTCGACGTTCATATTTCGAGATTGTATTTGTTTTTCCGCCAAGCTGACAACCCTTTGAAACCTTCACGTACGAAGCATTTCGTCGGGCAACTTTACGGTGGAATATAGCGTTACGAAGAGAAATGTGTTGAATTGAAAGTAAACATAGTTATTTGAATTATTTGTGCGTGTGTGTTGTCGAATATGAAGATGCAAGTTTCGGTTATATTTTCACGGATGTGTGAGCAGTTATATTTTAGTTATTTCATTTTGGTAGAAGCATCTTATGAGGCACATACGAATTGTTCAAGGCTTGCAAACACTTAACTTTGGTTACTTTGATCAAGGCTTTTATCGCAATGATCGAACGTGATTGATTTCAGACTTATTTCAGATGGAAGTTATACAATTCTGAGAAAGTATACAGTAAATTCGTCCCAATTTTCCTTCAGATTGTAAACAAAAATGGACGACTTTGGAAGAGGAGATACGATTATTCGAGCCTCGCGACTCGTTTTTATAGTTGGCGATTGTCAACAATTATAAAAGCGAGGTGCAAGACACGAATAATTGTAAAATTAGGGAGAATTTACTGAACCTGAAATTGAAATATAATCTCATTCAGACGAATCACAGATAATGATTTATTATTTCTAATTGCATTTCTTGCATTTTCCGCCTTAGCGTCTAGTAATCTAAGATAAATTCGATTAAGTTTCTATTAAAAATCAGATTGTAATATGAATCTATAATGAGTGCATAAACGTCGCTGCAAATGTATTTAATTGAAATCAATCGTGATAACTAAAGATTTATATTAAGAAAAGAATATAAACTGCCTTTCGTTATTAGCGACCTTGAAAACTCTAAATTAAAGCGTTCCAGAAAAATTTGACGAAATCCTGACCTTTGGTCAAAAATTACCGATCTCCGGACCACTGTGCGATGATTATGTCAACATTGGGTAGTTGCAATTTAAAATAGTAGAAAGATTAAACACCTTAAAATGTCAATGTATTATTTTTAATCCGCTAAAGTGATTAAAGAATATAATATATAAACACGCTATTCTCTTTATTTCGCATAAAAATCCGCAATCTCGTTATTAGTAACTTATTTTTGCTGCTACAAATTTGATATAGCCTAAATTGGCTTGGTACCTGTGCAAAATTCGCCAATGTTCCACAAAATAACGTAGTTTGAATTTATACACCATAAAGAGCTCCGTATTTCAATCGTTATTGATAACTTATTTTTACATTCTATGCAAGATATTTTTTCAGAATATATGTGATTAGAAATATAGCAACTAATATCGCATTATTTTATATGAAAATATGTTTTCTAATGTTCAAACCGTGCAGAATAAATTTACTAATTATTTCAATGTATTTCAACTTTACGTAGATCTATAAAATGGTAATCTTGGTAATTCTGTGTTTTCTCTGATATCATTCTATTGAGTAATTAATTACAAGACTGTGCGGATATTACGCATTTATGATAATAATGAGTAGCTGTTGCTTCCAAGAGAAAAGAGAATAAAGGAATTGAAGAATATCGATATATTACTGTCGGCTTACTATAATTGTTAAAGAAAGAAAAAATCTTCCTAAGCGATTCTTGTCTAAAAGATGTAGACAATTTTTATTTTGCACAAAGATGCGCAGAATGATGATACAGAATGCGCTATATTTTAGGTACCAAATGTCATTGGTTAAGATATTAAAATTTTTACGAAGCTGCGATTGATCGCAGAAAAGTTCCACCACTTTGTGTTTTGTCAGGTTAGATTGGGGAATCGCGAAATTTATATGTGATTTTTATACATCGCACTAACAAAATCTTTGTTCTACCGTCGACTGAATTCATTTACAGGCTGTATTGTAAAATAGTGAAATGCTCTTTGTGTGCGATTCTTTGTACATTTATGTGGTGGCGTACAATGAAATGTAAAATATTATTACATTCAATATTGATTTTACTTCGCTGTTAACGCATTGAAAGCATCGACTGTGAGAATAAACTTTTGGTTAACTCCGGGCTTCATGAATTCCATTGAGGAAATTTTATGCTGAGCGTAGATTAGTTTAACACATACTGAGCTGGATATGACATTTATTTTTGTACACAGTCGTCATTGGGTAAGTAAGTTAGTAAAAGTAGATAATCCATTTTGTGCTTAGTCTTTTATTCTGCTACATCTTTTTACTCTGAGTTACGAATAAAATTTTAATAACGCTAATTACTTCAACGTACAATCTAAATTGACACATATAATTCATTCTGATAGAGAATTCATTGTATCATTTGTAGAAAGTAACTGATTGGCTTTCATTATTGCCGCAGTTAAATATTAATATTCCAAGGAAATGACTTTTATAGCTTTCTTTAAAGAGTATAGATATTATAACATTCTTTCTCTAATTTTCAACAATACATATATGTTGATATTGCAACAGAGGCATTTTTTCATTTCACACGCCATGTGGCTTGCGATTAGACAAATACAGTCAGTAAATGCAAATAGCAATAATAAATAGATTATAAGCATTTCCACAAGTTTTCATTTTTCTGGACTTTCAAAAATGCATTGAACTGTCCAAAAGTGCATACAGTTTTTATCAGTGAGACTAATATAAATAAATTGAACTAAACTCAAAATGGCAGAATATAATCTACTTGAACGAAGAGCACATAGCTTGTCTTATAGCAACAGTTACTAATTACGCTCAGATACGATGCAATTGTAATGAATAAGGATATCCAAAACCACTAATTGATTCGACTCTTGTTTTCGAACAATTCTGCGAACTATAAATGCATAAAGATTTGCAGTCTGGTAGCAAGTGAACGATCGGCTCTAAAATATATAGCACAGCGGAACTCAATTTATATAAACTAATTTTTAGCAGTGCCTGGTTGACTGAACTCTACTCTGACTGAATTCTCTTATATGAACGCGAACTCCTATTAAACAAACGAAAGATCATAGTCTGTGGCAGCAGACAAATGAACTTCTTTAAATAAACCTCTATTTGGCACATTTTATTCGAATAACGAACAACGAATAAAATAGTATCGAATACAATTTTATTCGAATAACGAATAACGAATAAAATAGTATCGAATACAATTTTATTCGAATAAAATAGTATCGACTACAATTTTATTCTAATAACGAATAACGAATAAAATAGTATCGAATACAATTTTATTCGAATAACGAATAACGAATAAAATAGTATCGAATACAATTTTATTCGAATAACGAATAACGAATAAAATAGTATCGAATACAATTTTATTCGAATAAAATAGTATCGACTACAATTTTATTCTAATAACGAATAACGAATAAAATAGTATCGAATACAATTTTATTCGAATAACGAATAACGAATAAAATAGTATCGAATACAATTTTATTCGAATAATATTTCGAATTAATTAATTCCACGAAGAATATTTTATCCTCAGAATTCACTCGAATTCACTCGAATTATCATCATATTCATATTCATATATATAGTCATACTCTGTATTAAACGAACCACCTGATTATGCGAACCAACTGGTCTCTGAACAGGTTCACATAAACATCATTCGCATGAATGCAGTTCTGGTGTATCAATAGTGAAAATTCTGCTGAAAAATAATTGACGGCCATCGCTCTCGAAAGACACGTTCGTGGCTCCACGTGATGCAATTACAGGGCCAGAGTAATCCACATATTTTTGACCAACGTGAAATTCGTGTTACTGACCTCATGAGACCCTTGTTATCCGCCGGTGTGAGCAGCTTCGACGCCGGCGCAAGAGATAGGGGTGTAGAAGAGAGGGTGCTGCTCGGTAAGTTCGCCAAGCTGGTTAACGGCGCTAGGGACGTTAACGATGTCGGCGGTGTATCCTCCCTCTTGATCGGAAGTGATTTCACCGGCGTACTCGAGAAATGCTCCAAACTTGACCGGACATCCGTTTGCTGTAACCAAAACGCGATCTTAGACCCTCGCAGTGTTAAACTACCGATGGAAAAACCGGCAAGCTTTCGCGTTTTCATGTTCGCGAAACTAGTTTTCGGACTCCCCGCATTTCATGCTCGAGGGGAAACCGCTGAGGAAAAACTGTTGGCAGTTCCCAAGCTCGTCTTTTCTTGTTCAAAGCTACGGTCGCGCCGAGTTTGTGCGCTTATTTATCTTTATTTGCATCATATTCTCGTTGAAATGATAGCCTGTTGTCCTCAATAAGGGGCCCATCAACAACTATTTTAGTTGCACTACGATCGCTTTCATGGATACATCGATTAGCACTTTTTTGTCACTAGATAATATCTAGACGAGAAAGGAAACTTATATTTATCGCGTGACAATCTTTGCTTTAAGGGGGGACACCACCCTGAGGTATTAAGAAATAGGTAAAGTTTGGGAATTTTTTTATAGGTAATTACCAAATAAAAGATTTGGTCTTTCTAAGACAATATAAATGTAAGTCTCAGTATTGTTTTTCAATTGTTTTTCTAAAGTAGGGATGGTACAAAATGGCGACGTCATTCGTTGTTGTCAACAATACCTTCTCGTAGAACATTGATTGTCGGTCGTCACAGTTGACAATTACTGAGACGTCTGAATTAAAAAAATCTTGTTGATTCATAAACTACAAGCTATTATTTAAAATGTAGCGTACGGCTTTTCGAAAATATGAATAATTGTAGAAATAACTGCAGTTTGAAGAGAAACCAGCTGTTTTTATCCCAAAAATCGAATTTAGATGCTTATAAAAAATTAAATAATTAACATATCAAAAAAATCGTACGTTGAAAATCGTAGAATACTCTACGAAGAATATCTCCATAAAAAATTTCAAGTAAATCGAATGCATAGTTCCGGAGATTTTGTGACAGCCATGTTGAAAAATGTAGTTTCAACGAAAACATAAAAGAAGTTCCAAGATATTTTATCTTTATTATTAAAATTTTGAAAGAATTATTTTGTGTTTTACACAGCATTCACAACTTGTGTAGAACACATAACCACACCGATTGAATTAAATTTGAATTTGTGTATTTAATATTATATTTATGTATTATCTTCATAATATATGAAAAACCAGAACGCGGCCCTGATTGACCACACCTGTGCCCCAGTCTTTCCTTCGCGCGCGCGATTGCAATGATTAAAACAATTTCAAATTGTAATAATTAAACTGCACATTTATACATGTATGGCGCGCTCATCAATAAAAGTTAACAACATTTTAATTTTATTTACATCACGGGGAATTTTTTAATGAAAGACAGAAATGTTTCTCTCAGTCTTCCTGAAATTAAGCACGAAAATGCAAATTTGCACGAAGATCCACAGACCAGTGTCAATTTCTTAGAACAAAAAGAAAAATACGTATCAAATGTGTAAAACAAATGTTTAAATATCGACAATAAGAAAAAACGAAGTCTTAGTCCGACAAATTTGCACGAAGATCCACAGACCAGTGTCAATTTCTTAGAACAAAAAGAAAAATACGTATCAAGTGTGTAAAACGAATGTTTAAATATCGACAATAAGAAACAAACGAAGTCTTAGTCCGACTTCAGAGAAAATAACATTCTTAACAGGTTACACTTGACATCTACGTGACGAGTCTGACCTAGGCGCCAAGGGGTTAAAGTTCCCGCGGCAATTATTCAAGCATCGGATAAGAACGTAAACAAAAATTCAGTTTTGCTTACGCGCTCTTACCGAACATAATTTACCTTCCGCAGATAAACGCGCGAATTAATACTAAACAGCTTATTAAAACAAATTCGAGGAATTTCAAGATTCTTGATCGAACCATCGAGATTTTGTCAAAGACTCGGAGCCAGAACGCGACGAAACATTTTCCAACAGCACATTGAACAATCGCGAGACGATCATAGGAGGCGGAATCTATTCAGGTCTCAGTCAGGCCACGACTTTTGGTTCTCCGGTTAAATGTACCATAATCGTAGCATTTCGCTGGCCGCGGCGATTGGCTGGCTCGCGGGCGCCCCCTCCACCGGTAGCACGCGAGAAACAATTATCTGACGCCGAAGAATTTTTCCGAAATCTGACCTAATTCCCGCTATTGACGACTGCGAGTACGACGCAGTTCGAAACTCTCCGAAAGCTGTCCTCGAAAGAAAACCACCGGACAACGCTCCCCGAATAGGAGCCCTGGTAGCGAGATCTACCTGCTGCACCTGTTCGCGATCGTACACTTGCTTGTGGACCACCCTCAGGTTCTTCTTCCTCATGTTTGCCCGGCCGTCCAGTGTCCTCTCCTGTGTCACAATCTCATAATCCTCGCCGATTCTAGACCACTTTTGGCACCTGAGTCTAGCTCGCGCGCGAGCCTGGACAAGATCGATCGAGAACAAGCGGCCGGAGGACCGTTCACGGAAACGCGGAACTGATCACTGACGACGGCACCAGCGGCCGCTCCATTCAGCCGGTTTATCTTCGGCGGCCGAAGCGAGCGGAATCACCAAAACAGCACGTGTCACGAGCCAGCGAGCAGGGATACGGCTGGTAGCAGCGGTCCGCCGGCGGAGCGGCGTTCATTCCGCGCTGCGATCGTCCGAGACGCGATCATCCCCTGCTCGCTGGATCACCTGTCGGGCGCGGCGACGCGTACGAACGGGGTGACAAAGGAAGCGGAAGTTTCAGGAAGCCGGAGGAAACTGGAAGGAGCCGGAGGAAGTGAGAGGAAGCTGGCGGAAGTGGGAGGACGTAAGAAGAAGCGAAAGGAAGATAGAGGACGCGAGAAGACGGCGGCAGAAGCTGAAGGAAGCTGAAGGAGGCTAATGGAAGCTGAAGGAAGCTAAAGGAAGCTAAAGGAAGTTAGAGAGAGCTAAAGGAAGCTATATGAATCTAGAGAGAGCTAAAGGAAGCTAAAGGAAGCTATAGGAATCTAGAGAGAGCTAAAGGAAGCTAAAGGAAGCTAAAGGAAGCTATAGGAATCTAGAGAGAGCTAAAGGAAGTTACGGGAATCTAGAGAGAGCTAAAGGAAGCTACGGGAATCTAGAGAGAGCTAAAGGAAGCTACGGGAATCTAAAGAGAGCTAAAGGAAGCTACGGGAATCAAGAAAGAGCTAGAGGAAGTGAAAAGAAGCTAGAGGAAGCAAGGGGAAATTAGAAGAAGCTAAAGGAAGCTGAAGGAAACTGGTGGGAGTGAAAGGAAGTTAACAGAAACTAGCAGAAGGTAGAAGAAGTGAAATGAAGCAAACAGGAACTAGCGGAGAAGCAAGATGAGGTAGGAGCTAGCTGAAGCTTAGCAGAAGCTGGGGGGGAAGTGGAACGAAGCTAACAGAAGCTAGCAAAAGCTTGGGCGGAAACTAGAGGAAGCTAGCGGAAGCCAAGAGGAGAGGCTGAGCGGCCAGATGTGGCGAGCAGAGAAGTTCGAACGTGAGTAAGCCGCTAGCGGCCGAGGAAATTAATTCGTGGAAAGAGAGAGAGAGAGAGAGGCGAAAGAAAGGGGAGGAACGAAATCGAGAAAGAAAGACCGAGCGCGGAGAGCGCGCGCTACCAGCCGGGGCACGGAGGAATGAAATCGTCAAGAGAGAGGAGAACGGATGTAGGGAGGTGTTTTTATGAAAGGCGAGCAGTGTGCGTTGACGTCAATTATATAGGTGGCCACGGCAGATAGCCGCGTCCGTGCACGAACCCCGGTCTTCTCCTTAATGGGTTAGGTTTAGGTCGTCGGAGAGGTTATCGGTCCCGGCTTCCTTCCCTCTCTGTCCCTCCGTGCCGCGTGTATCTCTCGCTCCCTCCTCGCTAGGGATTTTCAACGTAGATAAGTCGAAACGAGAAACCAAGTTTCTAGCTTCTTGCAGCTCAACCGGGAAATGGTGGGCCGAGAGCGACGCGGCGGGCGGAGGGAGGGGGGTTCAGCGGGAGCAGAGAGGGTGGATGTGCACTATTCAAGAGGTCAGAGGGAGGATTAGGTGCGCCAACGACACGCCGCACCGTGCAGCCCCTGGACCCAGCCGACTACTCTGATGTCTACGGCACAGCCGCGCAACACTCGGAAAACTCGACTCCATGCTTTTCCACGATCAGGATGAACGAACCGGAGAGGATATCCGAGGATGTACCGGCGAGAGTTTCAACGTGCTCTCTCTCCTATGCAACTTCTGGCTGGCATGTTTGCTTGTAACGCCAGCCAGCCTCGAGACGTAGCAACGCTGCCGTGAATTCCGCCTCGCTATCGCCTGATTGCCATGATGCCGCTGGTATTTCGTTCATTGGAAAATGCTGCGGCTCTAAACGCGCGACTAAATTTTATTGTCTCGCGACGCGTTCTCGGTTTGGCGAGTCGGCGGAACGCGTTCCCGGAAACCGGGGGTCTCGAAAGGCTTTACATTGTCGAATTGTTGCGTTATCGAATGCGCCGGGTCATGTGAAATGGAAACTATGTGGATCGGAAGAAGAACTGCAGTAAAGTCTCGCTAATTGGCGCTCGCGTTGTCCACAAAAATGAAC
Organism: Megalopta genalis; assembly: GCF_051020955.1. Taxonomy (NCBI): domain Eukaryota; kingdom Metazoa; phylum Arthropoda; class Insecta; order Hymenoptera; family Halictidae; genus Megalopta; species Megalopta genalis. The sequence continues at coordinate 13,765,351 of NC_135025.1, read as the reverse complement.
AATTTGGGAGGAAGAAATACGATTATGAGGAGCCTTGCGGCTCGTTTTTATAGTTACGGATTGTCAACAACTATAAAAACGAACTACAAGGCTGGAATAATCGTATCTCCTCCTCTCAAATTGTCCATTTTTGGGCGCAATCTGAGAGTCAGTTAGGGAGACATTACTGAATTTAGAGTTAACACAGTTTCGAGTGGAAAAGATTAATTTTTCAAAGCGTTATCTGACAGCAACGATGTTACTATTTGCAAAAATCAAATTTACAGTTGAACGCTTTATGATAAATTGTTTAATTGAGCGAGCTGTTTCTATCGTGTACCAACAAGTCGTCACCAGAGTAACGTAATTTAATAATTCTGTTTGGCGTTATCATGAAGAGAAAGATTGTTCGGATTTCTTTTAGGCTTCCGTAGATGAAGCGTTAGATGAGTATTATGCTAACATGAATTTCATTTCAAGATGAATTTTATTTTAGATAACGTGTTACGGTTCCGTGTGAATGCAACGAATGGTACTAATTGAATGGGTTAGAATCATAGTGCTGCAAGTCACATTTTCCTCGTTCAGAGAAACAAGGAGTGTTATTGTTTACTAACATGTGTATTGTTTGAACAAATTTATCCTTGAGGTTTATTCTTAAGGCAATGTAATATTTATAGGAACTTCATAATTTATTCCACGTTTATTTTTAACACGTTAGCATGTACAGGCTACGTTTTGAAACATAAGTGAAACTTTTCGGAAATGTGACTCACGCCACTGTCATTCTAACGCGAATGAATTGAATCGTTTCGAGCTGCGTCAAATTCTGAATGGAATGATCTTGCCTGATCATTCAGTATTTCGCGAATGAGGTTGTAAATTCTGATAACCATGCGAACTCTTCAAGGTTCGACGTTTGAATCGCAGCCGCGACGTCCGAGGCAACACATGCGACAAATTAATTTTAACGTGACAGCGATATAAAAACAGCCATTCATCGTTTTCGGAGAAGAATACGCGGCTTCTGTTTGTTTCTATACTGTCGAAGTTTAGTTTGATAATGAAGCATTCTAACGAATTGCGTACGAAGACCGGTTTCTAGAAAGGCGATTCTACGAAACAATGATTAAGAATGATGATATTTTCTCGTGAATCAAGAATAACTAACGCTTGTCGAGCGTATAATATTTTACATTTTCTGTTTGATTGAATTATTATAGTATTGTATTTATATTGCTGTCAATTACGTTGATAAACAAAGCTTGTGTTAGCATCAACTTTATTTGATTTACTGTTCAGAATCGAGATAAGTTAAAAGATGCAGGAATGAAAAGAGCATTCTCTATTCCTCTATTCCTCCTCTATTCCTCCTTTTACAGAGCTAAAAGGGTTGCAAATTGGTGTCTTCCGAATACAGAGAAATGTAATGAGTCTGATCTTGATTTTTCTGCGAAATCTGCTCTTCTTATATATAATTTACCTTCAGAATCTATTCACATAGAACACTGCTTATTGTACAAATCAGTAAATATTTCATACAACTGTGACAAGTAACTGCTCCATTATCCGAACACTCGCATTTATTCTATTAAAAATGGCACCGTTAAATTCTCGGATTAAATTCACAGATATCAAAAAAAATAAATAAATAAAAGCAATGTAAAATGTGAATTAAAGTGGATTACGTACTACGAAAATTGCTTAAACATTCAAGATGACACAGAGAGAGAGAGAGAGAGAGAGAGAGAGAGAGAGAGAGAGAGAGAGAGAGAGGTGCCGGTATTCTAAAGCACTTGTTCACAAATGAAAAGAGTTATATTTATTTTCACGTTTAACTATTCATTTTTGTTCTATTATAAATGTATATAAAATCGGTGGTCCAGTTATTACAATCCAGGTAGAAAAGTAAACGAAGACCATTAAGGAAATTATTAAAGAGCGACAAATGCTGATCGACGTAGCTGGGGAAGAAATCGTAACGCAATGGCTCGACAATGAACAAGTGTACGCAACATTCGCCACGATTTCCTCGAACTGTCCCAAAAGAAGAGTCAGCAGATCGCGGAAAATTATCGGACAATTATGTCGGTGATCAATCCGGTTCGTTCGCGCGACACGATCGCGATCGGAGAGCCTAATCCGCGGCGCTCCTAAGGGGAAAAAGTCTGCCATTTTCGGGGACGCGATGCGATTTAATCGAACGTCGAAAAGGTTAATTGAAATTTCAAACAGGTCCGCGTGCATGATAACAGCGGGCAGTCGGTTCGAGGCTTGTTGACGTCTCCTGACGGAGAGTATTTCAATTTTTCCGTCGTTCCGCAGCACGCGTGGAACGTGGTCAGTGTGTGCGCATTGCATCAGAGTGGGAGAGGTGCGCGACCCCCGGGTTATCACTAGTCTCTCTGACATACCTATATCAATCCTAGCTTCGTTTCACGTATCGCGCTTTGAAGCGTTGCGCAGGAGAGAGAGCCCGCGAGAGCCGCTCGGATTTCTACGCGCGATAATTTTATGACCGGGGCCGCCGCTTTTATGAAAAACTTTATCATCGTCCACGATGTTGCGTCACGAGTGCTCGATTGGAACGTGGATCGCGAACCGTGGATCCTCGGAAGATCTATGCGGCACCGATCTTAGGAACTTCGCCCGTTTTCCCGAAATTTTGTCGCTTCGTTTTTCCACGGTTTCGAAACTACGCTGGATTCTTGGAAAAATTCTGAGACAAAAATTCTATTCTTCGCATAGTCGAATAGGGTAAGCGCGTCAATTGCTATATTAACACTAAACCTACCAAGCAGCAATACTAACTGGCACTGCTACACGAAAGTGAGAAGACCGAATTTATTTAGAATTTATAAAGTTTTTATTATAAACCACTTGCACCAATAATATATATATATTATATATTATTATATATTATTAATATATAATATATATATTATAATAATAATATAATAATATATATATTATTAATATATAATATATTAATATATATTTAATATATATATATATATATATATATATATATATATATATATATATAAGCGCGTCAATTGCTATATTAACACTAAACTTACCAAGCAGCAATACTAACTGGCACTGCTACACGAAAGTGAGAAGACCGAATTTATTTAGAATTTATAAAGTTTTTATTATAAACCACTTGCACCAATAATATATATATATTATATATTATTATATATTATTAATATATAATATATTAATATATATTTAATATATACATATATATATATATATATATATATATATATATATATATATATATATATATAAACTTGCACCAATAATATAACTTATTCAAGCATTCTCCACGAAAGAGTCTCGGAACTTTGCAGAATTGCAAAATAAGAAAGTGGTCACTTTGACCGCGGTAGGTTTAGTGTTAAGTGCCCATTAAAGTGACGTTCGAGAGATTTTCGGCAAATTGAATAGTTTGTTTTATTTATAGCGCAATTTTTAAAACATTGAAATTGTCTTTTATACGAGTTACGAAGTTTTTCGCGATCGAGGTATATAATGCAGACAAAATATTTAACAAAATATACAAAACAGTTCTTGAACGAGTTAGTGTGCCCCTAAACAGATGAAAAGTTAATAACTATGTGTCAGTTATGAGTCTTTTCTAATTAGTGCGTGTCCATTCCTGTGCACCGATCTGATTACCGTGCGTCAATTACTGTAATTAGTTTTAACTAGATAATCCTATGAAATGTATGAAATGATATATTTCGTATAAAATAATTTAGCGTAACGCATTATACAATATGTTTCAATACATACGATATTATTCAAGAGAGGAACGGAAATCACGTGTAACGTACACGCATTTCATAGAACTAACATGTGATTTACCATGAAAAAATCCAATAATCAACGCACGAATCGTAAAAGGCAAGAAAACTTAATCCAATTACAGTAAAGCAAACTGAATTACTTTAAATAAAAAGATATATCTACGAAGTTGATCATATTATTGCATTTTTGTAATTTAAGCGAATTTTATGAATATAATAGTTCATTTTTTTATTGTGGGAAGCAACACTTTTTTAGGTTCTTCATCTTTATTTGCAACGTGTTCCTTAAGTTTTTTTTTAGTAAGATCAAGGCAAAAACACGTCAAACCATTATCAGAAATTTAAAAATTTAGTTTCCACGTTTCATAGATCTTAAGAAGTTAAAGTTTCGATTTAAATTACAAATCAAATTTGATTTAATTACACTAATGTGATCATGGCACGAAGAATTACAAAATGTGGAATAACTATATTTCGAATTCAATTTACAAGCAGAAAATAGCACGTTGGTTTGTAAATAACATCGTAGTTGTTGGTAGTACATTAATTAAAATTTTGCAAAAAATAGAAGACGATAGAATATCGAATGTGCCCGCATAGAAATGTCTCTTCTGGAATGACGCCAGGAACAGGTAACTTTTTCACTGTACGTTTTCTAAATTCATGGAAAAATCGGACTCTAATAATGAAGAAAAATGGAGTCTTCCTGTTCGTAATTATGTTATCAATTACGAAAGTTGCCTTAGTTGAACACCTGCAAAATTTGGATTTATCACTAGCGCACGAGTTACAGGAGTTGATTTATGATCATACATAGTCAACTGGATGGTGCAACATGTCTGGACCCAAATGTATGAATCATGTGTTGTTTTTAAAAAGCATACGTAAGTCAGTGCTTCCTAATCACTCATTCCAAACAGGTGTATGTAGTTCATTATAATAAAACATTCTCATTTTTACATACATCATTTATGCGAACTGGTTGTGATATTGGTCGAAATTCAACGCAGACAAATAAAGTAGAAATCGAAACGTCTTTTTCATGACCAATTAAAACCGCGATAATTACATTCCGATGTTGATTAAACTGTTCTCCTGTATGTGTGTGTGTGCGTCGAACGATTTACGGTGAAAATATCTTTGTGAAAATCAGACGTTTACCCTTTAAATCGTAACGCTAGTTTGTGTTTTTTTTCATACGCAATATCAATTTACATAGCCAATCAATCTTTATAAAGCTCTTGAATTAGCCAAAAAGTTAGAAAGTGCAATTTACAGACATTGATCCGAACATTCAAGGAGGCTTCAAATTTCGACTGAATTTAATGAAAAACATAATATTGAGAAAAAATCATCCGAAAAAATTCACATTGATAATGACAATGATGTTGAACTTCTAAATATTACAAGCGATGAAGATGATGAGTTTGTGTCAATTAAAACGAGAAAGCTGATTGTTATAAATTACAGTGTGGCGACAGTGGCACCGAATAAAATTTACTTTCGCTCTCTGAAATATCATAATTTATTTTTCGTCAAGAGTTATGTGAAGTAAATTTGTATTTCTAAAACTTAGATCAGCTTTTATCCTCAACATTTCATCTTTTATACTTACAGACTCTATTTACGTGGTCTTCATTCGTGTAAAACAAATCCACGTGGAACGGAAATTCGCGTAAATTGTAGAACGGTTATACGTCTTTGTAAAGAATACAAACACCATGGTCCCAGAAGAAAATGATACGAAGAGGAGAATACGGAAGATGAAACGCCTGAGTGCAGAAGGTTTTAATAGATTTTCATAGTAATCTTACTCACCGTTGCCGCCGGAAGTGTTGGCATAGGCTGTGACACAGGTTCCATACCAACTCTCATGCGCTTCGCGTTGTCGCTCTCATTTTCGCAGGCCGTTGCCAAAATTTGCTCAGCCTGCACGGAGGTCAAGTGTGCCGGAGTGGGCCTCGCCTAAAAAGAAATACTTGCGTCACGTGATCGCCGCATACCAAAATCTCGAACTTGACTCAGACCTCAGGAATTCTTGAGCTTTCGTGGATGATATTTCATAGTTCACAGAAAACGAGAGACTTTAGCAAAAAGAAAAGAACAAGCGACAGTTATTTCTGAGAATTATCAGCAGTCGCTCAAGATTTCGAACAATTTAATATCATAAACTTCTGCATTTTTTAACATTTTTGTTTCAATATTACACACAACGTAGGCATATCATCTTTTATTTTTCAAATCTGTACCATAATATTGTGCAATATATTTTTGTTGGTAGTTGTGCATATAGATGGTACCAAAGGTGAATCAACTTTTCTTTGAAAATTAGTTACACAATGAAAACAAATAATTTGTATCATAGGATCTTTCGGTCGATAAATCATTAAAGTCGATTTCTTCATAAATAAACAATACGTAGCAGTATTTATATAGACCACACAGAATAATTATACAAAATTGTTCACAGGGAATTGTTCCTTTTTAAAATACATTGACATCTTTCTTTCGCTTCTCTTTTGATTAAGTTCATTTGCATGTCATCTTATAATAAAAATTGTGCTTTCAATTATTAGCGGCACTGTTATTTCTTTACATCTTTTTATAAATCAAATTCATCCTTTTCGAGATCAAATTTACCTTTTTACGAGTCAAATTCTTCTACTTTGTTTTATTAAACTATTATGATCAATATAAAACCGAATGCAAATGTCTTGTCATAAAAAAATTTGGTTATTTTATTTGTTTTATTTTGTTATCTTAAATCCGAAGATACGAAATGCCGACAACTAACGAAAGAACGAAAAAACTAGTTTTACTATTTGATGCCCTCAAAAGTCAGTGAAAAATTATTTTCCCTTTCAGGGAATTTCACGTTGAAAATGTGGACAAGATTAAGTATTCGTTCAGTAGATACTTTATGATTCTTAAAGACGGATATTCCGAAGAAAAATATTAAATAAACTGAAAAATTATAATTTACGTTTTGCACCCTGATCAGTTATTTCAGGACACTTATATTTTACTTCGCATGAAATATATTTTGTTTTGACGTATTTCTATGGTTCCACAACTGTGACAAAACTGAAAAATATTTAAATAAAATCTCGTTCAGTGTTTTAATTACATTTGTATCTTCCATGCTTGTAAAAATTCGAAAACCGATTGAACCGGTTTTTTGGAAACATTGGAATTCGGAAACCGATTTTTGGTAACATTGTAATTCGGAAACCGGTGTTTTGAAAACATTTGAATTCGGTAACCGGTTTTTTTGGAGACATTGTAATTCGGGAACCGGTGTTTTAAAAACATTGAAATTCGGAAACCGATTTTTGGAAACATTGTAATTCGGAAACCGATTTTTTGAAAACATTGAAATTCGGAAACCGATTTTTGGAAACATTGTAATTCGGAAACCGATTTTTGGAAACATTGTAATTCGGGAACCGGTGTTTTGAAAACATTTGAATTCGGAAACCGGTTTTTTTGGAGACATTGTAATTCGGGAACCGGTGTTTTAAAAACATTGAAATTCGGAAACCGATTTTTGGAAACATTGTAATTCGGAAACCGATTTTTTGAAAACATTGAAATTCGGAAACCGATTTTTGGAAACATTGTAATTCGGGAACCGGTTTCTTGGAAACAATGAAATTCGGAAAGCGGTTTCTTCAAAAGTCGCTTTCTGCATAAATCCGAGAACGGACACGTGGCCCGGCGAACGTCGGATAAAGAAGATGAGCTTACCGCGTCCCAGGGCGCACCCTCCCTGCCCCGTTTGTTCCTCCGACAGCTCTTTAGGTACGTTCTGATCCTCTTCCTGGCCCTCTCCGCGAACTCGGGGAACTGTCTAGTGCAGCTGTCGATGATCGCCTGTATCTTCTCCTTGGGCTGTTTCGAGATGGGCACGATGCGGTCCAGGTTCTCGTCAACGAACAGCCTGACGAACATCTGTAAGAGGACGCGGCCCGACCGCCGCGGAATGAATTAAACGAGCCCGCGTACGCTTCGCTGCTGGGAGGAATTAAGAATTTCGCGGTGGTGGGGAACGCGCGGGGCTTCTATTAAACTAATTGTAATTAATAAAGGAGCTGCTCTCTCGGTGGCCGGCTCACGGCCATCTGCGGACCCCGGTTGGATTTCAGGTTCCGCGCTAGAAATGAACGGAGATCAGACGCCGCGGCCGGCGGTGGGCGGGAGGAGGAACGGTGGAAAAGAGAGAGAGAAAGAGAGAGAGAGAGAGAGAGAGAGAGAGGCCGCGTGCCGTTGCGACGCCGCTTTCATAAAATTTTACGATAATTGGGGCTTTTTCGGGAAAAGTCCGATGCCAGCCGGCTAAAGTTTCATTGGATCCGCGCGCGGTGCGCCGCGGCCGGCCTTTTCCCTCCTCGAGCCCGGTATCCTTTCTGTTACGAACGCGCGAACAAGTCCGTGCTCCTTTTTACGCGGTGACCGCGGATAATGGCCGCGGCAATAAACTCGCCGTTTCCGGTTTAATGCGGCTCGCGTGGAAGGAAATTGTAAGACCGGTGCGCCCCGCGGGCGCAGATTCGATTTCAGGTGTTGCGCCGCGGCCGGATCCGCGGAGACGTTTAACGCGGGATAATTAAATAGAAGTAATTGCTAGTAAACGGTGCAGACGGTGCAGACGGTTTAGGCGGTGCTCTCTTTTCTCAGATCCACCGGTTGGATAACGCTACCCTGTATCTCGATATTGTTTGTCGTTCCAGGTGGTTTTTTTTAAAATTGAAATCGCCTTCTTGGCGTAGGATAAGGGTCCTAATTACCGAGGTTGGTCAAGAATACTGACACTTTCACTTATTTTGATGATAATTACACAATGATATGACAAAGAATTATAAACAACAAAACTTGAATACAACGTTTGATATTATATTAATAGAATAAAATCATTCAAGTATTTTCTATTAGTTTACTGTAAGTTCTAAAAAATATTATTGAAAGGTGCAGTAAATTCTCTCCAATTGTCCATTGTAAACAGAAGTAGACAATATATATAGATGTTAACAATCGGCAAGAATAAAAAGGAGCTGCAAGCCTCGAATAATCGTATCACCTTCTCCCAAATTGTTCATTTTCGTGTGAAAGGTGAAGGTCAATTAGGGAGAATTTACTTTAATCCCATTTAAAAAAACATCGATGATTTAGAAATCTCGAAAAATATTGTTTTTACAAGCTGAAGAACAATTGGAGAGAACTTACTGATATATATATAGAGAGAGAGATTTCTAAATCATCGATGTTTTTTTAAATGGGATTAAAGTAAATTCTCTCTCTATATATATATAAAGCACAGAAAACATTTAACAAAAATAAACAAAATAGTTCTTGAACGAGATAGTGTGCCCTTAATAAAATGAAATGTTAATTACTGTGATTAGTTTTAGGTTACGTAAATTAGGTTATAATAAAAATGTAAAACATGAAATATTCCGTATTAAATACGTAAATTTATATTTATACTTGTACGATATATTCTTTATGTTATATAATAACAAAACGTAAATTTGTTTCAGTTACTAGATTACATTAAATCATAATTTCTGTAATTTAAACGAGTTTCATGAATCTAATAGTTTAGTTGCAACACGATTCTTAAGTTTTTTCATCAGATCAAGTCAAAAACACATCAAATCATCATCAGAAATCTAAAAAATTAGTTTCCTCATTTTATAGGTCAGAAGAAGTGAAAGTTTTGATTCGGTTATGAAAATTATATATCAAATTCCATTTAAAAAATCCAATATCTGTAATTTAATATTGTTCTTTTTGACACTAGATTTACAGAGCACAAAAAACAGCTGTTTTATATTAGTTTATAAAAGTAACAATAAGACATTTATTCTGTTTTTTAACAAGCGTCATTGTAACATTTGCCATAATTACTATATAAATTGAATAAATAATTCATAAATTTTATCTTTACGATAAGAATAATCGTAAATTAAAAAATTAGTGACGGATTGATGACCATTTCGGCGGATTCCGTAAATCCAGTATTAAATATAAGTAAAATTATTGTAGAACCACAGCAACCGGTGCACAATAATTGACGCGCTCATCCTAGATGGTTGATGTAATTTTCGCGCGGAAATGTTTCGAACAACAGCGACATTTTGACGAAACTGCGCGGTGCAAAATAAAAAAAAATATCGAGAGTGCTCCGGCCATTACAGTTCTCCTTCATCCCGAAAAGAGCTCGGCCGCGGGAAAGAGCCTGCAAACGCGAAACGGGGACTTGAAAACTCACGTTGAAAGCCTTCAGGCGCTCCGGGTCATGATGTCTGGGGTCCAGCCTCTCGTCGGCGTCTTCGTCGTCGTCGTCCTCGTCCTCTTTATTACCACTGCTGCTGGTCTCGTCGTGAGCGCTCCCCGTCCCTTCGCCCCCCGGTGGACTGGACTCACGATCGCGATCCGATCGCGAGGGCGTCGCGGACGATCCTGGCGGCGGTGTCTTCTTTAGTCCCATTGCGTAGGACGCCCACAAGGATGCCATGTCCTCGCCGGCCACGGCGGCCAAATTGGGGACAGTTCCCGCGGGCATGTCTACCATCTCCGAAGAGCCGTTCCGTGAGTCTGAAATCATTCCAAACGCGGTTCCCATTAGCACCTTGTCCACGCAATTATAACCTTTATCTTTTACTGTCAAGGTGAATAGAAAATATTGCAATTTTTTTAACCCGTGTGTCGATAACCGGATACCCTGCAGTGGTGGAGAATAGTTAATTATAAGATAGATATCGATAGTACTATCGATAGTAAGCACTATCGATCGGAGTAACCTGTATATTCTATTTATTTTATTTTATTTATATAATATATTTAACCCTTTGGAGTCGAGTGGCGACTCTAAGTCGCCATTAAGAATTTTGATAGCATGTTTCGAAATAATTGTAACATTATCAAATTTAATTTATATTTAAAAAACTGTTAAGAGTGTAACTATTGCACGAGTCGCATAATTCAATTTCATAGGTATAAAATGCACCAAGTTACATAACATGGAAATACTATAGGTCAGAAGAACTGTTTTGGATTTCGAGTCAAAATGCCTTCGACTGCAAAGGGTTAATAATATATTATATATACTATCATATTATATATATTATTTAATAATATATTTAATAATATAATATAATAATATAATATATTTAATATAATTTTATATTATATTTAACATATCTCTATCCCACTCTAATAACATATTCATTTAAATACTTCTACTATTTATAGCTGAATGGAAATACCTTAAACTCTTCGCTGGACTTTGCTGATAAAGGCTATCAATTTTGTATCGAATTTATTTCGCAATATTTTAATTACCGTCATGAACTATACCTCTACCAATTTTAAAAAACAAATAAATTATAGTTATAATAAGCATCAGTCGAGCGATACCCTGTATATTTTGATTAACATACTTTCGCCATATATTTTTCTAATTTATTCCATGAAATTGAAATAATCGTTATGCGGTACATCTGAGTACAACAACGAAATCGTCACGGATATAACACGCATGCCTTCGCACCTAGTAACTAATTATCAAGAACGTAACGACAAGATTTTTCGAGCAAACACAGAGAATAATAGAAATATTCAGAAATCTGAGCAATCGAAATTCCATTGTACGATCGCTGTTCCCTGTCGCGACGATTTATTTCGTCGCGACGACTTGCGTACTTGAAACGGCGAAACAAAACGGCCCGTTTCGTATTTGCATCAACGCACCCGACCGAGTTACGTAACTCGACATTACATCGTAAACTTTTTCTACATCCACGACGACGACGGTGTCTGTCAACTTGTTGCGCTTGCTCGCGAAGACAATACAAATAACTTCTCGACTGCTCGTGAAACTTGCTCGCGTCTCTGCCGACCCGCGACTCCCTTTGAACCCACACTTCGAAAGCCCGCTAAATAAATCGATGAGACGGTGTTTACCGTCGTCCGTAGCGTAACGAGAAAATGGTACGAGGCTCTCGCTGCATCGATGACGGTCAAATCAAAGATTTTTTAGATAACTTTGTCAGAGGAATTTCTCTGTCTTTCTAATACAAAAATATCGATTTTATAACAATTTTTCGTTTTCATTCGACGGATTCAAGTTGCATATCGACATCTGGATCAAAGAGTTTCCATAAAAGAAGCAAATGAAGTTAATTAAACTGAAACTTTGTATAAGTTTTTATTATACTTTCGTCGTGCTATACAAATTTTTTCAGTTCCGTTTATTTGCAAATACAATTTCTATTAATTGCAAAATAATAAGCAGTATTAACTACAAAGATTTATATCAAATAAATTGTTTATCATGTCAACTGTCAATAAAGCAAGAAGCGTTTTAGTTTACAGTTAACACATCTTGCATTTTTAAATAAATGGAACTGCAAAACGTAAGAAGATTCAATTAGATTTCACATACTTATTAGTTATCGTTTAATTCAAGATGAATACGAAAGAATTGTATTTAGGGAAATGTTTAAAATTTCGAGAATAGAATCTTTGTGCGAGTAATTATTAGTTAACGTAAGAAAAGCCGATTTGTAGAGGTTGGTAAACTAGATTTCCAATTGAATGCGGTAAAACTTTCATTGTCTAAACCGATAAGAAGATTAATTAATCTTATTAATTAATTTCGCGCTAGAGATCTGTCTAATAATACGCGAAACAATCGAACGGTGGTGTAATTGTAACTAATTGCGATTTCCAGCGAAAAACGTTATCAATTGCAAACAGAAAGATTGCGCGTTAGATACAGCACGGATAGTAATTATTAATTAGATAATTATTATAGCAGGGACTGTAATTAATGATCGGTGCACAATTTATATACCATTTCGATCTATAGCTTTATTAATTACGTTATGATTTATAGCTCGTATCCTACGTAGAATTATATAAAACGAAATTAACACACGCATATTTTTCTCGCGTTAATTACAGATTTACCAAAATCTTCGGTGTGTATCATCAAATTTACCGGAGCTGATGCGCATGAATATTAAATACAGTGCATCCCTCAGATAGCATTTCTGCGTATATATGTGATAAATAAATCGGGCAAATTGAATGTCTGCGTAATTTAAGTTCAAATGAAAAATACTCGCAGCATGTATTAACGATATAAACAATTGTCCACATTTATATTAAATATTAGCGTTTTCATTTACATGCAAAATTCGGACCGAAAAAATGAAACAATAATCGGCGCGGAATCCCATTGCGGCCAATCAAAAAACCCCGACTTTACTGTTGCGAAAAGTTAAAATATTTTAATAATTTGTGTATAATAAAACATAACCTGTACACAATTCCCAGTAATTTTCAAGCGTTCGGTGGTCGAACGAGATTATTTTATTCGTATTTTCATCAAATATTTTCATCAAATATTTTCCGTGATTATTTGTGGATAAGTAAATCGTTTCTGCGATGATAATGTGTTTTATGTTTCAGACGACGTGAAATTGTATATCATTTTCTACAGTGTGCTTTTTATTTTCTTCTAAGCAATAAGACGTAAAGTTCACTATTGCACCGTGGATTTTTATATAATAAATAATAAAACTTATTTGCATTAATTACAAGATATAGGAGCTACGTGGATATTTATTCCCTTTCTTAAACGTTTGATTATGTTGAAAATAGTATTTTTTAATTCTTCAAATGCCTTTACTGTTTTGTATTCGATTCACATAATTTTGTCATAAATCCGCATCCGACTTTATGCAAACTCCCATTCTCATACCTTATTTATAAAAATCAGAGTTCGGCAAAAATGTCCTTTGTCAACTAAAAGCTTCTTTATTGTAAAGAAATAGCAAAAATGATAATAGTAATTGTTAATTTCCACGTTTTCTTGTTCCACGTTTAGTTGTAACAAGAGTTGAGCATTATTCGAATTGTTTCGAACAAATATTTATCTACGACAATTGTCTGAACGAATTCTTTTTAGTTAAATATTCTATTCGAATAGCAATTATTCACTGTTCATCATAAATTATTCTATCTCTTGTATCTATTTTACTCGAACAAGTTATTCGAACAGAGATGATAAAACTATTCGAATAATAATGCGAATAAATCAGAAATAAATCTAATCTCTATTAAACTATAAAAATAAAACACTTCACATTCTATTAATGTTTATAAACTCCATTACGAATAAATTTTAATTGGAATAAAATTTTATGTCAATGGCTTCATTCTTATTCGAACAAAATCGTATTCGGATAAATGTTAAATTCGAATAAAATTTTATTTCAATGGATTCATTCTTATTCGAACAAAATCGTATTCCGATAAATTTTTATTCGACTTTATATTTACTCGATAGCGCCGAATAAAAGTATTTTCGTTAGTCTTCGTCTCTTGTCCGTTATCCGAATGAAACTTCGCCCAACTCTGGTTACAACCCCGTCGACAAGGTCTTCCACCGTCTCTGTCTAATTTTTTTCATCGCTTCGACTCGCTCGAAAGCAGAAAGGAGTAGCGCGTTAAAGTTCACAAATAATTGATTGGACGGCGCGCTTCCATCCTTGACCGCAGAAAGAATGAAATGCTCTTTCCTTTTCTTTTTTTTCCACGATACCATTGGGAAACGTTCGCCGGTTAGGTGGATCGTGGAGTAACGAGATCGTGGGTGGTATTTATGTGGCCGTGTAATAACGATGAACGCGAGCCACTTCTTGATCGCGCGACAACGTTGATTGGGGATGATCGAAGTAGCATTTCGGAGGCAGTTCATCATGCTGCTATCCGAGGGTGGTCATTACGGTTATCCCGATTTATGGCGCGGCTGTGACAGAATAAGCACCGTTCCCGATACGGTTAGCACTGCTCGCCCTGCGCCGATGATTCTTGCGATTTCAACAATTAGCGCTGCTCTCGAACATGATAAAAATGATAAGCTGTTTAACGTATCGCAAATCCCGTCCGTCTCGGGGCAACGAACCGAATTTGTTTTACCGCGCAGGAATTGTTTATTAACACGTTCCGTGCCACGTGTACCATCGATGGTACACGCTTGCATGTTTACTTAGTGAACTGAACAAATTGTTTACAAGAAATTTAGAACCGAAGAATCAATTTCCACCGCAAGAATGGGCGTTGATAAGTTTTTGTTACGTTGTTATGTGTACGAGAATTAATAATTGCACGTAATACATCAAGTTTTAGTAAAATATCAAAGTGTGAAGATTCGAGTAAAAAAAGCTCGGCACGGAACGTGTTAACCCAGCTCCTCGGTGGAATGATTCGTTTGCGTTTTAGGAATGTATTTCGATTTGGACGTGCGTTTTTTTGGCATTCTTTCTGTGTCTTTTTTTTTTCTTAAACAAATCATAAATTGTTTTATATTGTAGATTCATATACGTATTCAGTTATATTTCTAGTGTATACAATATTTTTATCAAGTATTGGTAATGCCAAATACATGAACATTGGAGTAAGTGCTATAAAAGAAAGTGTCCCGTATTAACAAAGAAATGACAGCACTTCGAAGTTAGAGTTTCGAATTTTTATCTTTTTTCACGTTTAAGGTGTTACTAAAAAAGTAGTGAAATCAATATTTTCGAATTCATCTAGTTCGGGCGATAATATAGACCTTGAGATATTATGTCAACCAGTTGAAAAAGTAAGATTGTGAGAATTATGTAAAAAATCAATGTAAACCAATTATGTGAAGATGTGCACACTTACAATCCGATTGTATGTAGTAACGAACTTCGAATCTCGGTTATTTTTACGAATCGAAGTAAATGACTTTATACGCATATTTTCGAAGAAAATTAAATAAGAAAAATTATCATTTTGTCTTAAGTTCTAAGCCTAAGTTCTAAGCCTCTTAAACTCCTGCTTAACATTGTATTGGACTGTTGACGAAGATGTTAAATACGAATGTTACTCACTGTTTTCAGATCGAAGTTGTATTCTTATCTTAACCTTATCAATCGTTGCCTAATCATTAAATTTTCAGCAATAGAATTAAATAAATCGCTGTTACACTAGGCACAACAGAAATACTAATAGTACAATTTAATCACTGTCCAAATCATGTCGAATGTCACAGCCTATGAATTTATACATTGAATATAAATGTACAAGAAGCATCTTCAACGATACGTTTTGAAAAACTGACGAATAAAAACTGTGAACGGAGCGTGAGTCTCATAGTTGAAAATATATATACGTTTTCTCTCTTTCTCTTGCAAGAACTTATTTAAAACAAAGAAGCTTTTGTCGTTGTAGCGGTGGAAAAATTATAGGACAAGCTGAATTTCTATAAAACGTGAATATGAATTCATGAAACACAATTCGCTTGTTTGAAAGTATGATTCATACTATTTCTGGGGAGTGCATGGAGAGTTAATGCCACTCTAAGCTTTCAGTAGAATTTTTATCAGAGGTCGCTGTTTTATATGTATATCCAAGGATATATCCGTGAGGAGAAAGTCACATTTTTCATCGGGAATTTATTGGGAATCTGTATCCTGAAATACAGTTCGCGATTTTAAGAGACGTTGATTTCTAATTTTATCAAGGAAACCATGCCTATATAGACGGAGGCGAATTATTGCGCCGGCAAGAGAGCCGGGGGACATCTTAACGGTTCCTAAACGAGGTGGTCACCATCTTTGACAACGAGATAGACCGTTATGCCCATTAGAAAGCCTTTTCCACCTACAATTTTTCTATCCGTCGTATTATCCGATATGAAGCGAGGGGTTCGATGGAACTTGGAATTCGAATGGATTTCGTATCAGAGAACATTTCATACAGTTTGGACTTGTCGCGACCCAATGAAAAATCTAGTTATTTAACAAGAGGTACAACGATTTCATAAAATAGAGGGAAAAACTGATTTTATAGTCGCTCGGTAACAAATGTTAGCTGTGTCAGAGTTGGGCATTGCTCGAATTGTTTCGAATTTATCTAACACAATTATCCGAACGAATCCTTTTCAGTCGAATATTTTATTCGTGTAACAATTATTCATTGTTCATCGCAAATAAAGAGTTCTTAGAATAATGTATTTGAATAATTTGGTCGAATAATTCTTATATTTTTAAGACTCATAATAATTCTTATAATAATTTATTCGAACAGCGATTGTAAAATTATTCTAACAATAATGCGAATAATTGACTGTTTCTCTTTTTACGTAATTTGATAAAAATATATTTATAGGAATTATATATATATTATTATATTATTATTATTATATTATTATTATTATATTATTATATATTATATATATATATATATATATATATATATATATATATAATAATATATTATATATATATATACATTTAAATACATTTACAATTGAAATGAGTTCTTATTCGAATAAAATCTTATATTCGGATACATTTTTATCTAGACGACTTTTAACCAGATAAATTCTTATTCGATGCGATGGTCGTTCGACAGCGTCGAATAAAATTTTATTCGTTACTCTTTATCTCTTATCCGTCATCCGAATAAAATTCTGTCCGGTTCCGGTAGCATGCGATTCGAGGCAAACGAATCTGCCGTTGCCGGTTTTCCATGTGGATCGTGCGCGGAGAGTATCCCGGACGCGGTTCCCCGTCGTTGCCTGCAGTATTTACAGCGTACCCCAGGAGCGTATCCTTCCCGGCGTGTACAAAAAGGCCGACCTGTTTCCAAAACCTGTAATAAGTCTAAGTAGATCCCTTCCATGAGGTGCAAGAAAAAGGCACGCCGCGGCACCGTCGTCACGATCCCGGGAGAGAATGTACGGCAAAGGTGCTTTCACGTGGATATCGGCGAGGACAGGTACAAGTCCGACCGGCAAGAGGCTACAAGTGAACCCACGAAGTGCTGCGGATCGTGGATCGTGGGTAGGGAGTGCCGCAGGGGAACCGTAAAGAGGCTACTCACGGACTTTTGCCTCCTCCGAGGCTCGATTAGAAAAGGTGCACCGCAGAGCCCTCTTTCGAGCGTAACCTATCAGTTTCTTCGGTTTCGAAAACAGGATTACAGTAATGTCTCTCTAATTGACGCTCAGATTGTTCACAAAAATGAACGATTTGAGAAGAGGAGGTACGATTATTCGAGCCTTGCATTTACAAAAACGAGCTGTAGGGCTCGAATAATCAGATTGTCTACAAAAATGGACGATTTGGGAAGAGGAGGTACGATTATTCGAGCCTTGCAGCTCGTTTTTATAGTATCGAATTGTCAACATTTAGAAAAACGAGCTGCAGGGCTCGAATAGTCAGATTGTCTACAAAAATGGACGATTTGGGAAGAGGAGGTACGATTATTCGAGCCTTGCAGCTCGTTTTTATAGTTTCGAATTGTCAACATTTACAAAAACGAGCTGCAGAGCTCGAATATCTCGAGCTTATATCCTTATATATATTATTATTATTAATATATATTATTATATCGAATATCTCATATCTCCTCTTACTAAATTGTCCATTTTTATGGACAATCTGAGCGTCAGTTAGGGAGACATTAATGTAGTTAGGCCAGGAAGATTTCTTGACACTTAAATTTCCTTGTGTTCAAGCCAGGGATCCAATGTTCCAATTAAAAATATCAGATGCTCAGCTTACAGGAATACAGTGATGTCTCCCTAATTGACGCTCAGCTTGGAAACGAAAATGAACGATTTGGGAAGAGGAGATACGATTATTCGAGCCTTGCAGGCTCGTTTTTATAGCTGTTGACAATCGGTAATTATAAAAACGAATGCTCGAATAATCGTATCTCCTCCTCCAAAATTGTCCATTTTCTGTGGACAATCTGAGCGTCAATTAGAGAGACATTATTGTACAGTAAATTCTCCCCAATTGTCGCTCTCCAATTGTGCATAAAAATGGACAATTTGGGAAGAGGAGAAACGATTATTCGTGCCTTGCGGCTCGTTTTTATAGTTGTTGACAATTCGTAACTACAAAAACGAGTCACAAGGCTCGAATAATCGTATCTCCTCTTCCTAAATTGTCAATTTTTATGGACAATCTGAACGTCAGTTAGGGCGAGCGTGTGACTCGGTCAGGAACAGGGGCGCACTCCACTGGCCAATAAAATTCGTCCGGATCCTCGGGAAGCGAGGTGCGATCGAAATTTTCCCGGGATTTGTGTTTATTTCAAAAAATATGTATTTAATCCAGAATTAGAGACAATGTTATTTGGATGACGGATAAAAGATAAAGACTAACGAATAATATTTTATTCGACACCATCGAATAAATATACAATCGATTGAAAACATAATTTTCAACGTGTATAAGGTAAAAATGCCTATTGTAAAACGCGTTTGGGTGGGGGGGAAGACTATCATCGATTTCGTTACAACTTAAAAGTGTTATTGGTGAATATTTATATTCATTATATTTATATTTATTAATATGTATCGCGCGCTGTGCGATACATTGATGTTTCTAGATGACTTAATGGACTTTCAAGTATTTATTTAATGTGAACAAAAAATAATACGAATAAAATAATGAAGTACGAGCGTTTACCTATTATGGAGCATCGTTTTCGTACCATGTCTCCGTGTTTCGTGTACAATGTTCCTAGTTTGGAACGTTCATTTGAAATGTCTGTTTCAAAACAAGAACACTGAATGTGAAATATGGATGCCAATTGTTACAACAATCGGGACAATGAAGAAATTCAAGTACACCATTGGAAATAGTATACTCTTGCTTAGAAATCCTACTACTCGACTAATATTTCTTTTTTTACAGCTGATCGTTACATAGCGGTACTTGTGTGAGTGAATTTATGTAGGACAATGTTAAAAAATATGGGTAGAATTTTTACATCCACTTTCGTATATCTATTTTGTATTGTATTATTTGTGTTACTGTTTCAAGAATGGGGTCACAATTCATAATAGCTATTTATTATTATTATTATTTAATCTTATTTATTATTTTATTATTTTTTATATTATTATTTTTCTTTCTTATTATTATTTTTATCTTTCTTTCTTTAGCGTCTCAAATTAGTGAACTAATTCCTCTAACATTTCACAAGTTGATTTACTATTTTTGGTCGCAGCTTTGTTGTACTTTAGATAAGAATTGTGATATACTGATAGTATATGTATTTACCTTAATACGACATAAGTATTCTCCAATTTAAATAATTCGTTTTAGCCATAAATAATTTAGTATCTCTCTATAAGGAATTACGATTATGTTGCCATTTACAAGAGCAACGAATGTCAAGTTATGGGCCTTTTGGCACCATTCAAATTTTGTTTCCATTATTTCTATCATCAACAGTGCCGTAAATACGCGAAGAAATTAATTCTACCGAGTATAAAAAAGATTTCTGCTAATTTGAAAATTAATTTCATTAGTTACGTATCGAATTTAGGATTTGCAAACGTAACTATAGTTTAGTTAAAATAACTTTAACAATAATACATATGAGGTAAACATCTTTATACTTTTTGATATAAAATAACTATGTTTTTTATGCATATATATATAATAAGATTAGCTTAATTGAAAATGCTCTGTTCTATCTAAAAGAACACGTAATTACATTCTCTGCGTGCATATTTTATGTGCAGCAAATTGTATGCCTGACAGACACATACATATACGTGCACACCATATAATGACATCATTCAATTATGACTAATGAGAATTTGGTTAACTCCAACTGTTTCGAAGATATAGCTTGCTACAGCATGAGTACGTTAAATACCTCGAATTTCTGTCACAGTAAGATAACTTTTTTACCAAATTTTCGAAAAAGGTTGAAGCAATATATTAGCTTTATCGAGTTTGCGAAATATTTTAGAAACTCCAATGTTATGGTTTATGCCATTGTTTCAGATTAAAGCAATTAAATAATTCTGCAAAGAATTGACTATGTCTGTAAGATACGATCGAATAAAAATTCGAATAAAAATAAATGAAGTCGATCGAATAAAAATTGTCTTACTCTATTGAAATATCGTAACATATTCTAAGTAAAATACAATAAATCACGTCAATAAGATTGTTTTTACTCTATTAAAACACTTTATGACTAAACCGCATATTTTACGCATTTAGGACAACGATGTGTATCTATAATTGAATTAAATATTATAAATAAGATAATCGAAGATCACGTATCACGTTCGATCTATCGAAATCATTAAATATCGAAACAAATTCTCAAAATCTACAGTCCACTCCTGATTTTCTCATCGAATTTTCCAAAGCATTTCTCTACATCGAGATTCAAAAGATCAAAAAAGCACTAAATGCATGAAATCCAAAGTAATGACGATGAATGTTTCGAAATTCTAATGGTCTTTAAAATGTCTTTAATTTATTAGAATATTTTGCGACACTCTAATGAAGATAAGAACCTCATCGAATCTCGTCAAGAGCATTTCCCTATACCAAGTTCCAAAAAATCGAGAATTTGATAAATACTTAAAACCCCAACTAGCAAAATGCGAATCAAAGTTTTAGAATATATTATATTATATAATATATATATTATATTTATATTATATATTATATTATATTTATATATTATTATATTATATTATATTTATATATTATTATATTATATTATATTATATTTATATATTATTATATTATATTATATTATATTTATATATTATTATATTATATTATATTATATTTATATATTATTATTATATTTTTAGAATATATCGTTGTACTCTAGTAAACTGAGAAGTCTTACGAATTTTCACAAGCATTTCTCTACACCGAGCTCCGAAACGTGAAAACTCCACTAAATGCATAAAATCCAAACTAAGAAGATACCAACGAATATTCTACAATTCTAATTATCAAAATACCGTGCCAAATAGAAACGTCTTTATTGTATCAGAATACATTGCTACCCTCCGATGAAGATAAGAATCCAATCGAGTTTGCTCGGCAGTTCCCTGAAAGATCAAAAATCCGCTGAAAGCATAAAATCATCCGGACTCGAAATGCGCGAATGAAAGTCCGGAAATTCTTCGAGTTCGGAGTGATTGTAATTCGCTGGATAGAACGGGATAACGTTCGAAGTTCCTCCGTTCGTGGAAAGATGCCCGCGGACGGTTCGAACGGCGTCGCTGCCTTGAAGAGGCCCGAGGAAAATCCTCGGCCCAAGGTGGCAAGGTAGAAAGCCAGGCGCCGGGTAATCGACCACCCTACGTCGCCGATTCTAATTCTGCGTTCAACGATCGCACACACGCTTCCAGGAAGACTCCGGTAGAACCAGTAACTGAACGCGCGAGTAGACGACCCAGGAAACTGGACCCTCGTCCAGGAGAGTCTCTCTCCTTCTCTCTCGCTCCCCAGTTACGCCGGCTCCGAGGTTGCTGCACCTTGGTTCTTGCGCTTGTACACTCGGCTCAAACGATTCGTGGGCATGGGGAACGCGACGGGATCCCCCTACTCCTGTCCGTACCCGGGGAAAGGATCTCCTGGTTGGGACACGATTAGGCGCGCTGAAGATATTCCTTTTTTTATCAAATTCGTACTGGATGAGCACTGACCTTTGCGGTTTTTCAGGGAAAGCGCGGTAGCTGTTCGATTTCGATCAAATTTTCACCGTGCATACATGTCACAGGGATCTACGAAAGCGGTTTTTCAACTGTTTGTTACGGGCTCGGATAATTAATTATTTTACCTTTTCAGTTATTTCGCATAAAATCAAGAAAAAGCATTTCAGTCATTGTCTAAGAGACTAGTCCCGTTATTATCTAAAAATATTCAAGTCGTTTAGTCCAATTTGAAGAAAGTTATTGCATTTTAAAAGTGTATAATAATATAACAGTATTTTGTATATTTTGGGCGAATATTTAATAAAGTAAAAACGGATAAAAATTAAGGTTTCCTTCAGTTTTATTGTGAAAAATTTGCAGAAATTTTACAGAAAAATCACGATATTTGTGACGAAGTAATAATATTAGGAAAAACTGTGATATTTATGCTTTGACAGTAACATTCATTGATCTTTAGTTGCGAGTTTATATTGAAGAGAAATATTCAAATAATAAAAAATGTTGAAATAAATATAATAAATAATATTGAAATAATTGCGAGAAATATCGAAACAGAGCATTTTTTGAAATTGCATCTGTTTACTTATTTATTGGACAGCATATAATCAAGTCAAAATGTCTTAGCCTTTATGGTTTTATTTGCGTAACGTGCTGCACCTGCCATAATCATGCAAATGCAAAGTGGGTAATTTTCTTAAAGTTGCCTAGTTTACTTTTTTGGTAGCTCTACAAGTTCGAGTGGAGAAAATAAATTGTGAAGTTTAAAACAATAATTATCTTTCTGTCTCAGAAAAATTGGCCTATATTATTTAATAAAATACATAACCCCGTTCGACAAAATTATTTCACCACAGCAATAGACTCTTTTAACTCGCTACTTAAGAATCTTGCATTAACCTCTTGCCCTAAAAAGCTTATAACATCAAGCGAGACTCGAGAAGAAAATTTCAAGCAGAATTTGAATACATATACGTTGTTTCCAATTATAAACAATGGAAATACTCTAGATCAGAAGACTGCTTTACAAGGTGTCCTATAATTATGTTAACACCCGGAAAAGGATGATTCCTGAGGTCATTTGAAGCAACTTTTTCCATAGCAAAAATGCTATCCGCGGCTTTGTTTACGAGTTATTAACGAAAAACAGTGACCAATGATAGGCGAGATCAGTTGGCGCGAGGCGGCCGAGCCAATGAGCGGGCTTCGACGAATAATAAAATGTTGTACCACATTGTTTTTTTCTTATTTTGCACGTAGAATCGCTCCCTGTTCGATTGTATTACGAATTTCAGTACACCCTATATAGTCATGCTTAGTTATATGTATAATAGTTCTCTACAGTATGAAATCGTTATATACATATATTTATTTTATACACAGCTGTACATTATTTATTATTCAGCGACCAAAAAGATGTTGCTGTTTAATGATGTTATTCTGTATTATTTCGGAAATGTATTATAAATAAAAAGAAGTTATAACCAAGTGCTTTGACATTTAAATTTAAAATATTTCAAAAAGCAGAGTTATTCGATTTGGCCTTTGAATGGCTCGTATGTAGGTCTATACACTTTTATACGATTATACATATATAGTAACACATAGTTCTATGTGTTTTCTTCATAGTTCAAATATATATTCTATATAGTTCTATATAATTCCATACAGTATAATTTTATACAATTACGTGTATATAGATCTATAAAAATCTATATAATTCTTTATATTTCTCTGTGTATAATATACAGGGTGTCCTAAAAATGTCTATCAATCCGAAAGTGGCGGGTTCCTCGGATCATTCGAAGCAACTTCTTCCTTTACGACAATTTTCTCCGAGGCACCGTTAACGAGTTATTAACGAAAAACAGTGACCAATGAGAGGCGAGCTCAGCTGGCGCGAGGCGACCGAGCCAATGAGCGGAGCTGGGCTTCGTGCGCTGGTTGACTGGGCCGCCTCGCGTCAGCCGTACTCGATTCTTATTGGTCACTGTTTTTCGTTAATAACTCGTTAACGGTGCCTCGGAGAAAATTGTTGTAAAGGAAGAAGTTGCTTCGAATGATCCGAGAAACCCACCATTTCCGGATTGCGAAACATTTTTGGGACACCCTGTATATAGTATTTGTAGCTTATAAGTCCGTAATTGGAAACGACGATGCCCGTCAAAAACCCAGACAATCCCACAGAAAACGACAACATCGACCAAAAGTTAAAAGCCTCCTGAAAATTGGAACTCCTCTCGCAGCCCACTTACCTGATCGTGTAAAAAGAAATCAAAGAACTGACACATAGATCCTCGCGCGGTTCGCAGCGTGAAAAAAGGCACCGGGTAAGGAAGGAGATCCCGTGAAGGTGTTAGAACCAGGGTGCCGGGAAGGGTGTCCCAGGGTCGCCACTACTTTCGTTTCACCAAGTATACAGAGAGGTGCAGGCGCGGCGGCGCGGCGATAGAAGCGCATGGGGTACGGCGGGTACGTGCGGCGAGGGTTCCTGGCCTCCGGCGAGCGGATGCCAGCATTGCAAAAGCAGCGGCGCAGAGGGTCGGCGGCGGAGGGGGGCACGCGCAAACCCCGGGTAGGTTGGCTAGAAAGCCGGTTACCAAACCCAATCCCACCGGCATCGTTCCTGAACTCGCTGGCCGGCCTGAACCTGAAATCAGTCGCCGCCACCCCACCCGGCAGTTCGTCCTCCTCATTCTTTCAACCGCTTCCCGCAAAAGGAAACTAATACCCGGCCCCGGCGACTTCCTCTTTTTCTAGCCGCTATGCACGCGGCCGTGCAACAAAATTCACGGACGAGCTGGCGCACGCCCACGGCTCCTCGCTCGCTTCTCTCTCTCTCTCTCTCTCTCTCTTTCTCTTCGATTCTCTCTCTCGCTCTCTCTCTCTCTCTCTCTCTCTCTCTTGCTCTCTCGCTCTCCGTTTCTCTCCACTTCTCTATTCGCTCGGCTCCGCTCGCTTCCCGGGCACTAGCAACCACCGTACTTACTTGCGCGACCGAGAATGTTTTATCTCGTCGCTGCTGGCACGCTACACGCTGGGACGTCGGCACTGAGGATAGGGATACAGCCAGGCCCCGAGGAATTCGGAAGTCTTCGGGCTGAAGAGACTCTCCTGGTCATTGACGGCGTTAATGGGATCGTTGGGGTTCCTATCATTCAACGTGGAATAGTGACGGTGATGTGCCCGTAGTGTATCGATATTTAGCATCGATATACAGCAGAATCTCCATTATATGAACACCAGATACGTGAACCTTTTATTATACAGACGATCTGTTACATTGTTCAAAAAATTATAACACAGAACAATTTTGGATAAGAATTGGCCAAGTACGAATGAAGATAACTCCGCGAAAAATCATCGCGGAATGATTTTCCTAAAAATGAAAGCTTGGAACTTCTATTTTAATATACGGTTCCTCAATTTCAAGTTAGACGCAGTCTCATCACTGTGACCATTTGGATGTGAAACCACGTTTGTCATATTGAAACTTGGCATGTTGTGTGTTCATTCGATTTTATTATATTTTGTCTCGATTATTAGACCAAGTTGAGTGCCAAATGCTTGTCGTTTTATTATGTGAGAAATTTTCTCATATCAACACTTTTGACTTCCAGTTAATTCTTATAACGGACGTTCTACTGTATAGTAATGTATAGTATAGTAGTATAGTAGTATAACCTAGTAATAGTACTAGTATATAGTATATAAAGTATAATCTATAATATAGTATAATAGTATATAATATGTATATACGTTCTACTGTATAGTAATGTATAGTAATGTATAGTAGTATAGTAGTATAGTAGTATAATCTAGTAGTAGTACTATTGTATAGTATAATTTTATAGTATAATCTATAATATAGTATAATAGTATATAGTATTTATATACGTTCTACTGCATAGTAATGTATAGTAATGTATAGTATATAGTATAGTAGCATAATCTAGTAGTACTACTAGTATATAGTATAATTTTATAGTATAATCTATAATATAGTATAATAGAATATAGTATTTATACACGTTCTACTGCATAGTAATGTATAGTAATGTATAGTATATAGTATAGTAGCATAATCTAGTAGTACTACTAGTATATAGTATATATAGTATAATCTATAATATAGTATAATAGTGTATAGTATGTATAATAGAATAGTATAATAGTATATGGTATGTATATATGTATAGTATAATCTATAGTAACAGTATAATAGTCACTACACATAACATCGATAAGAATAATGACACTAATATCGATAAGTGTCGTTAAATTAAAATTTATATACAAGTTAAATAGAAATGAAAATTATGCACTCTGGATTACAAAATAATAAATACAGTTATAAAACGTAGAATATTTTATTTACGAAATCAGTAGCTGAGTCTAGATAAGAGAGACTTATTTAGAGATTTATTTAGTTGACGTTGTTTCTAACTGACGGATTTCGATATTATGAACTGCGCATCGATAGAATATATCGTTATATTAAATATCGATGCTTGAAAAATATTGATATTCGAAATATCGATAATGTATCACCATCACTAACGAGGAAACCATGATGTCCCCGGAAATCGGTGAAGGGATATCGATTTTACCGCGACACTTGCATATCGGCGCGATCATTTCGACTAAAGATGTCGATTAAATGTTAGTACAGTCGATTTAGCTTGGGGTAACGTTAGTTGCGGACAACACTTCGTTCGTTCGCGATATGCAATGCATATCTCCATTTACTTTTTCTTCTTCCACTTTTCTATGCCGCAACGATCTTTATGTATTTATATGCAGATTTTTGGCGCTGCATCTAACAGGAGTTTTTAAATCGTTCTTTTAGACTCGAAGATCAGCAGTTTCAACACTTTTTTTTTAACAAAAATTCTTGAAAACCCATAATAATCTGATTCATAATCCATTATATTGTTTAGATTAATATAACATAAGAAGTTCTTCTGAAATCGTGATTTAAAAGAGTCAATAACGAGGTAAGAAAAGGACCAATAGGAATTCAGGGTTAATAAGTCATTCTGCATAATTATGTGCAGAACATAGAATCTAAGATTAGACTATATAGATTAGGTTACTCAGGATACACTGCTAGTTTACGAATAAAATTGCTGCAGCTATTATATATAATATCTTATTAAATATAGTATAATATAATTTCTTATTAAATTTTTTTAAATGTCAATTCTATCACTACTAGCAATAATGTATTATCAGTGTTTCCACCTCCTAGCACGAACACAAAGAAGTATAATGAATATATTAATGGTAACAATAAACAGTCTTGTATTAAACGTACTGTGTTGTTCTACTAGCCTCAAAATAGCTTTCAGGTTAGCTTTACTCGTGGTAATTGTTGTCCTCAATTACATATAATTCATTAACGGGTTATTTAAAGTCGGCATGACCTATATATGGGACATAGGAATGTGAACGTATCACTAATTGGACATTTTTTTTGTCGCAGCAGTTCGAGTGTTTCGTTGTTGCTAGAGGTGTTAAGAGGGTTGGAGATTATAGTGGACTAGCGCGAATTTTTCGCTTCAGTATAGTCACTAACTACGAGTTGAATTACTGTGAAGTTGTAGATGTGTGATTATCGATGCACTTGAAATAATGATTAATAAGTGGATAAGTTTTTATCTCAGTTGTTTGTCGAGAGTTCCTTCGAATGAAAAATGTGCGAAAACAATTTTCTGGTTAATCATGTAATTTTCATAAATTGCAACTATTCTTTCCTATGAGTTTACTGATACTAATAATTACTAATATTTTACTAATAATTATTAATATTTTCAATAAAAGTTATTTTACATCCCTGACAATGACGTGTTAATTCTTTCCTGGATCTAGTTTTGGAAATTAATAATGCAAAACAGCATAACACATATAATTAATAATAGGATGTTCGCATGAAATCTTTCTCGCGTTCAATTATAACTTTCAGAACTAAAATATAATATTAATATCTACATCTCCAATATTAATATTGTATTAATATTAGTTATAATATAATCTAATTTTCATCATAGAAATTTAATATTCTATTAATAATATTAACATAACATAACATTAAATTCCTTTGTCAGTTTCTATGATAAAAATACGATCGAACAATGTAAGTTCACCTGTGACTTAAATTCACTTGGTAACCGTACATATGTTAATCAACCTGTGGATTACTTAAAGATTTCACAGAATCGATTTAATGTTTGATATACATTGCTGCAGTGACATAATTTATCGCTTTCTTGGCCAGACGCATGTGTAATTCGGGCATCAACAGATAAAACTAAGTTGCACCCATAAAATACGAAGATAACGAACCCTTCTACGCTTCACACTTCAGTAGCAACGGGTTTTATCTGATAAGTTTGAAAGGTAACATCATTCCTGGTTACAAGATAGTGGACAAATTATGAGCACAACGTGCCTGATCAAGCAACCCGAGCTGAGCTTGTTTCAGAGTTACATTCAAAGAAGTTATCCGAATCGTTTAACATTTTTCTAAGCCTATAGGTGGTTCGTTAATAAGCAATTTCCTGTAGAAATCGAAAAGAACTGGAAATATTTCTTGTTGCGAAAGTTTCATTAGTTCGAAACGACATATACGTAATCTTCATAAAATTAAATACATGAATTCCGAAGTTTTCTTGTTATTTCCTCTATTACATATTTTACACATCCATATCTGTTGCAAGATAATAAAATAAAAAATATTCGTATCGAATTTGAGATTGCCAATATGAACTGTAATGCGTCGAAACAAAGAAGAATCGAGAGAAGAGCTGGTGAAAGAAATTAATATTTTTCGTTTAGATAGCGTAATTATAGCTCTAGAAACACCAAGTTCTTTCTGCGTTAAGTTCGTCTTGTCTTCTCCCATCGCCAGCAAGGTACTAATTTCATCATAAAACACGAACTACAGTATATCATCTTCTTTTCAAATACGGTACACTATTATAACGGTATCGGGAACTAGGAAGAGCGTAAACATCGCAAAAAATTCCGAGTATTTAAGGTCGAATAGACTGATTTACGGGGTTAGCCGCGATCACAGCTGGTTGCTAGTAAATTATTTATTGGCATTGAGTGCCCTGAAATTTAAACATCCGATGAACGGACAAATTTTGGGAACCGAGTTTCACCGTTGCTTGCAGAATAATATTGTCGTGAAATGTTCTGACGTTATTGCTAAATTCACGATGTCATGGCAGTAATTGTATTCTTACCAGTAACATTCAATCAATTAGTATGGAACTCAGTATAAGTGAAGAATTCTCAAGTCAAAATGTACAAACATTGTAGCAATTATAAATTACGAGTTCCATTTGATTCGTTAATTTCGTCTATTATCTTTGTGAAGTCAAATATTCATTGGAAATAAAAACAACAAGAATATCTTCACGTTCCAATAATATTTATTATTAAATTTCAAAATGCTATACGGCAATATGTCGAAAAATCTGATTTAGAAAATGCACGGCTTAGTTCTCATCAATTACTTGTCTAAATTATTTCATATGTATTGCTATATATTATTTTTTATATTTGTATATATTATATTTATATTTATATATATTATATTATATTATATTTGTGTATGCATAATTTTAAACTATACTATCTTTAAGTTACTGTAATGTTATTGTAATTATATGTTTGATTTTCTGTATATTTCATTTAAATACAACACTTCTATAAAATATATAAATATAATATATGTATATATATATATATATATATATATATATATCCTACTTAACTAATTAGCTGTTTTTGTAGAAATGCCATTTTGTATTATGACAAGTATGTTTGTCAGAACCAGATGTCAAAGTCAAACGATATTAAACCTAGTAAAAAGAAGCCCAATATTCATTTTTAACCCTTTCCAGTCGAAGCCATTTTAACCGTAAATCCAAAATAATTTTTCTGACATAGTATTTCCATTTTATATGACAAAGTGTATTGTATGCACATGAAATTGAGTCTTGTGGCGACTCGTACAACAGTGACACTTCAAACAATTTTTAAAATCTGAACTTTGTTAATATAAAAATTACCTTGGAACGCGATACAACAATTTCAGTGGTGCCTCAGAGTCATCGCTCGAGTGCAAAGGATTAATATACACCGACGTTCCTTCGTCCAAAAGAAAATTCGAAAACTAATCGCGAACCAAAAGATCCACCGTAACCGAGAGAAAATGTTAATCCACGTGGAGTGCCGAACAAATGAAAAAAATCCTTTGGAAACTGTTTCTATTCGACGTGTACGAAGCTCCTAATCGTTTCGGGATCAGGTGACTGTATTACTTTCGATATTAAAATTCCTTCGGTCGTGTGCAGCAACGTGGTTGCATAATAGGATTCCCAACATGCAAATGCGAAATGATTCACTGCCGCGAGTGTACTTATCAAGATCCCCGTTATCCGAAAATCTCGACGCGACACGCGCGTACACACGTTCCCGGACGAGAAAACGAAAGTATCCATTGCCGAGCAAGCTGACAACCGTATGAGAAAATCGCCGGAGATACGATTCACTTCGTGACAGACGTTTGCTTCGCGTTGATTTCGTAAATGTCACAGGCCATTAAAGCGGAGATTCCTTATCGCGAGGCCGACTCGCGGAACCACTGCACGGCGGTCTGAGAATTCGTTTTCTGCGGCCAAAATTATTTTAGCGTTGTTTCAAGGTTTCGGGTTATAATAATAATAATATTCGTCTCGACTCCAGCTAGAATATTATCACGTAACGAATACGTATTAACATTTAAAAAATCGAGGTCTATTCTACTTTATAGAAAAATAAATACTGACCCACTTTTGTTCGAAATATTTTCTCGTCAGATCATCGGAAATGTCTGAAAAATCATAGTTTGTCTCGAAACTGGATATTTATTACGATAATTACCGTTTGATTGTTTACCCGGACGTCGAAATACTGTTAGCATTTGTTAAAATTATTCTACAAGCGGAGGGTGCAAAAGAATGCATCTAAATTCGATATCTTCTTCTTATCAATTGTTTAAGTTTTCGTGTTAAAATGGTCTAGTACTTAACACAGGTCTTTTTTAAATTTCTCTCAAAGTTTAAATTCGTATAAATTTGACGCTATTCGTACATGGATTAAAAAGCTATTATTATTATATTCTATAATTGGTGCGTTAAACATTTATTATTAGTTTGAATTTCATGATTTTGTATTTAAAACACCGTATTTCGGCACAGAATTATCTAGCATTAATAAGATTTTGGATTTAGGGGTTTTAAAAGGTTCTCAGTTTATTGCAAAACAAATTTGTTCAATATATTAAACTTAAGAAATTGAATTTTATATATGACTGGATAAGCCCTGGAACACTTCTTGGCCAAGGCATTGTCCTTCAACTTCTATAAAAAAAAATGGTTGTCTTTTGAAGTGAGAATTTATAAAAGCTCTATAATCAAAAATATAATTTCTTTCAGATAACCTCATAAGCCAGTATAACGTGATAAAGGTAAAATGTTCAAATCGAAACTGAAATTAATTATTTTTATAGTTCCCTATAGAATATCAAATGTAGAGCGTACAATACATTTTTATGCGTGCAAACAACTACATTTCAGTTACTTATTCATTTCATAAGAATGATTTATCTCGCGTAGAAAAAATATTAAGTTATTACTAATTTGAACCTTGAGAAAGCTTGTAAAAAATTGATTAAAAATAATAGGACATCGGACTTCATTTATATGAAATGAATTATATTGCACTATATTTTTAACATGCGCATGTAACTTTTGTGTGTAATTTCCTGAAATTTTCAATTCTACGCGTATTTTAACAAGCAATGTATAAAATTTCCGAAACCAAATTTTTGTTACAAATAATTGTGGTCATTCCGATTTTTTAATATTAATATATATTTTTGACTTTATAACATTGTAGCTGATATCGAAACAAATTCGATGACCTATTATACTATGACCTTAAACCTTGTAACAACAACGCGAAAATAATTTTGGACATAACAGAGATTCGGAATTCCGATATTCGCCGGCGAAAGATGAAAAACCTGCGAAATTTGTCTCCGTTGCAGAAAAGGGAACGCGGAATTAAATTAGCAGGAAGCATTCGTCTGGGAACGACAATCCAGCGCAGGGCACCGCGATAATTCGTAATTTGGTTGTAAATTAGCGCGGCTGGAAAATAAAATTTGGAAAATTTCAGCTCGAAATCCGGCGGAATCGAAATTTTTGAAACAGCCGAGCGGCTGACGAGTGGACCGTAACTTAATAATCCCAGTGTGCAGCAATTTTCGGGAATCGAATTAAGATAGGGATTCTATTTTCAAGAAAATCTGGTTTTTAGCTCTCATTTCTTCTTTATTCCCCGTGACTCGCAATTTCGGGAATCTGAAAGAGATGTTGCTCTCGGTATTAAATGATAGTAAAAATCTGTTCTGGGAAATTAATGAGAAAGCAAGAAATGGGGGGAATTTTTTTCATTCGATCTTTTTATTTTCCTTCAGTTTCATAAAACTGTTCTCATATGCACGGTGTTCACGTTAAATCTAACCAGCCTTTTTCTCGTTAATAATAAACATTAGAAAGAAATTTTCAGAACAAATTTAGAAAGTTTTTGTCTGCATTATCTGTATAGAAATCAAGGCGGTCCTCAATTTTTTAAACGAAATACTATATATTTTCTCTTTTTTTTAAATAACTTTCAATGACCCCTTTAAGGTCAAATGTAGGCATTCCTGCAGACAAAGAAATTATAGTGAATACATATGTACTCCAGCAGGACTGCGGAAAAATTATTTTTGAATTGGTAAATAGAATAATAATACAGAATGTTGCAAAAAAGACTTTTTGAAATAATGCAAAATTATATATAATAATAATATTATATATAATAACTGAATTAACATAAATTATATATAATAATAATATTATATATAATAACTAAATTAACATAAATTATATATAATAATAATATTATATATAATAACTAAATTAACATAAATTATATATAATAATAATATTATATATAATAACTAAATTAACATAAATTATATATAATAACATATAGAAATAGCAATTCAAATATATTTAACTACGCGATTTGGTTGTAATATCCATAAGTGCCTAACTCCACTTATAGGACTTTCTTATACATGTTTCGAAAAATACAAACAATATCTCGTTTTGTTTCTTTCCTTTCTAAATCGCGGCAGTAAAGCAGTCGATGGGCACTTGCGTCTATCTGGTGCTCGCGGCACAAGTGTCGTCAATTTATTTCTACAGCCAAGAAAACAACTTTTTGGGAAAAGGTACTGCTGCACGGTGTTCCGCAAACGATTTCCCGATAAAAGCTTCGTATTCGGCGCCTCTATCGCGACTGGAAGATCGCCGGGAATACGTGCATGAGCCATCGTCTCCCAATCGCTCGTCGTAACGCTGTTTTCAATCGTCCCGGCGACTTTACCTGCGCCAAAAAAATAGACGACGGTTCCCACATAATAGCCGGTGACATTTACGGAGACGGCGGATACGATCCGCGTGCTTCCATGCTGGAATTTTACCAACAGTTTTTGCCGTACTGTGGAAATTGTTTTCGAACTGGTAATTGAATTCACGCGGAGGACGGCGCTGCTTGATTCTAAAACTGTGTCTCGACAAGTTTCGTTTCAAATTATAGAATTTTAATTGAGGGTGCAAACGGTGGTGCCGAGGAACCTGCGAGAGAGAGAGAGAGTCTATAAATTTTTAAGCAGAATTTATTTCGAATTTAAATGGAGCTCCTCGAAAATTATAAAATATTTTTAATATTTAATTAGATCGTTAACTCCGCTGTTCTCCTTGCTTAAGCTTTGCATTCGTATCCCCTCGGGTCATAGTGACCGGTCGAACAAAAGTTGACATTTTATTTGTATTTCTGGATTTATTTGTTTATATTAATATTATATATATATCATATATATATAATTAATATAATTTGTTTATATTATGACCCTTATTATATCATTAAGGATATTTATGGATATTATTTAGTTTTATCAATGTTCATTATTATTATTATGAAATACTCGTTCTTATAGACCCTGATAACATTATTTTAGCAAACCCAATCATTACACATGCACATATTAAATCTGAATGATGTTCATCCCAAACAAACTTGAAGGAACAATTGCTTCACTTAGATCAATCGTAATTTTAATATTTATTCCATTATTAATTTTCAATAAATTTGTATCAAATAAATTTTATTGATTAAATCAAGATCATATTGAATATTAAACGACTTGAAAGACAAAAATATACTTATACAACAGTAACATTAATTGTTATAGTAAGATTAATTATCTGTCCTATTTTATTAAAATCTAATATAAATGATCAGATCCCAGGAGATTAGTTTAGTTTAGTTTAGACTAGTCTAGATTTTAGTTTAGTGTTTCTTCCACACGCACGCAGATATTGGAGAGTATATTCTTTTAATCTTTGAACGGTGTCATCTGCTCTTTGAATATTATTTTAGTATAATCAATTTTTCGCCCTCGTGAACTTAATTTAATGGAGACGCTAACACGGTCGTTTTAAAAGAAATTATTTCGTAACAAGCAAAACTTAATGCGATTACCGCTGCCCTTTTAACGTCGGGTACGTTTAACGTTTGACATCTTTTAGGAAGAAGTTGAAAAGTTATGACTTATTGCAGTGGTTACTTTGGGCGAAAAGTAATCTGATTAATGATTAACTATTATAACCCGTTAGTTATTATTAATGTAATTAATTTATAATAATTTAAATATGCATAAATATAAGGATAATACAACGATTATAACTCGTTTATTATTATATCTCATAAATTAGTTATAATAAATTAATTATAATTATTTAGTTTAACAATAGTTTTGGATAATAACGCTTTTGTTGTTCAACCCTAAATTGCTCAAGTCAAGGTCATCTCAGGATCATAATATTCGTAATATTAATATAATATAATAATATAATTATATATATATATATATATAATTAATATAATTAATATAATTATATATATATAATTAATATAATTAATATAATATAATAATGTAATCATAATATTCATAATATTCGTAGTAAAAAATACAGGGTGCCATTTAAAACAGTCAAGACGACTTTGACTATAGTTTTTGAAATTTGTTATATTTCAATATGTAGCCGACAATATGTAGCTCGTAATCGCGTAGTATGAATCAGTTGTTCGTTCCTGAAATTAGAGAAAATGTTCAATAAACTAATGAAGAATCATTAATAGAATTTCGCAGAAGTAACTGTACGAACACAGTGTAGCGTTTACTGCGAATGGCATAGGTTTGTTTCTCCCAAGTAAATATAAATAACGCAGGCAAATCACTTTTGTTGTGTACAATCTGCTGTGGCCATCGCTCGAGAGGAGCATCTGCCATGCAATACGTGTTCTCTTTGGCAAACATCACTGACGAAAGATTCTTTACCGTTACAACGCGTCTTAAGCATGTAAGGAGCATATCAAGTGATTAAAAATGTAGATAACTGTACGATTACGGGACAGGGATTTATTCCGCCGCGTTTGTTAAATTAATCCTTACATGACGAAATATCGTAAAAGGAATTTATCCGCGAAATATTGTTGTAGAGAAAAGACTCTCCGAACCACGTTAAGCACGTGCAAAACTCGTCGTTGTTCTTTTTATTAAATAGTTCGTATGGAAGCAAATGAAAAAAAAGAAATTGACATTGCTGCGTGAGCGAGATAAAAAATTGTTTGAAGAATTTTCTTATCGTTTTAAACGGAATGCGAATTTTGTGCATTTATGGCAGAAACGACTTGGCGAAATTTGCAGCATTCAAACTTGTTAAAGAAAAAAGGAGAAATTTTTTCGCACAATGATCCGCAGCCTAAATGTTTTTCAATCGATTCTCTCGATGATAGTACCAAAAATAATTAATATCAGAAACGTCGAACTTGGACAATAACAAAATCTCAATACTTTGTAAAAATTAGAGAAGTGTACCTATTAAAACTTTAGGTAATTTTTATTGTAACAAGTGCGCGAATGCGTGCGTTAATTTGACGATTTTACACGAAAATAACTTTAGAATTGTAAAATAAACAAACTGAAATGGGTTGGACAAAAGAAAATGACTGATTACTGACTAACGATTCTAATCTACGTGAAATCATGTTCATGACTAATGATTACGATTGTTAAATAGTCCAGTAATCGCGTATAATGAATAACTGAAATAATCAAATTGAACGTGGTCAGTGGCTGTGATTAATTCAATAATCATTAATCACGAAATATCTACGTTCTTCATTATGATATATCATCTCCAAAAATTGTTAAATCTGTGTTGCAGATTATGAAATATAATAATGATTACATGTTACCAAATATGTACCGTCATGATTGCAGATTATCAATTATAATAATGCTTACAGATTATCAATTATAATAATGATTACAGATTATCAATTATAATAGTGATTACGAATTATCAATTATAACAACGATTACAGATTACCAATTATAATAATGATTACGGATTACTATATATAACAGTGATTACAGTCTATTTTAAAAACGAATAGTTGATTACTGGTTACGATCACTATGATTATAGTTCGACAGTCAACGTGTTAACATGTTCGCTACCATCGTTCGTTTCGTTGTCTACCTTTACTGCCGAAATAATGCATTAAATACAACGCACATACGAAAATTACAAAATATTCGGATAATTTAGCAAAGCGAAGTTGTGAACTTCTGGATATCATACTATGCATTACTACTTTAACACATGTGCGAGAGTGATAGCAAACGTGTTAACGTTCGGACAACAAAGCCTGAGTCTACATTTACCCACAGCGTAAATATCGTTATTCAAATAGCTTCTTCCTGACGATTCATTAAAGACTTTACATGTTTGATTAAGGTTGGAGATATCTCATGAAAGAAAATACTTGTATTTCAAAAACCTGCAACAACCAGCAAAAGTTGGGCGATAATTCTGTTAATGAATGTATATATATATATATATATATATATGATTAAAAGTAATATTCTTATTTATATATGATATATATATATATATATATATATATATATATATATATATATATATATATATATATCAAAGTATCAGAATATCAATATAGGCCAAAAAATAAGAATATTACTTTTAATCATTATACTTCTTTAATTAAGATAGTTACTTGAAAAAAGGTTGTGAAATCATTTATGAATATTATGTTGTATTTACTTTTTCGTTATATGTTGTATTTTCGTTATATTAGAAGAAATATTTTTCCATTCAGGAGGCAAGAGTTTCTCTATGGGATTCAAATCAAAAGATTGGGGTGACCATTCCATTATTTTTACATCAGAAAAAACTGTTTTACTCGTTGTAGATAATTTTCACATATTCTAGCAGCATGCTTGAGATCATTGTCCCGCATAAAAGTAAAATTATGGCCAATTACTTCTGGATCGATCCTTATGTATTTTTTCCGCTGAATCCGAATCCGAAAATCGTTTTCTTTTCCTATCACTATCAATATTATTAATAACTCCATAATCCAGAAAAATAAACAAATAGCATATTTTAGGTAATGTTTTACACCTCGTAAATATGTAGTATTATTGAATACTGTAAGTACTTATATTAGTAGTAATCATTGAATATTAAACTGCATGTTAGCCAAACCCTTACTTCAAAGAAAAACCGTACTGCATTTCTGAATTGCATTTCTTGCTTAACAAACAATGCGTGAAATTTTGTAGACCAGTGTGACTCGCCTTTCGAAATAGAATTTGTCGACACACATACATCGACTTTACAGCATTAATTCATAACGTGTATCCGTTATTCATTAAAAGTGTTAAGTGTCCGCGTACTTGCGGGCGGGGGTGTACGTCGAAAAACCGGTTCGGATAAAGACGTTGATTTCTCCTTCGAAGTAAAAAAGCGAGCAGCAACGAAACACGGCTGAATTCTTAGGCATGCCTAATGAACACTTGTGCGAAGTTCCATCAAAATCGGCATGTGTCAGTCACCGGGGTCTCCTTGTCATCTAGAATCGCGTTTCAGACCAGTGTGCGACGACGTTAAAAAATCCCGTGGCCGCAGCGCACCGACCGAAAAAAAGGCTTTCGAACACGTCCAGGGATCTCGTGGTCGCGCGCAACAAACCCGTACGGAGGAACAGCTGAAAAAAGCGAGCCCTCGAAGACGACCGAGTCGTTGAACGTTTCAATTAACGGGCTGCCGCGGCCGCGGCGTAAACCGGAGGGAGAGACAGGCCGCTAAAACGAAGCGGGACACCAGTAAACTAGCAAGAAATATGGTCCGCCATTTTCCCGGCAAATTTCTGCCGCGATCGTAAACCGGCGGACGCGCGTTTATCGCGAAATCGATTTGCGAAACGCTCGTCCGGGAACGGTCGAGAACGAGCAGTCCCGCATCATACGTGAAATCCTTGCTGGTCATCGCCGCTGCCCGAGGGGCTCAAGAGGGGCCCGAGGGAAGATGAAGACGAAGGAGAAGGAGGCTGGACCGAGGGGCAGGACGATCTGGTTGTGCGCGTACCATCGCGTATCCGCCGGCTGGTTCATTACGCAATGACGACGTCCGAGATGTAGAACAAATTTTGTTTACGATAGGGTAGGAGAGCCAATTACTGTGTCCCGTTTATGGAGTTCTGGCGACTTCGCTACTAAAAATAACTTTGACAATGTAATTGACATTTCTGAAGGAATTAAAGGTGAACTTCGAAGTTTCTCTTATCGGTATCAGTTTTCCCGTGAAACAAATATTAAATCTTTTTTGAACATTAGGAGACAGGAAAGAAAGTCCTGGAGCTAGTTACTGTGCGCTTATGATCTGCAAAGATCAGCTACTGTGCCTCGATTACCGTGCCTCAAGAACTGTGCAGAATACTAATTTAATATTCAACATACTTTACACAATTTTATTTTGTATATGAAAATGTAATATCATAAATGAGTCATTTAAATGTTCGCATTAGAGATGACTGCTTTAGTAAAATTTCAAGATATATTAAAAAAATATATAAATATATTATAT
Source organism: Megalopta genalis (assembly GCF_051020955.1). Lineage (NCBI taxonomy): Eukaryota > Metazoa > Arthropoda > Insecta > Hymenoptera > Halictidae > Megalopta > Megalopta genalis. Next base: position 13,725,890 of record NC_135025.1, on the reverse strand, counting down.
TATTATATAATATATTATAATATATTATATAATATAATAATATACTATATTTATATATAATAATAATAAAATAATCCCAAATCATCTCTGTCACATTTTAAAAGAGAAGAAATATTTGTTGAATAATATATATATTTTGAATATATTTATATTAATGATATAATATAATAAATTATGTATATTATATAATATATTATAATATATTATATTATATTATATTATATTATATTATATTATATAATATAATAATATAATATATTTATATATTTTTTGAATATATCTTGAAATTTTATTAAAGCAGTCATCTCTAATGTGAACATTTAAATGATTCATTTATGATATAAATATATATATATATGTATAATATATTATATTATTAATATAAACATATTCAAAATATATATATTATTCAAAAAATATTTCTTCTCTTTTAAAATGTGACAGAGATGATTTGGGATTATGTAGCCTATCCTAATAAACCTATCCAAAAACTACTAAAATTTAAACAGAAACAAAAAGTTGACTGAATATACCGTTTTTAATAAAATATAGCAATAATACCGTTTTTCGTTAATCTTAATACGTTTTTCCAATAAAATTAACATTCTGATATCTTAGAACGCGAATATTGATCTTCATTCGTTCAGTATTTTCTTAAGCAACTTTTCACAAGCTTTACAGAAAATTTCATTGTCAAAAAATAGAAATAATCTTCGTAGTACTCCAAGAACTTCCATCTTCTACATGCTTCATTTTAACAAGCAAATAATTAATTGATTTGAAATGAAAAGCTTTAACGTGTCCTATTCGATAAATATAAAATTAATTGTGCGAGGAAATAAACAAAATGCGGACCGAAAAATCGTTCCAACTGAAAGGAATTTCTCCGAGAACGAGAGGATCGACGCAAACAGCAAAGTCTTCGAACCGATCGTAATAATGTTTCGGTTAATTTTCGGTCCCCGAGGAAAGCAAACAGAACAAAAAGCGGCATAGCCGTGGGAGACGAAGGCAACGACGAAGAAGAAGGAGGAGACAGAGGGACCAGGAGGTGGACCCAGGGACAGGAGGATCTGATTGTACGCGTACCATCGCGTCTCCGCCGGCTGGTTCATTACGCAATGACCACGTCCAAGATGTAGAAGCCCGTTGCGAAACCAGTTTCGAATAGCTGCCACTAAGGAAGATAGGTGGCGAGAGGGGACAGAGGGCAACGGTGAATTATCCTTCCGCAACCTCGCCTAACTGAACCACTTTCGGAGACGCGCGTTGGGAAAAACAGGACCCGGACTGATACAGCTGTCTCTCGCGAGATGTACTGCCCTTGGACTCCTGGCCGGAGATAAATAAACTAGGCTTAATTAACACTGCGAGCGCCACGGCTCTAGGAACTAGTGGACGAAATTATTCCGCTGATTTTTCCCGTTTTTAGATGGTATAGTCGGTGCGTTGTCGTGGCTCCTTAGTTGTGAATGTGGACGGAACGAGGCAGTACACTTTATACTGTATATAATATATATAATAATATTATATAATATTATAATTATATTATATATTATATATTATATGATATACAATGCAGTATATAATTTATTTGATTATAATGTAAGGTTATGTATATATATATATATATTATATATAATAATATTATATAATATTATAATTATATTATATATATTATATTATATTATATATTATATATTATACATTATATATTATATATTATATGATATACAATGCAGTATATAATTTATTTGATTATAATGTAAAAGGGAAAGTTATATAAATCGTTCAGAGAGAGAGAGGATTCGCGTGTAGCAATAATTAGCTCCAAAGGACCTTCGAATAAAAGGATAAAGAACCTACAAACATCATATTTGTATACTTCTATATTAAAAACTATCTATGATATAGATATAGATATTTATTATATTTATTATATATTATATTATAATATAATAATGTAATATATATTATATATTATTTATTATATTTATTATGTATTATATTATAATATAATAATGTAATATATATTATATATTATTTATTATATTTATTATATATTATTTACTATATTTATTTATATATGATATAGATATTTTGTTAAGTTTTCGTAAAGATGTTAGTGACAATTTAAAAGTCATTTTGTGTCTATAATTATGCACAGCGCTGTTTGTACTATTGCTGCTTTGTCACTCGGGTGTCGTATAATCTCAATAGTATTTGCAATCCCATAGTTGGTAGACGTATTTTATTGTGTTCGAACATGTATCTTCCTAATTTCATTAAAACCCGGAAAACGTAAGAATATTTAAAAAAGTAATTAATGTCGTACAGCTTGAATTTTCTTTTTCAATTTGTTTAAGTAGAATTACTTTTAATTTCATAAAAAAATTTTAAGTTGTTGGTGCAGCAATCGATGTGTATGAAATTATTTTGATTTTGTTTATTTTGTTCGTTATACTTTTTATTTGCTACCGTAACAGTGGAAAAAAGCAACAATATTGTAGTAGAAAATAGTATCTGATTTGAGGCCACGCCATGTCGAGTTGATAATACGTGACGTCATCTGTAGATAAGTTGGTTTTTTGCGTGTAACGTGTGAGAGAAACGTATATCCGAAACACTACGACTAAATTATATTAAGGTGCTAACTTATAACGGCAAATACGGAATAATTTAGAACAAAAATATTAAATTACGATTCAGTTACAATAATATGTTAATGAGAATGGTATTTTAAAATACGAATAGTAATGAATGAGACAAATGAAGTGATAATCAATCCGGTACGAGGTGTGCAGTAATATCTGAAATAAGAAATGAAATCTAACAAAAGTTTAAGCACATTGGTCTCGTAAGAGCTTGTTAACGAAAATGATATTTCCAATCCTGTGAAAGAGGAAAGAACCGGATATCGTCTCACACTGTAAAATGTATAAATCAGCTTCTTAAATGTGGTGAATTTTATGGAAGGATACCTAAGCACATTCATTTGATAAATGTGTTTTAATGAAAATGGTACTTTACGGTACTCGCAAAATATAGAAGGATACGAACAGAGAGGAAAGAAAATCACTTCAGTAAAAAATATAAGCTAATTTCTTAAATGAAATTGAATTCATAGAGGAAAGGGTCTGAGTACATTAATTTTATAACTGTGTCTCAAGAAAAAAGGGCAATATTTAAAGAACTTTAAAATATAAATTTAAAAAGGACTTTAAAAAGACAGCTTCTTAAATGGATCAAATTTATATTAACCCGATAAAAACATGTCAATGATAATGGTACATTCGAGAACATTCCAAATAGCTATGTTTTAAAAAACGAAAAGCTTCAGAATATATCTATATATAGAAGCATTTAAAAAAAAATTGTTTCCAAAAATCCTTGTTTCTTTACATCGCAACACACTTATAAAAATGATACTTGACCTCGGAACTCAATGAATTAAAAGTAAAATGAACTATTCTAATTTTGTAAAAACGAGTTATACAACATTAAACCACGACTCATTATAGATCTTGGCGCCTCCACTTTCGTTTTTTCCTGATACGCTTTTCTACGATATCGCAAGTGAAAAACTGAAATCACAGGTTTATTCCAAACGGCACGAAACTGAAACGTCTCCGAGATAAAAATTATCTTTAAACGTGATGCGACAATTTTTGTATAGAATCGACTAATTGTTGCGACAAATGCGCACAATCCGCGGTCCAATTAAAACAGTTCAGGTATCGATGATTTATCGAAAATCGGGAATTTAGTGCGCGGAATCGTGCAGATCGAATAACATGTTACGCCGATTGGTTACGAGGAACGTTCGCGTGACGTGCAGATGGGCGTCCGTCCTGTTAATCGGTCGCGATTAACACCGGCAAATGAACGCAGCTCGCGCGCGTCACCGAATCGACTCGATTCTCCTCGGTTCCGAGGGCCAAAGAAGGCGTACTCTGAATTTTCTACGCGGCACGTCACGAGCCGACAGTCCATTAGTCACTTCGAGCGCGACGACAAAACTCGCGCGAGCTAAATACCCGGTACACCTTGGCCCCGCGAAACCTGCAATTCACTCGTCGTCGGGGAAGGACGCGAAAGTTGAGCATTGAAGTCTCCGCGTTCATGCGCGTCCGCCGCCGCCGAGCTAGTCCCGATCGGACAATTTAGTGACACTTCGCTGGAATCGATGTTGCATTCGAAAATATTTGACAATATTTACAATGGTTTACGGAGAATTAACTGCAGCTACTGTTACTTCATATAAATGACAAGCATATATTTATTCAGATTTCGAGCGATTTTAAATATAATATTCACTTACCGATAAAAGATAAGAAACTTTATATATCGTTAACATTTAAATAAAACTTGATATTTTAATAAATACACGTCTTATTGAATTAAGAGTATATATTAAAATGAAGAAAATAACGCATTATTTGTATTGCAATATTGATTTATTTAGTGAATACGAAAAAATAAACAAGATAATACGAATAAGAAGGAATAATGAAAAATTAGAAACAATTAGAATAAAAGTAGAAAAATTAAATAATCATCAAAAATAAAATTAATATTTTCGTTGACAAAATACAAATTTGTATAGTATGTTAAGAAAGTTTAACATGTTTCTTAGCTTTTATCGATAAGTGTATCTCCAACGAAACAAGTTTATTGAATAAGTTCCTTATAAATATAAACATTTCTATAGTTTCAGCATAGTTAATTTAAAAATTCGGAACGTGTGGAAGTGATGCGTTCCGTAAACCCGGTGTTAAAGTTCTGACCATTAGTGATTAGTATTAATACTATTTCTTTTGTGCTTATCGAACATGTTTTCACGATTGTTTATCTGATAAATGTGTAAATCCTAAATTATGCTGGTCAATTAACGCATGAACAGAAATAATGAGAATTTTGACATTGTTTTTCCTTACAGCCACAGATAACGTCCGTAAGTGTCCAGACACTTAACAAATGGAAACGAATAACATACGATAACTGTCGCAACGTTGCGTAACAACTTCTTGAATAAAAATTAATTTTAGTCGCATGCTCTGTGTTTCGAAGTAGCTAGAGCTGGTTTGAAAATATTCTTCAATGAAGAAAGACATTTTTAATTGTGTTTTGGCATTTTATAGCAGCCAGCATGAATGAGAATTAGCAAAAATATTTGTACTATGCTTGTTATTATATGTATATACGTTATAATTGATTCATTCTACAGCTTGCAATGATTGCAATATTTATTATGTTTAAAAATATTTGTTGTTATTGTTGAAATATTTCAAACAGAATTAACATAGCATTACTATAAATGCAGGGCAGAAGTTACTATAATAATTAGGGATCGAGTACAAATACGAAGGATTAAATTATTGTTTAAATTTGTATTCATCTATATTCCGAAACGAATACACGTATAATTGCGTTTTACAAACGTGTAATTACAATTTGCATTATTTCGCGGTTTAAATAAATCTGCATACGTGTCACTGCCTATTCATATAATCTTTAGTAAATTAATAACTTTCGGAAGAAACTGCCGCGTTTTCTTCAACACAATTAATACAAATTTTAACACTTTATTTACCGGAAGCCAACCAATAGTTTATTTAACGACTGAAACATGTTTAAGGGGAGCTCCTTATTATTATTTAAAATAATAACTTTAAAAGAACTTCTTACATTGTTTTAATTTAAATAATCTGTTCGATCATGCATGAGATTATTGTAGTTGTTGAAAGAAATTCTTAAATGATAGTCTTCGATTTTAAAAGAACTATTAGAAAACTGCCGGCGCGTAAAGTGTTAAGGTAAGCTTATTTTGAAAAAATTTGTTTCATATGCATCTCTGAAATCATCACGAGTCTCGCAATACTTTTCAACAATTATCACTTCTCACAAATCAATCCTCAGCAGCCTCGATAAGCAAGGCTGCAACTGATCGTCGAACGATATAAAGAAACGAACAATTAAACACGCGATCGAAACATAGAAACGAAACAGTTAATAATGGCAAACCACCATGATCAAAAGAAAGAAAAAGAAACTATGCACTCCTTTATGCATACGAGCAAACGATGAATAGAAATATCATAAACGCCCCCTGATTGTCGACCAAACAAAAGACCAAAATCTGTTATAGCTCGATATGGATGCACATTAAGTATTCTTTCGGATGCATTCGACCCGTAAAATTGTTAACTTTGTAATTTATATGTGATATCACTTTGGTGAAAAGATGCGGAGTAATGGTTCGATAAAATGGGAAAGCGGTAGTTAACAATATTATGAAAAAATATAGTTTCGCTCAGCAATAACTATTATGAGTATGCGGCGGATCTTTATGCAAAATAAATATTTTCAAAGACAATTGTAAGAAACAGAAATTAAATAAAAATATGTTAAAAAAGTCTTTCTTTTAATAATTTCGATAAGTTGAAAATGGTATCATAATGTTATTAATATTTCTTACGTCCTCACAATTTTATATTTCAGCAACCCATTTTTGTTAGTAATGCATAAAATCTAATGTATAAAAATAACATTAAAATTTCCTTCACTAATACCAATACGGTATTAGTACCGAGAACAAAGTTTTGTCCCTTATAATCCCAGAGAAATTTCCTTCGTCAACCAAGAGATTCCTCATCCGAAAAATAAATTAACAATGCTATCAGTCAACTAATTTACATTTCCCTTTACATCTCACGAAACTGCGCATGCTATAGGTGCATCGAGATTTGCAATCTAATCGCTGCGAATCAAAAGGTCAAAAATCGAAATCAAACAGATTTCTTCTAAGGATGTATTATACATATATACATATGTACAAAGTTTAACACTTAAAATCTTTGAAATCATTCAAGATCACCAAGTACGAATTAAGAAAGGTTCTCAAAAGAGTTGAAAATTTGAAACACACTGAACTTCCTTTACTAATAAACTCTTTCTTTAGATTTCATTCGAGCAAACCTCTGATTCTTTCAACAAATACACACAAGCCATGAATCTTTATTAAATTGAAGATCTAAAAATCTTTCCACCTCTTAAAAGAATTTCTCCGAGACTCGAACGGCCAACACAAATAGCAAAGTCCTCGTACCGACCGCACAATGTCTCGGTTAATTTTTGGTCCCTGAGGAATGCAAACGAAACAAAAACCAACGTAACTGCCGCGATCGAGAGCGCAACGAATCGTGAAAGCAAACCACCCATAGCACAGTGGTCCCGAGGTCGGTAATTTTTGGCTAAAAGTCAGTTCTTTGACACACATGTTTCACGATATTTGTTTTCCTCTAAACTGACAACCCTTTGAAACCTTCAAGTCCAAAGTGTTAAGTTAGTATTAACACGTTCCGTGCCATGTGTACCATCGATGGTACATGCTTACATGTTTCTTTAATGCGTTAACAAAATAGTTTGTAGCAAATATAGAACCGAAGAATTAATTCCACCGCAAGAATGGGTCATGATAAGTTTGTTTTATTATTACATACGATGATTAATAATTACATATAATATATCAAGTTTTAGTAAAATATCAAATGGCCAGCGTGAAAAGTCGAGTAAAAACAACTCGGCATAGAACGTGTTAAGTGTTAAGTTACATAGCGTTACAAAGACCTTATCAAATTGTGAAAGTAAAACTAATTATTTTAATTATTTGTTATAATAATAAATATACAAATTCAAGTGTATGCTATATTTTCATGTATGTGAGCAGTTATATTTTAGTTATTTCATGGTGGTATAAGTTTCTTATATGAGGCAACATTTAAAACTTTGACGAGGCTATTACCAAAATATGTCTTTGAAAGGCTCGTACCAAAACGATTAAACACGACTGACTTCAGACTAAATTTCATACGAAAATTTACACGATTCTAAACAAGAATACCTAAATTTGCGACCTTCAATTCTACGCGAGTTTCCATGAGCAGGCGTCCGAGTCTTCTTTCAGTGTTTCGCATGCTGATTCAAATAAATCGTAGATAAAATGATTGTACTATTTCTAGTTGCATTTTCGTGTTCTCTGCCTTAGCTACTGATATAAACGTCGCCCTAAATGTATTCAATCGAGAGCAATCGTCGTAACCAAAGATTTATGTTAAGAAAAGGATACGAATCGTCTTTCGTGCTGCCACGTATCGTCGATTCAAGCCGCCATTTTTGAATTTCAAGTTTTTAGAAACAGACTCGTTGTCAACGACCTCGATATCCCTAAATTACATAGTTCCAGAACAATTTTTTCCCCTGATTTTTGGCCAAAAATTACCGGTCTTCAAAAACCGATGCGCATAGGCGGCTTGAGAGAGACCCCACAGCATCGCGTTCGTGGAATTGTTAAAAAAAAACCGTGGTCGATCAGAAATTCGAACAGAGATTTGAAGGGTTTCGGTATCGGTATCGGTTTCGATTTTGATTTCGATTTCGATTTCGATTTCGGTCGATGAAATAAGGCGTTACCTGTAAGTGTGGAGTTGTTAATGGTGTTGTTTGCCGTGGATATAGCCGATTGACTGGTGACAGGTGTGCCAACGGTGGTGGCCGTGGTTGTCGAGGAGTTATTTGGCGAGAGGGCCGCGTTGGCGGCCTGCGCCTGTACCTGGGCCTGAGCCTGAGCCTGGGCCTGAGCCTGAGCCTGAGCCTGCTGTTGAAGATTATAATTCCACGCGAGCAGCATCAGCTTCAGCTTATCCGCGTCTTTCATGAGCGCGCCTGCCGAAATTAAAAGTGCCAATTGGTCTCAGGGCATGATTAACACGGTGGATGGTGCCGAATATGGAGGGGGTGGGGGCAGGGGGGAGAGGCGGCCCTTCAGAGAGCTACGGTATAGTGATTGGTGATTATGGTCGGTGCCAGGGATCTACCACGCTCGTACACAATTTTGGAACAGAGTTTCAACTGCCGTCTAGACTAATGTCATCTTTTCTTTGAATGAATTTTAGCTTTGAAATTCGCAATAATTAGAGGAAATAATTTTTTACGCGTTAGTGAAACGTACTAGTAACCAAGAATCAGTGATACGTTCGGGCTGAGACTGTAAACAGTAAAAGTCATCGCGTAGTAGATCGTTTTTTTCGTCAGCTGTAACGTTATAGAGACAAAAGTACACAGCGCTGTTTAAACAAGGTCTAAGTGACCTGAGCTTTTTATCGAATAAAAATATTTTTCGAAATTTTGATTATCACATTTTGTGCTCCTCGAAGGACTCGTTAACTTTTATTCCCAACATTTTTTTTGTCAGACTGCCGTAAATGCCTAAGAAATGATTCTACGTGAAAAAAATAAGACGAAAATTTGATAGAGAGAGAGAGAAGAATAAGGATAAAATCTGTTTGGATTTCGACTTTAAAGTTAGTTCATCTTTGTAAAGGATTTAGTCGTCGTCTATTCTTCTAGCGCACTTGCCTCCGTCCGAGATAGTGTCTACGAATATTGACAATAATGGAAACATTCTGATTAACTTTACATTGCAATCTCATAATTTAAATTGAATTTTAGTTCGAATAAATGACATAAGCCTAGATGGCAGTTGACACGCTGTTCCCAAAATCGCGTACAAGCGTGGTAGTCTCGTGATCGGTGCTGTCTTGCAATGGTTTTTGGAAGTGAGGGTTTCTCTCGATCTGGTAAACTTTGATTCTTTTGTCCTTTTTCTATTTGATCTTTCTACTGGGGAGAGGGAAGGGGGAGGGTGCAGGTTTGAAAATTTCGAGGTTGAATTCTTTTTATGCAGGGATGTGAAGCAAAGGGAGACACCTGGAATTCGAGCGATTTGGGGTGGCCTCGAGTGTGTGAGATGAGTGAAGTGTGAGTGATCGAGTGTGTGACGGGGCTTTTTCTATCTGAAAATGATCGAAACATCGCTACCGAGAGTTAAGATTGTTATTTGGGACGATTTGCAATGATGTTTTGCTGTATGGTAATGATAAGCGAACAAGTACAGTAATGTCTCCCTAATTGACGCTCGGATTGTGCAGAAAAATGGACAATTTGGAAATAGGAAATACGATTATTCGTGTTTTGCTTCTCGTTGTTATAGTTGTTGACAATTTGTAACTATAAAAACGAACCGCGAGTCTCGAATAATCGTATCTCCTCTACCCAAATTCGCCATTTTTATGGACAAACTGAGCGTCAATTAGAGAAACATTACTGTAGTCGGGGAGATCGTTGTAATTTCATTTCCTCCGAATTCGAGTCGAATTCATATCGCGTGCACGCGTTCCAAGCAAATTAAATGAGACTGCCGATTAGGCTGAATAGAAAATGGTTAAATGAAATTTTTACTGGCTACAGATTCGAAAGCATTCCGAGCTGAATATTATTTGTTCGATCTCTCTCGTTCGTACATAGAAGATGACAAGTAGAAATTCGCCAGGAAATTAGTTGTTAATTTTACAAATTACGAGGCAAGATCACTTTTCTTTATAGAATAAACATTACGAGTTCAACTTGTTAATAATAGCGACTGTTCCCGTACTTCTTAACAATGGTAATTTTATTATTTATGATTCTAGAATAATCTATTATAATAATAATATTATAATAGATTTTATATTTTTTTTTAGATTATATAATAATCTGTTTCTATAATAATCTATTACAATAATCTATTATTAAGATACAGCTGAATTGATTCTTAAATTTTATGCTACTAAAATAAGCTTGCTTGCTAAATATATTGCAAAATATAATACGGACAAGAAATTATCGTTGCAATCCAAGAAAACCTCAAAAAGGAGACTCGTCCTATTGATTCGCATCCAAAAGTATTAAAAGTTCTTGTAGCATGCAAAAATGTTCTACTTAATCAAGATCTAATCTTAATTTAATACAATGTAAATGTTTCTATTATAAAAATGTAAATGTCGTTACTTATCGTGAATCTATTATTATTTATCTCGCGATGATATAATACAGTACAACGTTAAGTTAAACTATAAACATTCAATCAAAAAGAAATAAAATACTTGTTAACCAATAATTGTTACTAAAATAAAATTCGATTCTATGTTCACTTTATTGGAAGTCCAATGAAATGTAACGCGATTAAAATGCAGAAAAATAGAACATGATTGTAAATGAATTTGATTCCAAGTCCGATGAAATGTTACGCGACAAAGACGCGCAAAGGTAAACTAGAAAATGATTGTAAATTAATTTTATTGTAAGTCCAATGAAATGTAACGCGAATGAAGATAACGCGAGGATAGCAGAAAGCTCGAATGCATCGTAATATTATTTCAAGTTTCGTGAGACGCGACGCTGCGAAGAAAAATATCTCCGAGTAAGTAATTGCAACAATATCCGCAGGTGAAAAGTAGCTTGGAATATCGGAGCGGAATCACGCCTCGTTCGGAACTATCTTATCTCCGCGAATGTCACCACGTTCGATCGATGAATGTTCCCCGTCTTCGAACGGTCCACACATTCGGCGACGCAACAGGTCCAACTATCGAAATTCATTGGCATAGCACGTCGATTTCTCGAGCGCCCGATTTCACCCAAATGCAACGCTATTAAATCGTCTCACTAAAAATCGCGATTTAATCATTTTCTTATATCCACGTGCTAGATTCATTTCGTTAATTATCTTCCGTTTATTTTCTTTTTCTCTCTGTCCGCCCGAATAAACTGCCATCGTATCTTACATCGAAGCTAATGCAAAGGGTCGAGCGATCGACAAAACCTGTAATTGAAATGCGTGTAACAGATTTCCTGATAAAACCGTGCTAATTGATTCTTACCACTTTGCCATGCAGCAACGAACTATCAGCGGCAAGAATCACTTTAATCACTGGGAACAAGGGAATTCAGTATTCAAAGTCGGACATGAATAAAGATACCACTTCGCAATTATACTACACCTCGCGATATCATATTTCTTTGTCGTCACCTCGGAGATACAAACTCTATAATTTCTGTTACATTGCATTCCATTGCGCTACGTTCTTTATCAATTCATACGAAAATCTATTCGGAAATAATTCATTGCTATAAAACAATTTCGTAGCGAAAGTATCCATAAATCTCCTAGTTAATAATTGCTACCTCTATTTGGAATTTATTTTACGAAAGTTCACGGTACGATGTGATTTTAATCGATAATAATATTAATAGAGTACGAATATGCTTTAACGCATTTGGTAGAATAAATTAACTTTTTAATTAATAGCAAGTTCGACGCGAGCAATTAGACAGAATACAAAAATAAATTTAAATTTTACCAACATAAATAAATGTACAGGGTGTCCCAAAAATGTCTCGCAATCCGAAAGTGGCGGGTTCCTCAGGTCATTTGAAGCAACTTTTTCCTTTACAAAAATTTTCTCCGAGGCACCGTTAACGAGTTGTTAACGAAAAACAGTGACCAATGAGAGGCGAGCTCAGCTAGCGCGAGGCGACCGAGCCAATGAGCGGAACTGGACTTCGTGCGCTAGTTGGCTGGGCCGCCTCGCGTCAGCCGTACTCGATTCTTATTGGTCACTGTTTTTCGTTAATAACTCGTTAACGGTGCCTCGGAGAAAATTTTTGTAAAGGAAGAAGTTGCTTCAAATAATCATTTGAACACCATTTCCGGATTAGGAGACATTTTTGGGACACCCTGTATATATCCTCAATATTTAGAACTGTTCTAGAGAAACGCAATTCTATTCTTTATAAATCGACTGCAGATTTTACACATTTAATATAAAAATAAATAGGTGAAATATTAAATGCCAAAAGCATTAAAAAAATTCAGAACATTCTTATATTCTCCATAATTGACTGAGATCATCAAAACATGAAATACATTTTTATTTGTTTTCTGTTCCTCAGAATTTATCCAAAAAATTTTTATTTTGTATAAAGATCCGTCTATTCATAAAGTAATGACATTAATGAAATATTAACGCTAAATCCACCGGTCACAAATAATGACAAACACACTCTCACTTCTCATTCAACGTTCGATCAAACAATACATCGACTCTCACTTCTCTCACATCATTTAACCGTACCGCCTTAACAATAGGTTTGCCGAGCACTGAAAGCTGTTATTTTCTGTTGTTTCATAAAAATAACAAGCATATATTTATTCAGACTTTTAGCAATTTTTATTGTAGTATACGTTCACAGTGAAAAAATATTTATTGAATAAATTCTTCATAAATGTATATTTATAACTTCAACAATAGTAAATGAAACAATTTAGAATGTATCGAAATGACGCGTTCCGTAAACCTAGTGCTATTAAAAACTAATAATAAGCCCACAGAAATTCCATCTAAAAGCTCGTCTACTTATTTTCTGAGATAATTCTATAATTCCATCTACAATTCGTCATCATCCCAGCTGCATACAGTCAATGTGCAAAGTATTCGTACGCTGAATTCAATATTTTTCACCTGTTACAATTTCGTAAAAAATAGTCATACCATAAGAAATGTCGACTTATTTTGAAGCTTGAAGCTGCCATGCTTCTCCAACTCATAGAAAACGGAAAACGGAAGACGCAGATTCGCTCAAAAATGTTACAAATTAAAACGTTTCCAAAACCGTAGAAAAATTCTTTTTATGAATAAGTCGACAACGGATTTGAAGATCGAAGCTTGCTCTTTACAATAACCTCTCGAAACTTGGAGTTCGATTTTTCTTTAGTCGTTTTATAAAACAGAAACGAGGAACAAGCAGGCAGTACATCTTTCATTCGAAGCTCAATCGAGAGATTAAAAGAAATCGCACGTCGAAGTTTAAGAGGTCATTGTAAAGAACAGACTTCAATCTTGACGTCTATGATAGGATCGATCAGCCATGGAAACATTTACAGATGTTTCAATGCATTACATTTCCCAAAAAGAGCGTATCTAAATGTTACAGTAACGTGAACGTTGCGCAGTGAATTCTCTCCAATTGTCCCTCAACTTTTGAGCAAAAATGGATAATTTGGGAAGAGGAGATACGACTATTCGAGTCTCGTGGCTCGTTTCTATAGTCGCTGATTGTCAACAACTATGAAAACGAGCCGCGAGGCTCGAATAATCGTTTCTCCTCTTCCCAAATTGTCCATTTTTATGCACAATTGGAGAGCGACAATTGGGGAGAATTTACTGTACAATAATGTCTCTCTAATTGACGCTCAGATTGTCCACAGAAAATGGACAATTTTGGAAAAGGAGATACGATTATTCGAGCATTCGTTTTTATAATTACCGATTGTCAACAGCTATAAAAACGAGCCTGCAAGGCTCGAATAATCGTATCTCCTCTTCCCAAATCGTTCATTTTCGTTTCCAAGCTGAGCGTCAATTAGGGAGACATCACTGTATTCCTGTAAGCTGAGCATCTGGTATTTTTTTAATTGGAACATTGGATCCCTGGCTTGAACACAAGGAAATTTAAGTGTCAAGAAATCTTCCTGGCCTAACTACATTAATGTCTCCATTTTGTTACAAGCTGAGGAACAAATGGAGAGAATTTACTCTGTATAGCGTAAGTAGAAGCTTCAAGCTTTAAAATGCGTTCAGTTCCCTTGCTGTACGACACGTTTCTACGAAATCGTAACAATTCAAATGTTGACAATTTGGCAAAAATCGGAAATACGGTGTACGAATACTCTTTAAATTGATTGTAGATCGTTGCTGCGATGCTCGAAAGTTCCACAATGTCAGCTGATATACACCTTGCTTTTCTGCCAATTCCGTTTCTTCTGCGGAGGAGCGATAAAAATGGTGGTGGAAAGTGTTGCATAAATGATAAATGAAGCGGCACAGGGGCGTGGTACACATGGCGCACAAGTGCGACAGCAAGTTCGTCGAGTGTCAATTAAAACCTCATGCCCAATGGGTACGACCCCATGCACTCGATCATCGATCTCGTTTCGTCTAGTGCGAGTAAAAGACCCTCTTGTTTTTTTTCTGCTAGGATATTGTGGAGCGGCCGAGCTTAACGAAGAAATCAGTTTAGTTGGCACGAATCGTCCGTATACTGCCGCCCTTCATCTCGATAGAGAACATTCGAACCCTTCGATGCAGGAATACTGACCGTACCGCTGCGAAACTTGCGACAGCTACGAATATATTGTGCAACAATAGAAGAAGAACACTCGGGATTCAATTATTGATAAATCAAATCGTCTGCGTGGAGAACCTTCCACTGCGATCTTTGATCTTTCAGCGGACTAACTTTCAGAATCGAGTGTTTCGGACAATTTTTCTGTTCGAACAAGCGAACCTGTTAACGCTATATTTTTAGTAAATAATGTCGGAGTTTTATTTAGTCGGTTCTAATTTATTTCGAATGGTAAGGAAATAATCTTCCAGCAGTTATTTTCAAAATATATGCTACACTTGTTTATTTGTTAATGTTCTACTAGAGAAAAATATACATCTTTAATATCTTCTATGAGAAAATATATATTTTTGATGTTTTGTATGAGAGAAATATTTATTTGAAATATTTTCTTTATGCGAAAAATGGTATGCGTATTAAATACGTAATAACAAAAAATTACAAATTTTGTAAACTTGATATTCGTTATTTTCAAATCTTGAAGATAAGTCTGGGATTATTAATGACAACTGGACCGCGGGTCCTTGTAGAACAAAAGTTTTCTAAGTCGATTCTAAAAAAATTCTAGGAATTTTTCTAACGTCTTTACACTTTTTTCTTTTTCGTTTTTCACTTCTGCATAGCTATAACACGCGCTCGTTATAAAATCCGCATAAAATCCAGTCTACGATAAGAATACACGTTTTACTCTTCAAAACGTGTTACTACTATTAACAAATATTATGCAATATTATATAAACTGCACTCTTTTTTAAACGTTTACATTATTATTACATCGAACAACGGATATTGCGATAATCCCTATTAACACTAAATTGTTAGCAAACGTGATAAAATATTATGATAACATACAAACGTGAATGAAATAGAAGAATTTGTGATTACTGAACCAATTAGCACATGTGTACGTACATGTTTCTAACAATCTACTCAAAAAATTGCTCCTTCACCTAAAGATCTGCGGTTTAGAATTAAATTGAGCATGAATAATGACCGACTCGTACAGTTTTGCAAGAAAAACGAAGCGATCATTTTAAATGGTACGCTAGGTGCAGTATTAATTACGAATAAATTGCAGATTTTAGCAATTAAATCAATCGTCGAGTGTGCAGTCCCTCATAGAAACAGAAGTTCGAATTTATTTAGATATTGTACAATTTTCAATATATTACTTGCTCCAATAATATAATTTATCCAATCGTTCCCCATGGAAAGCAGCTTTATAAATTCTATTACTGTAAAATAATGATAAATGCTAAATCAGTCATTTCGTTGTGATAGGTTTAGTGTTTTTTTCGAGAAGTTAATTTCGTGAATTTAAAAATTGATAAACTATCTCCAACTTATTAAAATTATTTAAATAGGAATGACATCGGTCAGCTATCTCATGCAAATTGATACAACAAATTTCTACTTCGCGTAAAGATTCGAAGCCTAATTTTGAGATGTTAGCGAATACGTCGAAAAACGGCCGGTGAACGTTACAATCTCGCTGCTCGGACCATTTTAAGGTCCATTTATGCTCGCCGACGAGCCGAGCAGGAGACGACCGGATTAATAGTGCTTTATTATTTTCTTCGGAACATGCAAACCTATATACCAGTACAACGAAATTCAACACTGTCAATCTGCTCGGCTCGTGCTCGGCTCGCCGGTGAGTATAAATGGACCTTTACGCTACGCGATTAACCGTGAGCAGACGCGGACGCGTAAAGAATGAAATCATCTGATCAAAAAGCTGCGGAATCAATTCAAAGGGGGACGCGATGGCGGCGGCGCGAAGATCCTCGGCTGATTAATCAGTGGTTTCTCGGAACCGCGAGGCAACGTCATTGCGCAGAAGGCGCGAGTGCATCTCGCTCTTTTATGTAAGAGGCCGCGGTAACGAGATTACGAGGTTGAAGTGTCGGTGCATGTTAATAAATACATCGGTCATTCGTAACGCGGATGGCGCCCAGGTCGCCTTTATGGACGTTGTCTACGTATAATCCACCAATTGCTGCGATCGCAACTGAGTGTTCCGGGAAATTTACCTGCAGAGCCGCGTTTATGGCCGCACCTAGCAAATTTCGACGAATTTTCTGAGCCGCAGTCATTTATTTCGTTTCTAATTGAAATTAGGTTTTGGTAAAATATGAATTTCTTCCTTATACGAATTTCTTTCTTTCTTTCTTTCTTTCTTCCTTTTTTCTTTCCTTCTTTCTTTCTTTCTTTCTTTCTTCCTTTTTTCTTTCTTTCTTTCTTTCTTTCTTCCTTTTTTCTTTCCTTCTTTCTTTCTTTCTTTCTTTCTTCCTTTCTTCTTTCTTTGTTTCTCTCTTTCTTTCTTTCTTCTTTCTTCCTTTTTTCTTTCCTTCTTTCTTTCTTTCTTCCTTTCTTCTTTCTTTCTTTCTTCTTTCTTCCTTTTTTCTTTCCTTCTTTCTTTCTTTCTTTCTTCCTTTTTTCTTTCTTTCTTTCTTTCTTCTTTCTTCCTTTTTTCTTTCTTTCTTTCTTTTTTCTTTCTTTCTTCCTTCTTTCTTTCTTTCTTCCTTTTTTCTTCCTTTCATTCTTTCTTTCTTTCTTTCTTATATGAATTTTCTATCTGCAAAAATTTAAAGGAATTTTCTGCATTGCAATAGTTTTAGCCGCTTTTGGTTTGGACAAATTTTCTTATACGTAATCACCGTAAACAAGATGCTGCACGAATTTTGTACGCCGCAGTAATTTGTTTCTCTCCTCGTTAAAATTAGTTTTTGGAAAATTGTTCTCATAGGACGTTTTTTCGTGGTTAAAGTATTGCACGAATTTTATGAGGTACAGCAATTTACTTCGTTTCAAGTAAATATTTTCTGTGGACAACGTGTTGGATAGTTTGCGTGAGCTGCAGCGTTTTTAGATCAAATTACGTTTCGGAAAATTGTTCTTAATCATATCTTTTCTGTGGACACGTGTCCGTTAACAATTATTTTGTTCTATTTGAAAATGTAGAAAAATTTTAATATTTTTAAATGGATACATATATTAGGATGTGTAAGTTATTCTTATATATTTCGTGGATAGATTTATGGAAACAAATATATTTTTATGTTTGAAAATGTGAGGAGACAGAAGTGTTAATATATTTTAGCACGCATTTAACGTTTTTAATGTCATTACGTTTATAATTCAGCAAGACTTGAATGACTTTTATATTTCTCTTTTAATGCTACCATAATTTATAATATTAATCTTCTATTTTTTGGGATAGTTGTTCAATGACTTTCGTATTTATTTTAATGCTAGCATAATTTATAATATTTAATTTATAATCTTCCATTTTCTGGGATAGTTGTACTTGTTAATTTTTATGTTGACCTTAGAAAGTGTCTCATAATTTCAATATTTAAAAGTTTCTACCAATTAGGACTAAGAATAATTTCTAATTTCATTAAACAATATTCGGTACGCTAAACCAGGAAACAAAAACCAATTTAGAAACTAATAATAAGCAATATCAATATAGTATATGTAACAATCCTGCATTTGCTAAATAAATACATAAATAAAAATATGTATCTTTAGTTTTCGATTTATTAAAACTTAAAAACTAACAAATTTAAGTATTATTTTCATTTTGCTCTTTCTTTTGTTCTCGAACTTCGCAGTACAAACGGCACCTGCATCAAGCGTTACCTATGGCATAGTAAGCACGTGTATTTATACCTAATTATAATTACTTCGTTAATACTAAAATATCAGTTGTTTGATCAGTTATATGAAATTCCTCAACAAAATTACGGCTGATTTCTCACAGCGAGTTTAACACCAGGTTTATATATAACGCATAAAACATACGTTACATATACAAAATAACAAGCATATTTCATATGCCAAATAAAACAAATTCACTGAATAAATTCCACACAGACGTGTCCCTACGATTTCAATAATTGCAAATTGAAAGATTTCGGCCGTGCTAAAATAAAACGCGTTCCGTGAACACAGCGTCGAACAATTTTGAAAAGCCTGAACGCGGGGCCGTCGCCGAACGTCAAGACTTCTAGAATCCAGAGAACACAAAGGGTCCGTTGCAGAGACGAGCGAAACAGAAGTGTTTAGCCGGACCGTTCGTTTTCCTACGCAGTCCGTGGGAAAGGGTTAATTCAAATCGCCGCGTCACGAAACGTCTGTCCTAGATTCCCGTGGCAGTCACGCCCGACTGAGACGACGGATCGACAGAAATCAAGGAAAACCAACACCTGACCGAGGTAAGTCGCACTGGGCCCGTTGATCGATACCCACCCCATCGTGACGCAAAACTCAGCCGCGATCGGCTGAGTGTCCCGTCGCTCTCCAGATTTCCCTCCGGTTGCTGCGTTGACTCGCTCGAGCGGGAGAATTAGCAGTGACACGTAGAAGAGCACTCGGTCGCGGTAGAACGAAAGCGGAGAGATCGAGAAAGAGAGAGACAGAGCAAGAGAGACAGAGACAGACAGACAGACAGAGAGAGAGAGAGAGAGAGAGAGAGAGAGAGAGATTTATTAGCAACCGGATAAAGTTGGCGGGTGACGGGAGCGGTGTGACATCTAAATCATTCAGCCGGCTCAATAATGCAGAAACACGACGCCGCCATTGGATTTGGGTCAGATTCCCGAAACGGCCGCGACCTGACCCCATCCAAAGGACAACGAACATCAAATTGCACGGCGACTGGAACGCCGGGCCGCGGCACCATTTCGATCGACTGTTTGCCAGCCGGTTAATGAACGTCGAACGACGTTTTAATTGGTTTTAACAGCGCGTTCCAATGGAAATGATAAACTCGGTGAACTTCGCGGATTTAGGACCGATACGTGTTTACTCGGTCGCTTATGATTATACGGGTTGGCTGGGGATTCGAAGCGCGAGCTTGGATCTTCGATCGACGAAAATGGGGCGTTCGATGCTGTTCGTTTTACTTGCACGCCTTCGGTCGCTTCTAATCGATTTTCTAAATAGAATGTAATTCTGTGGAAACTTCACGATGTCCGGCGTCGTGAATAATTTGGCATTGAAGCGCCGAAGTGCCAAAAGTGCCATTCGTTAGCGAAATCTTTGCGCATCTTTGTGGCGTCCTGTTGCAACGAAAGTGACAAGCTTCGGAAATGAATGAAAAGTATGGATAAGGTCATCGACTGGTACTGATGAAAATAGACTTGCATCGAATTGAAGGGACGAGAGATCTTGACGGATTGATAGGTTACTGATTTTCAGCAACTATAGGGCGGGATCGCTCCGAACGACGGCTGCGAATTCGAGAAGTTAGTCGAGTTTGAGCGACAGAGGCGAGACGTTACGACGGATTACGAGAGCATGATCTACATCTCAGACGGAGATCTGCGCGAAAGCTTATCGTCGAACTGTTTGAGTGTTTGACGCTTGATTTGCTGTGTTGTTTGTGTTGCTGTATTTTTCTTTCAATTGAACATTCTGTTTAATATTCCTAAATGCTCCGATCCTATAGAACGATTAGCATCAAATGGAGAAACGGTATCAAAAGGCAAACGTTGTCGAAGTTGATAATTATATATAATATAATATTCGAATACTTTCGTGTACGAGTGTACACCTTAATCTTAAACACTCGTACACGAAAGTATTCGAATATTATATTATATATAATTATTATATAATATTATATATTATTATATATAATTATATTATTATATTATATATTATTATATTATTATATATCGAATATTATATTATATTATATATTATTATATTATTATATATCGAATATTATATTATATATTATTATTAATAGTATTCGCTTACGCGTTTCTAACATCCAATTGATAAAATATATTTTTATACATAATAATAATTATTATAAATAATATAATATAATTATAATATATATAATTAATATTATAAATAATTATAATATAATAATAATTATAAATAATAATAAAAATAAAATATATTTGATATAATATAATACATATAAGAAGGGATGGGTCTTAAGACTGCGTAAACAAAATTAGAAAATAATTCATCAATATATAGCAGTTTTTACAGTACATTTATTACAAATTTATTGTAACCGCGAATTCTGCGACCGACTATAAAACATAATTGTGGATCTGTATTAGTTTGGGGCTGCGTGGCATCTAGTGGGAAATCTTGTATTCATCGATGAGATAATGGACAAAACGAAATACTTGAAAATTTTGCAGGAAAATTTACAAAGCAGTGTATCAAAATTGAATTTACCTAGCGATTATTGGTTTCGGTCTGACAATGATCCGAAGCGTACCGATAAAATAGTCAAAGAATAGGTATTGTATAATGTTCCACACGTGGTGCCACATCCACCGCAAAGTCCCGATTTAAACCCCATTGAACATTTATGGAATGAAGTAGAAAGACGATTAAGAAATACGGTTATTACTTCGGAAGAAGTGTTAAAACGAAATATTATCGAAATGTGGCAATCAATAGACGCAAATGTTAGTTCTAAGTTGGTCCACTCAATGGAAAACAGACTTAGGGCTGTTATAAAAGCAAAAGGTGGATCAACTTCCTGTTAAAACCTTTGATCGTTCGATTTAAATAACTATTAATTGTTTCGTTCGAATACTTTTGTGAGCCATTTCTGGTACGTGTTTACAATAAATGTACTGTAAAAACGCTACATATTGTTGAATTATTTTCTAATTTTGCTTACGCAGCCTTAAGACCCATCCCTTGTTGAATGTGTCATATTATATCAAATGCTTCGATTTGACACATATATTTGATTAATTGAATGTTAGCAACGTAAGCGTTCGAATACTTTCGCGTATGAGTGTAGATGATTGGCGAGTATTTAACCGAAAATTCTGTTTCTAATGCAAAGTATGCCGTCACATTGACCGTAATTGTAGAAAATTGCACGCGTTTCGAATGACAATGTTTGACAACGGAAAACACCGTTCTGCAAATTCCATGCGCAACAAACATTTCCCAGAACGCGATCGCGCCGAACGCTAAAGCTTTCATAAAGTCGTTCGGAGGTGTACACGCAAAATTTCAAAATGAAGTTTAATATTTTCGCTGCAACGTGTCGTGTCTGGCAATTTAATCAAGTCCGCGCATTTTTCTCGGCAAATTTTTCGTTGCGCTCCGTACGCGTTGCTGGCCAGAAATTTCGAATCGTCTATAGATCCTGAGAGTGAAACCGCATTCGTGCGAGAAAGTTAACGTTTTTTTTTTTTTTAGATAAGAGTGATGGATCTTGAAATTCTTCGCTTCGGATTCATGCGATCGCGAAATAGATTGCAAAAATATTAAGCGAAATATATTAGCGATTAATATCGCGCAGAGAAACGAATACAATTATCGACGATCTTTTATATTATCGAACACATGGATCTACTATTCTCGTATACATGGATCACTGTTATTATATTATTATGGATCACTATATTCTCGTGGATATAGAAAATGATTTGAAACATTTGACCGGGGCAGCGAACGTAACGAAAATGTCTGATACAGTAGTTACGAGTTTATCTTTCATATTTCACGGTTATAATCGATATCATTGATATTTATTGATGTAAAATAAACTTGAAAGGTGTGCACTCTGAATTTTTATTCGACGGGCAAATACTGTGCGGTGCAGACTGGTGAATATCTACAAAGGTCGTTGCAACAATCGCGTGGCGCAGAAACGGTATTGGACAATATTAATACGACAAAACGTGTAAATGATAAATGTGCTAAATAAATTATCGGATAACATTTATTTCTCGTGGGAAAGACATTCCGTATATACATATACTCTAGAATAAAATGGCTAACTTCATTGCTAATTTAAATTTACAAATTATGCACATATTTTTGCATTTTCTTCGTTCGAAATTCAAAAAACGCCAACGAGACGCTGATTCATTACGTGATTTACCGATCATAGACGAACGTATTTCTTTTGTTTTATGAGACGGGGGGAACATTTGTAATAGAGTCAACAGGAAAGTCATTATTCTATGTGTCGAATTAAAAATGTACGGGAAACTTGAAAAAGGAACTTCCAAAATTACGGCTTACTTGCTGCGATTCTGATAAATGTATTCTAATAACAATATGTCTGCAATTTTCATCGGTATTAATATTTATCAACAATCACAGTGACACGACGTTATCTATTTTTGTCATACTAATCGGATGTAAATGAACGAGTCGAATGAAAACGTCTAGGAAAGACAATGTCGCATTAATCAGTCATCATTGAAAGTCATAATTCGTTCCTATAGTTGCTATGCACGACGAAAACGTTGTAACTGATTTACAGATAAATTTGTCCATCTTTTGTTTGACTAGATTTTATATTCGTACAGAGTGAAACTCGCGGATAAATTGCAGACGTTGACATTCTCGTTATATTGCTCATCGAAACATTTATGTCAGCTCAAATCGAATAAAAAGCTTCCGATGTACCTTTAGTATTCGAGTTTTATCTTGCTTAACACACTCGCGAACGCTGTAAATGCATAAAATCCTGCTTATCACGTATTCAATGAATCACGTGTGTGAGAAAAGTTTTGATCCAAGAATCCCGAAGTTGAATCACGCGTTATTTAAAACGATAGATATTGCTTTTATGATAAGTACAAGAGGATCTTACAATGCGAAAGGCGAAATATGCATGGAGTTTAGAAGTCGAAGCAAGCGGTAAATACGATGGAATTTAAAAATACGCATTGACGCTAAAAAATTTGAATCGCTCTCGGCGAACAGGATTTTTATTATTACACTATTCCTTCAGAAAACGAATACGATGCAGTTATAACGTATATTAGATTGAAATTATAATTCGTTCGCAGCAACAATAATAACACGTTGCAAATTCTTCAGCGATAGTTCATTCGATTCAGATAATTTATGAACAAACATTCTCTCTTTATATAGTAAGTTGAATTTAAAGAAGAAGCTCTATTCGTATTACAGCACTGTTTGTTCCCACCATATTTTGTCAGCTCGCGAAAGTTTATGTTATATCGATGTACGAAAATGTTAATGCAAAAGACAATGGAAACGGTATCAGCGGAAATGAAAACGAAAGAAATGTTGGACGCTACGAAGAGTTGTGAGTTTTGTACCGCGTTGCGCGATAGTGGCGCAACGACTACGGATTAATTATCTTTTTCTTTTTTTCTTGGCAATGCTCGTGGAAGTGAGGTTCGATCTTCCCTGACCAAAAATATGATACGAGAAGGTCTACGGAAATGGATAATAAATCGTTTTGCTTACTCGGATAATGATCATCCTCCGATATGTCGGCGGGTTCGGGAGTCGAGATATTTTCCTGGAACAAGAGAACGTGTAATTAGCATCTGTGTTGTTGTGAAAATTAGTTTGAAGCTAGATGTAATGTTCAATAAAAGTGTGCAACGTTTCTTTCGAACGGTGCGATTTGAATATTTAGACACGTTGTAAACGTTGTAGATACTAATTTTAGGAATTTAGTATTTCAATAGTGTAAGAATTATTATTTTTACAATTAACGTTTTAATAGAATCTAATAAATCGATAATCTTGAAATCTCTCTCTCTCTCTCTCTCTCTCTCTCTCTCTCTTTTTTCTCGGTCACTTCATGCATCAAGCACACACACACACACGCACGCACACACACACGTATCACAAAATATACAAAATATGTGTATACTATGTCTATATATACTATATATATATATTTTTATAATATTGTATATATATATATATATATAATATACAATATACATTAATATACATATATATAATATACGTAAATATGTATATATAAATATTTAGTACATACATATGTACTATATACTATAGTACAAATAGTATACGATAAACTATATTATAACAGTTTTGTATAATTTGATGAATAATAGTGCAATAACCGAGAGTAGTTACGAAACAGACACCGTGTATCCGAAAACAGCATTAGAAATGTAGAACAATTTTTAAAGCAATCTACAAGTATTCAACATAAATTAAACCTTATTTATCCATATCTCCTTATATATATCTCCTCCAACTATCGTAATATAAATCAAGAACAAAATTAACGTTTTCGTTCAAGAAAAATATTGGCGACATGATGAAAATCTCGTTCGACAGATCCGAAGCTGGCAACGCAAATAAATCATTGTAAGTATCATTGTACCGGACCGAATAAAGCCAAAACAATTGTCAAAGCGTCTCATTGTTTCTTGTTACTCTGGATTGTCCTGGAACTTTTTGAACGAGCTAGCACAGTTGGAAAATTCGATTCCGGCCAAGTTTTTGAGAAAGGATGCCACACCGCGCGTTCGGTGAGTTGAACGCCTGGCTGTTCAGAACGGCAGTCGCTGCTTTCGGGTTTCCGCGGAGACCGTGCTCGCCGGGTTACGCTATTGATCCGGGATTCTCGACGTGCCTCGATCCCGTCTCCCGCAGCACGTCGCCGAGCCGAGGCGTAAGTAATTTGCGTTCAGACGAACCGCAAGCCGCTGTGCCAGCTCTCGATCCGGGACAATAAAGTCCACGGCCGTTCCGTGGGTGTACGGAAAGTCTGTCGGAGTGTTTTTCTGTGGCGCAATCGCGAAGACAATCGCGATTCCATGACACGAGGCAGACACCGCGCGCACAGTTCACCCGCGGCACTGATAACTACGCCTGACTGAGCTACGCCTTAATTTTTCAGCGATCCGTCAATCGCGAAATCGGGCCAATTGTTCGAAATGCCCGCGTACGCCTTTCCCTCGGAAGTGTATCGGGACGCCCGCCGCGAGCGGAACAGCTAGCAGGGGTGAGAAGAGAAGCGGAACCATCGCTGGACGCTTCGATGTTAACCCTTTGCACTCGAATGGTGACTCGCGTAACAATTCACGATGTTTATAAATAGATGCGAGAAATGTCTAGACGTGTAGGGTATAGGTATTAATTTCATTTCATTTTAATTTATTTCTTGTAAACGGCATCGATTCTCATCGGTATAAACGCGTTGCAAGCTGTGCTACAATCAGTTATATTAACCCTTTGCACTCGAGTGGTGACTCTGAGGCACCACTAAAATTTGTTACATCACCTTTCAAGATAATTCTGATATTAACAAAATTTAGATTTAAAAAATTAAGAGCGTAACTGTTGTGCGAGTCCCAAGAGTCAATTTCATATGCATAAAATGCATTTGGTCATATAAAATATAAATACTATAAGTTAGAAAAATGATTTTATATTTACAGTTAAAGTAGCTTCCAGTGTAAAGGGTTAAAACAAGAAGTTTAACATTATTCATTAACATTTTCCGAGACGATTGTACGAAACGGGAACGAAACAAAAATAAATTGTTTTTTTCTGATAATTTGGATAAGTCGCAGATAAGGTAATGGTATTATCAAATCGTTTTTTGTGTCTTCGCAATTTTATATTTCAGCTATCCATTTTTGACATAAATGTATAAAATTCGCAGTCTAAGCATTAGTTGTTGCGGATTTAAATTAACTGTATCTCGTTGATACGGCGACACTAAATTATTAATTCTGTAAGGTGATCATGTGAAATACGTAAATAAAAACACAAAACGTTTTATTTATTAATTCCTATTCAATTTCACGAGAGTCTAATGACTTTTATTCCAATCCATCTTTTGGTATATTGTAGTAAATAAATACATATATGTACTATAATAAATGTTGATTTGTAATTCGCGTATGCGGGAGAGAAAGCGATCGGCGAGTGTCTCTGATCGTAGGTGGCGCCTGTCGTCGTCTTCCGGCTCTCTTAAAAGATATATGTATAAGTGTAAACGGTGCTGTTCAATGTACCGCAGCTAAAAAATATATGTATTTCTAATTAATATGCTATTAAGACTCGTAACTCTAACAATAAAAGTGGCGAAAAGTCAATATAAATTCGGTTTTATCCTTATAACGCAACACACGTCGGTCACTTCTAGTTTTTATTAGCATTAGTATAGTTTATTGGTAGAGTTTATTAACACTGAACCTATCGAGACCAAAAACTATAAAATAACTACAAACTAACGTGTGTTGCTTTATAACGACGAAAGGACTGTATTCACTTAGACCTTTCGTTACTTTTATTACGATATATGCTTAAATTCAAAGAAACTATTCAATCATTTTCAATGAAACAGTCTTTATAATTTCAACAACACCTTTTACATCCAAAACAAAATATTAAAAACCGGTTATTTTATCCGCACGGCAAGTTTAGTGTCAAATGTATACAGTTGTACAATGTGGTCTTTTCTCAGCTTCCTCTATCATAAATCCAACGCGTGAGATCGTTTTATTGTGGAAACGCAGCGTGAATTCAAATCAGTGAATGAGAAAAAATGTTGCATGAGTTGTTAGAAACTCTTGCGGACGTGGCATGGATGAAGAGAACAGACGAATGTTAACTATCTAATTGGTGTGTTGTAGAGGTGAAGAACTATCGAAATCTTTCGCTATCGATGAGAATCGATTGTTCTTTTCTTTTGTTTTACTATCAATAGTTCCGATCATAGCAGCCAATCTACTCGAAAGTAATGTAAATGCACTTTTACACATTTCTATCCCACTTTGATAATATACCTTTCTAAATATTAGGTCTACCGGAAAGTTCTGTCCGATAGTGTCACTTCAAGTTTCAATCCATATGCACATGTTGATTTGAGACATATATGACTATCTCTCTTTATCGTTGCATTTACACACATGTACTCTCCTAAATAAACTGAAACAAAGATGTCTCGTGTCATTATTAAGCGAGACGCGATCGTGAAAACATGGCTACCGATGATAATGCCAGACCACATGCTGCTCTGGCGACTCGTCAGAAAATCGCAGAGCTAGGCTGGGAAATTCTGTCGCATCCACCATACTCCCCAGACCTAGCACCCTCCGATTATCACTTGTTTCTCTCTTTGCAAAACTTTTTACAGGAAAAAAGATTCAAAACTGAAGCTGATGTCAACCAAGCACTAGTTGAGTTCTTCGCCTCTAAAAATAAATCATTTTTTAAAAATGGCATTTACAAGTTGCCATCATGCTGGCAAGAAGTCATAAGTAACGATGGAAAGTATATTCTACAATAAATATTATTGAATGTATGAAAATTGTGTTATATTTCAATTCAAAAACGGACAGAACTTTCTGGTAGACCTAATACTTCTACTACTTACAGGTGATTGGAAATGCCTTAAACCCTTTGCCGGAGTTACGAAAGAAAGAACTATTTTTGCGTGTCGGCATCTTCGGTAGAACCTGAAAGAATATTTAGCGAAGTAGGGTTAATGATATCCGACAGACAGTCGAGCCAAAAAATTTCGACAAGCTCATTTTCTTTTACAAGAATTATAAATTGTGAATTGTAAATTACAATTGTTGTCATACCTTGTAAAACACTGTTACAAATATTTCGATCGTATTATATTTTATTGTTGCATTCTTATTATATTGTAAAATATATAAATATATAAAAACTTTTAACGCAAATATAAATATAAAACTTTCATATTTTTCAAAATCTGTAGGACCGTCAAATTGTTGTGTCTCTGAAACTCTATGTTACACGCATTTCTTATGGTATTTCTAAAGATAGAGAACTATCGATGGCACCATCGATTGTAATCGATAGTTCTTGCATTCGAAGTCCAAATCCGCGCAAAGAGATTCGAAAAAAATTTCGACAACCTCATTTTCTTTTACAAGAATTATAAATTGTAAATTGTAAATTATAATTATTGTCATACCTTGTAAAACACTGTTACAAATATTTCGATCGTATTATATTTCATTGTTGCATTTTTATTATATTGTAAAATATATAAATATATAAAAACTTTCAACGCAAATATAAATATAAAACTTTCATATTTTCCAAACTCTTTCGAACCGTCAAATTGTTGTGTCTCTGAAACTTTATGTTACACGCATTTCTTATGGTATTTCTAAAGATAGAGAACTATCGATGGCACCATCGATTGTCGTCGACAGTTCTTGCATTCGAAGTCCAACAAGTCCGCGCG
The DNA here is from genome assembly GCF_051020955.1 of Megalopta genalis. Taxonomy (NCBI): domain Eukaryota; kingdom Metazoa; phylum Arthropoda; class Insecta; order Hymenoptera; family Halictidae; genus Megalopta; species Megalopta genalis. Next base: position 13,696,843 of record NC_135025.1, on the reverse strand, counting down.
AAGAGATACGAGGCGCGACCGAGTCAGAAACATTTGTTAACACTAAACCTACCAAGCAGTAATACTAACTGGCATGTACTGCTTCACAAAAGTGAGAGGACCGAATTTATCTAGAATTTGTAAAGTTTTTATTATAAAACTTGCTCCAATAATATAACTTATTCAAGCGTTTTCCGCGAAAGAGTCTCGGAACTTTGCAGAATTGCAAAATAAGAAAGCGGTCACTTTGACCGCGGTAGGTTTAGTGTTAAGTGCCCATTAAAGTGACGTTCGAGAGTTTTTCGGCCAATTAAATAGTTCGTTTTATTTATAGCGCAATTTTTAAAACATTGAAATTGTCTTTTATACAAGTACGAAGTACAAGTTTTTCGTGATCAAGGTATATAATGCAGATAAAATATTTAACAAAATGTACAAAACAGTTCTTGTGAACGAGTTAGTGTGCCCCTAAACAGATGAAAAGTTAATAACTATGTGTCAGATATGAGCCTTTCCTAATTACTGCATGTCAATTCCTGTGCACCGATCTGGTTATCGTAACGTACACGCATTTCACAGATGTAACATACGATTTACCATGAAAAAAAACCCAATAATCAACGCACGAATCGTAGAAGACAAGAAAACTTAACCAAATTACAGTAAAGCAAGACATAAATTTGTTTCAATTACTGAATTACTTTAAATTAAAAGATATATCTACGAAGTTGATCATATTATTGCATTTTTGTAATTTAGGCGAATTTTATGAATATAATAGTTCATTTTTTTATTGTAAAAAGCAACACTTTTTTAGGTTCTTCATCTTTATTTGCAACGTGTTCCTTGAGTTTTTTTTAGTAAGATCAAGGCAAAAACACGTCAAACCATTATCAGAAATTAAAAAAATTAGTTTCCACGTTTCATAGATCTTAAGAAGTTAAAGTTTCGATTCGCTTATGAAAATTACAAATCAAATTTGATTTAACTACACTAATGTGATCATGGCACGAAGAATTACAAAATGTGAAATAACTATATTTCGAATTCAATTTACAAGCAGAAAATAGCACGTTGGTTTGTGAATAACATTGTAGTTGTTGGTAGTACATTGATTAAAATTTTGCAAAAAATAGAAGACGATAGAATATCGAATGTGCTTTCCTGTAATTTAGACGAATTTTATGAGCATAATAGTTTATTTATTTGTTCAGTGCTAAGACGTTCGACAAATGTGCAAACAAAGATTCGATCGGAAGACGAAGAAGGGCTGTTTAGTTCTCTCGGTGCTCTCGAGCGTTTCAGCGATCCCGCGATCAGGATTCCCAGAGATGACGGGATGAGGTCATCATAGCCCGGTGTGCTAAATTCGCGCGGCGACATTGGTCCACGGTTCGTCGGCAGGGTTCCCCGATGAAACGTGCGAGCGTCGATTTCGCAAGGCGTGCGAGAGCACAGGCAATGCCTGGCCCGACGGACTGATTGAGTGTGGCTCTCCTATCTGTGTCAGGTCTCGTGTTGCAACTGCAGAAGGTCGACCGGTATACACGGAGCACGGCCAATTGATACCGGCCGCAACTTTGTCCGGCGGTGTTGTAGGACGACGAGCGGCCGACTTGTACGCGCATACCGCGCAAAAAGCGCCGGTGATGTAACCAAGAAATTCCGACGGCACCGCGCGCGACCTGAACAACCGTTCAGCGATCGCCGATCGAAATCGGAGGACCGAAGGATCCTAAAGGCGCAACGGCCAGCCATGGGAAACCAAACCTCGCAACGGGCAACGGCCAGCGATGGGACGGAACGACCGCGATCCGACGACGATCGTAAGCGATTTTCGTAAAATCGCGAACTGGACAAAAATTGGTGTTACTTGGGGAACGACTGATTAGGGTAGTGGAGCCAATTACTGGGCTTTTGGTTTATTTTCAAGCATAATTGACGTTATATTTATCGGATAAGATATATTAACCCTAGAAAGATAACCATATGACAACGTACGTAAAAGATAACCATACGCTTCAGAGGCGCATGCTTTTCTAAGGCGTCAATTTTATGCTAACAATGGATATTTATTTAAGTTAATCTAGTCATTTTAAAGGTTTGGCATTATTGTACAAATAAAATGCATTTATATTATATTTTTTTATATTTTAAGTAATTTTAAACTTAAATCACTAGACCTCTATGAAAAATTAACAAAAATCAACAGTCTTCGCAGGCGCCTCTGCGACGTAGGTTATCTTTCTCGGGTTAAATCGTTTTGTTTCATTTCAATTAATTATTTATTTGTCAAAAGTGATTTCGGTTGTTTGATACCGAATTCGCGAAATTTTTTGAAAAGCTTATGATAAAAACTTAAGAAAATACTTAACGAATGAAGATCAATATTCGGTGAAATAAATCATGCTGGTAAGATATCGCAGGATTAATTGTATTGGTAAAACGTGTTCAGATTACGGAAAAACAAAACAGTGATTCTTTACTTGAATTTTTGTTTTTAGTTTATTTACCGTACGCTACAGGTAGATCGTTTTCGTTACAAAAGATTATCGATTGTTTTTCTAACTATCGATAGTTCCGATCAAAGTAGCCAATATGTTGGAAGATAATTTCAATGAATTTTTTAGATATTTTTATCCCACTTTGATAATATATTTATTTAAATACCACTATTATTTATGGATCAATGGAAATGGCTTAAACCCTTTGCCGGAGTTATACAACAAATATTTAGCAAAGCTGGATTAAATATATCCGACAGAGGCGATTCGAGGTTGAAACGAAAAAATTTCGACAACTTCATTCTTTAAAAATAAAAACCAGTATTTGTTGTCACAACTTTTATGGTCTATTGCAAATGTTTTTATCACATTGTATTTTATAACATATTGAATAGTTATTTATAGCTTATTTTATAATATATTTAATAGTTAACGTAATGAACTATTTATTATATATAACAAATATTTATTTAATATGAATAAAAAATAATATGATGTTCCATATTCTAATATACAAATTCTTAATTAGAAGCATCGACTTGAATCGTCTATTGAGTTTAAGATATGCTTTTATTATTACATTTTTTCATTTATGCAGAAAGGGATTAAATGAATAATTAATGTCCTCTTTCATTCGTTTGTATTTGTTGCAATACCAAATTTGTTTCTTATTTCTTTACGTAGAATCACATCCTCTGCTAAGTTGTACTACGAATTCCGACCCACCCTGTATACTTTAAACTGTGTACCATTGACATTATAAATTTAAGCTAAACTGTAAAATTACACTTTTTTTCAATTTTTAATTTCTTTTCAACTTTTTTTCTCTCCGACTAACCTCTTTTCCTCTTTCTACAACTGGTTCCGTTCTTAGAGCCCTTTTTTCCTCTTTTATTATCTGTTGTATTATTCGTGTAAAATAAAAACTTGAGCTTTAAATACTATCTACGCTCTCATAGCGTAGCAAAAAGAATTAAATTTAGTTTACTTTCGCAGTAAAATATCCGATTAAGAAACCCACGCACGTGCTCCATGAAATGATAGGATCAGTAACGACAGCGTTCCTGCACATATGAAACACGTATGCGAACTGTTAAAACACCTGTACTCGAATAAACATTGCTTTTCACAGCTGATCGTTACGTAACAGTATTTATACGAGTGAATTATATAAAGAGCAATGTTCACAAAAGTGCGGGTAGCAATTTTACATTCACTTTCGTATGCTTTATTATTAGGTCAACCGGAAAGTTCTGTCTGATAATGTCATTGCAAATTTCAATAGACATGCACATGTTCATTTGAGACATATTTTTGAAAAATGTTGCTCACAAACTGCCATCACGCTGGCAAGAGGTCATAAGTAACGACGGAAATTATATTGTACAATAAATATTATTAAATTCATGAAAGATCTATTATTTCCTTTCATTTCTCAAACGGACAGAAAACTTTCCGGTAGACCTAATATATTTTCTGTTCGATAGAATCTATTGTATCATATGCGCTACCGTTTCAAGATGGGGTCACAATTAGGGCGGGTGTTTCATAATAGATACTTTCAGACACTAATTTCGCACAAATCTTGTTAAAGTTATTTATTTATACAATGCAATTACTAAATGAGAATCCCAGAATCATAAAATATACTGTATATATGTACATAACCAGAAATTGCACTATAATTCAAGAAATTCCTTATTATGATTATTATCGCTGTTGTAGTATCAAAGTTTATTCATTTTAATATATCCATAACAGCTGATTTTCGTACTTGATGCTGTTTGGATATTTCATTGTAAAGAAATATAGAATGTAACATTATTTTTAAGGATTTATTTCATTTTGATAAAAATACGAGTTGTGCCTATAAAATGCCCAAGTTCCCTTCTCTTTTATTTAACTTTTCAGTGAAGCCAAACAATATACTATAATTGTTTTAAAGTAATCGAGCTATTGTCTTATATTTAGGATCTATGACAGTGAAAATCTCCGAAAACTTCGTCATTTTTAGAACCGTATAATTTTCTCAAACAAACTGAAATGATTTTATAACTCAATGCACGATCTACATGTAAATTATATCAAAATTATACATGTCAATCACGAAAACACTGTTTCAACATAAAATCCCTTCATATTTTTGAAAAATGTTGCTCACAAATTGCCATCACGCTGGCAAGAGGTCATAAGTAACGACGGAAATTAATTGTACAATAAATATTATTAAATTTATGAAAGATCTATTATATTTCCTTTCATTTCTCAAACGGACAGAACATTCCGGTAGACCTAATATATTTTCTGTTCAATAGAATCTATTGTATCATATGCGCTACCGTTTCAAGATGGGGTCACAATTAGGACGGGTGTTTCATAATAGACACTTTCAGCTGAGTAATCAATCAAATTACACAAGAATTTTCATTTTACAAAATAATTTCTCACGAATCCTGTTTCTCTCATATGGATATCGACTATTGCGTCGCGTCAGCCAGATGCCATCAATTGTGGCAGATCTATCTATCGTGGAAAACGTCGATCCTCCTGGCGGAATCGTTAACGAGAGACTGTAACACCTGCCGAAGCTGTCGAACTTGTTGCAGAGATGTTTTCACCGAGGAACACGACTCTTCAAATTCGTCTCAGACGATTACGATTGATTATGCCATCCGACGTAGACCAAACGAATTTGTTTGGGAACCGACACTTGCAAACTCGGGCTGCATTGAACTTTACTTACGACGTAGAATGCATAATGAATTTGCAGTTACGTTCCTGATCTCGCCATCTGTGAAAAAGACTGGCTCTGAATACGACTCTTTGATTCCTGATTGATTCCATCGAACCCTGAGAACTCGAATTATTCTAACCGAGAATTGAAGAATAAGTATTTGTTACTAATTGATGGAATTTATTGACTATATAATAATAATTATAATACAATTATATTTTATATAAATCTCTTTCATTTTTTATTATCAATTATTTATCGTTAATATCTTCGATCTTCTTGGAAACAATGAATGCATTTATATATTATTATTATATATATATATATAAATTATAATTTTATATTATAATAAATATATATATATGATATATATATATATATATATAATATGCGGTAATATGCGGTAAATTTCGAGATATATATATATATAATAAGTGTATTTATTATAATATAAAATTATAATTTATTATAATTAATTATTATAATTATATTTTATTATAATAATGGAATGAATGAATTACTCGATGAAAAATGAATGCGTTTAATATGACAATAAATAAATTTATTATAACGCACTTGGTACTTTATTACGAAACAATGATGTTGTGATAAACTGATCCGATTTAACATTAATATTTGTATAATCTTCAATTATCGACATCGAGTTCTCTATTTTTTCTTTTTAATAAAATTAACTTCAAGTACAACGTTAGCATGAAATAGGGATAACATAATTTTATGCTGTTGCTATAGTCACGTGGAGACTAGTCGCGCCCACAGGGTGACGCAATTCACAACTAGTAGTCCCGATATAAACAGAACTACTATTTGCCTTACAATATTGTAATCTATTAATGTTACTGTAATCTCACATTAGTTATGTCGTTAATATCTCCGCGCTGTAATTCATTAATCGATGTAATAAAGTTAATTATAGTTATCGGCGGTTTTAACGAACCCATAGTGTCCGAATTCCGAACGATCGCAATTAATCAAGCAGAGCCACTTCCTTCGGCTGTCCGTCGAAGATTATAATTTCGCGATCAGGTTTCGAATGTCAAAAAATCACACGCGATTTATGTCCAACTCTCTCGCGACTCGTCCACTATCAACGATAAGCATAACCGGTTACGTTGTTCGATCGATCAAGCAGCGGCATTTCCCAATAAGAGTAATTCGTTTCGGTATTTTAATTGATTCAATCTCCGCGCGAGCTCCCTCCGGCCTCGACAGGCTGTGATTGAAATTCATACGCATCCGGAAAATAAAGGAGGCGGACGAATGTTTCTAGATAGGGAGCATTTCGACGGACAAGAATCTCTGGTATAGTTTTGCCCAAAACGTTGTCCGCGGCCATCGATACCAGCGATCTTACGAACTTCGCGAAATCGAAGCGATTTCTGTTTTTGCACCGAGTTTTACGGTGCGATTTATCGAATACTGGGTTTACGGATTACTGAAAGCAACTATTTTATATTACTTTATACGACTAACAATAGTATATTTATTCCGATGTTTAGCAATTTCTATCGTAGCGTTTGTTCCAAGTTACACATTTATCGAATAATAGTAATTTGAAAAATTTCCGCAGTTGACTCATTTTGATTTCTAGTGCTAACGTTAGCATAAACGTCTTGTAATAGTAATTACTAGACTGCGGATCTTTATGCAGTGTAATAATTGTTTTAATCAGTCGTACGAGACAGAAATAAAATAAAAATGAATTTCCGATTTAAATTAAGAAAAATGCAAGGACATTCTCGAATTCTTTAAGTGTCTTCATTGTTTAATATTTTGTCTAGTCGATTTATGCACAGAAACATAAAATTTGCGGTCAAATAATTACTAGATCGTCGATCTTATGCATTTATGATAAAGAAGACTAGATAAATTGCCAAATTGCAAAAACAGCACAATTAGTGAAGCTATCAACAAAAGAAATTTGTTCTTGTTTCAGTTCTCGTTTTTACAATTATTGACAAAAATAAAAATTTCAAACTAGGAAAATATAATAGTTGGTCATTTATTAATCCTTTGCACTCGGAATTGAGATCTTGTTATACGGAGTCGAATTGAAAGAAAAATGATTATGCTGCTCGGAAATTTTATAGGAACTGATAAATAAAAGATTTTGTGTTTTTTTATATATATATATATGCATTTTTTCTATTTATAAATTAAATGAAAGCAGTTTGAAATTGCTACTAAAGAATAGATCTGAATGAAGACAAACACTTATTCGAAAACTTGGAACCCGATCAAGAACCTTTTACCATAATATGAAAATGATATAGACCATGTGAATTATGTCACAGTTTTAAAATTGACTGTATCATTACTATACGTTATCAAATATTGCCCTCCACCGATCGAATTCGTGTCGCTAGTTGCATTCTATCATGATTCTTTTCTTATTAATTTCGCTCCGGTAAGAAATGCATCAGCATCTAGAAGAAACTTAATTTTTTTAAAAGGATTTGACAAATTATTTGGACATGTCAAAATTGAGAAAACGATTACAGTGATCAATTTTAATAAACACAAAGGCGAGGTAGATTTATGTACCTCCACATATAATTTATTGTCAATAACGTTTTTTGTTCAATTTTGTACAGATTTTTTTTGCGAAGATTTATATTTGAAAGGTTTATTTATGCGTGTTAAAATACATTTAAGCGCAGTGGGAGGACATTTAGCTGAAAACCAAATGCTAGTAATTCTTCATGATTTTTTGAAAATACACATTTTTGTAGCACTTTTTACACTGAATCGAATTATGTAGAAGTTAATTTTCCGACTTCCATTTCTTTTACTAAAAAGAATTAAAAAATGATGCGAGACTAAAAAATCCATACACAATTATTATTCAAAGATTATTCAAATTATTCATACTACGATAACATCAGCTGTAACTTCCTCAATTTTAAGAATTCAGACATAAGGCTCTTCGTAGACGTATCTTTGCATCAATATTCTTCAAGAGAATCTATCAGAAAATCAATTTTCTCAAAGATTCACTCTAGAATATCTTCTCCTTGATGAATATCTTGAATAATGATATAATAAATAGGTGTTACAATCTTCAAGCCTATTAAACTTTTTTACCAAGTACAGTAAATTCTCTCTAATTGTCCCTCAACTTGAGGGTACGAATACTCAATTACTTGCGGCTAGTTATTATAGTTATTGGCAATCGGTAACTATAAAATAACTATAATATATAATATATAATATATAATATATAATATATAATATATAATATATAATATATAATATATAATATGTAATATATAATATATAATATATAATATGTAATATATAATATATAATATGTAATATGTAATATATAATATATAATATGTAATATGTAATATATAATATATAATATGTAATATATAATATATAATATGTAATATATAATATATAATATATAATATATAATATGTAATATATAATATATAATATATAATATATAATATATAATATATAATATATAATATATAATATATAATATATAATATATAATATATAATATATAATATATAATATATAATAATATAATAATATAAGTAACTATAAAATATCCCACGAGACCCGAACAATCGTATCTCTTCTTCGCAACTTCTCAATTTTTGCGTACAAGCTGTGGGTCAATTAGGGTGAATTTACTGCGAATTTACACTCCGAAGAACTCCGAGCAAAGGGAGTCCCAGCCCGCGAGGTGTGAAACTGTCGACGATTTCCCTGAAAGCGGACCGTCGAAATCGTTTCGCGGCCGACTGTACTTGACCGTTCCATCTGTCGAGAATGAGCATCGTCGGGTCCAGTTCCGCCGAAAGATTATCAACAGCCTGCTGCAGGTCAGCAAACTACGAAAACAATGACACCGTGAACGGTTACAGGTTTCGGGGGCAGGGTCCGCGGGGCCCCGAGGAAAGGTTCGGCCGCGATGTTGGGCTGCGGTCGATTGCCGGTCCTAAACCGACTCGTAAATCATGTCGCCAGAGGCCTGAGGTATCCTGAGGTCGTAGGTACTAATGAACAATGTCCTCTGGCTTTCTCTCTCGCGGCTCTCCACCTTCTCTCTTTCTCCCCGTCTCACCTACGCACGGGCCGCCCCACTTCCGGCGGATGTACCCTGATAAATGGGAATCTCGCTCAGCGCGCGACCAGTCGGCCGTATACACCTACGACGGCGCACACGACGCCGAATGAGAAACGAGCCGGGAGCGGTGCTCGTCTTCGAGGCCGGCTACAAGAACAGCCGGGAGAAAAATGAGGGAAAGGGCCGGCCGCTGCTGCGCCCCGCGAACCCCTCCTCGCATGGTCCTGCGTTGCACGGCGCGACCGACGCGGTCCAAACGCAGCGAAAAGTCTGTCTTGTCTCGACATATCACGAACTTGAACATATTTTCCAGTTTCAAGATCAATATTTGGCTTGTCTTCGCCTAGAAATCCGCTTCTCGTTTTTCACATTCGGGCATTTTTTGACACGGCCTTGCATCGTTCGGTACATCGGACGAGGTCTGAACGTGTAAAAAATGCGATCAATATTTAGTCTATATTGACGTAGAATGTAGTTTTTCTTTTAAACATTCGTATTCATTTTTGACTGCGACCTACGTCGAGCATTCGGCGAATGCAAGTTCGACGCAGCAAAAGAAGTTTTTTGAGTTGACATAAGTTTTCTCAGCAGTAAGATCAATATTTGATCTATCTTGACCTGTAATACTGTCTTCGTTTTACAAATTGATTAGTTTCACAGCAAAATCACAAAATTGAACGCATGAACCTCGGAACGACTGACTGTACTGGTTCGTTGTCTTGTCAACTAAGATTCATTTTAGGACTTGAAATTGTAATTTTCTAATTAAAGTTATAAAATTATAAATTATAATTATAATTATAATTATATATTATATATTATATATTATAAATTATATATTATATATTATAAATTATAAATTATAAATTATAAATTATAAATTATATATTATATATTATATATTATATATTATATATTATATATTATATATTATATATTATATATTATATATTATATATTATATATTATATATTATATATTATATATTATATATATTATATATTATATATATTATAAAATTATAATTATAAAATAATAAAAAAATAAAATTTTATTAGCAAATGTCGTTATCGCTGCATTAAATATTGAACTGAAAGAGTGACAATAATAATAAGAAATAAACTCTGGTTATTTTTGCGAACATCTGGAATCCCACGTGAGACTTTTTCTCAGCTATGCATAAATAAACAGTATGTTTGCTACTCAAATATTTAAAAGTTACCTGCATTTGGTTCTATTGTGGACTCTTTCTCCAGCCAGTGAGTTTAATTCGAGCGTGGGTGTTTATTAGGCTGGGTGGGTATTAAATAGCAGATTTGAAGAAGCTCTTTAGTATGTTAGTACAGTCGGACGCAGAGGTCTTCGTGTACCTGCTTTTCAAATATTTAAAAACCACCTGCGTTTCATTCTATTGCGTGCTCTTTCTTTGGATAGAGCAGTTTGACTAGGTAAAGGTATTAGGAGGCAGGTGATGAATGTCGGATTCGGCTGTTCTTACTGCGATCAGTCACAGGAGACTACGTACACCTGTCTTTGACACATTCAAAAGACACCTGTGTTCGATTCTATTTGTGCGACTCGTTCTTTGGTCTGTGATTTTAACGGGAATAATGGTTTTAGTAGCCTGATGGGATATGGACATTTTAACCCTTTGCACTCGAACCCATCTCAACTGTAAATCTAAACTAATTTTTCTGACTTATGGTATTTCCATTTTATATGACAAAGTGCATTTTATATGTATGAAATTTAGTCTTGTGACTCGTACAACAATTAGACTTTTAACAATTTTTTACATCTAAACTTTTATAATATATAACAATTATCTCGAAACGTGATGTAACTATTTTAATGGTGCCTCAGAGTCACCACTCGAGTGCAAAGGGTTAAAGTAGTCTTCAACGTTTTCAGTGATTTACTATGATTACAAAAGGAGACACTAATTTCGCACAAAACTTGTTAAAGTTATTTATTTATACAATGCAATTACTAAATGAGAAATCCAAAATCATAAAATATACTGTATATATGTACATAACCAGAAATTGCACTATAATTCAAGAAATTCCTTATTATGATTATTATCGCTGTTGTAGTATCAAAGTTTATTCATTTTAATATATCCATAACAGCTGATTGTAAATTTTCGTACTTGATGCTGTTTGGATATTTCATTGTAAAGAAATATAGAATGTAACATTATTTTTAAGGATTTATTTCATTTTGATAAAAATACGAGTTGTGCCTATAAAATGCCCAAGTTCTCTTCTCTTTTATTTAACTTTTCAGTGAAACCAAACAATATACTATAATTGTTTTAAAGTAATCGAGCTATTGTCTTATATTTAGGATCTATGACAGTGAAAATCTCCGAAAACTTCGTGATTTTTAGAACCGTATAATTTTCTCAAACAAACTGAAATGATTTTATAACTCAATGCACGATCTATATGTAAATTATATCAAAATTATACATGTCAATCACGAAAACACTGTTTCAACATAAAATCCCTTCATTTTTCAACACATCGATTCTTACATAGAACAATATCAATTAACATCAATCACGACGACTATACTCGTTAACGATATTATTGTTAGTTATTGAAAAATATAACCAGGTTATGTCAGGGTTTTGTATAATTTTCATCGTTGTTAGCAACGTGTTCCTTGATTTTCTCGAACGGAAAATCAAGCAGTTGTCAGAAATTTAATAAATCAGTTTCCGCATTTTATATTACAGGTCATAAGAAGTTAAAGAGCAAAATTATTGCGAGTGCACGGTAATCAGGGAGGGGCACAGTAATCGACACACTCGCCCTGTACTGTATAATAATAATAACAGTGCGCACACTTTTAGAGTACGCGTACTTTTATTATTACACACTGTTCAAAGAGATTGCAACGTCTAACTGGTTAATCTCTATTAAAATGAATATACCATTAAGAACAGAATGCCCGTTTTTCAAATGAAAAGGTCTGCTGTGCACCGACAATCATAAACTCGTAATAGCTGTCTACTACACTTTAATTGCTGCAGGCTGCTAACGCGTGAGTGATAGGAGTGAGACAATTATTCCGACTGTCGATGCACTCCAGGTTTCTTCTATTGAAAAAAAAACATGGAATTACCTAGCTTTCCGGACCGATCGACCGATGGAGATGCCATGGAGTCGCGTAAAATTAGTGGAATATGTACCTCGCGAGACACCCTGTATGGGTTTTTGAATCTGATTGCTTGCTGACCCATCACTGGACATGTCCTTTCGCGCGCTCGCGGCGATAGGCCGGTGCGGTGCGGTGCGGTGCAGTGCGGTGCGAAACGTTGTTAATGCACATGACAAACACAGATCTCGAAGGTTGCGAGGATAGCACGTCAGCCGGCACACCGTGGACGCTCATGTGCGATAGGGGGAGAAGAGCTGTTCTCTCTGCACCAGGTATCTAGCGTCGGCTCTATTTTGAGCGCGGTGCCGACAACTGCCGGAACCAGCTGCCTTCTTTCTAGGGAATGCGATTTAAATAGGATTAGGTCAACGTCTCGCGTCCAGCAAATATGTTCGTCTACTTTATTCGGTGACGCATCAATTGAAACGGAGTCAACTGGCGACGTGAACTTCGTTTTCAACTTACTACGGTCTATCGTTAGTCGTTTTGGCAGGATTGTTAATTCGTCCGGAGTCGCCAACCTGATCATCCGGTGCTGCAAATTCTCCCTAATTGACGCACAGGTTGTACACGAGAGTGGACAATTTTGGGGAGAGGAGGTACGATTATTCGAGCCTGGCTTAATTTTTATAGTCAGCGGTTGTCAACAATTATAAAAAACAGATTGTCCTATTTTGTTTTGATAAATCAGATTGTCCTTTTTTGTGCACAATTTGAGCGTCAATTAGAGAAACTTTACTGTATAGTAAATTCACAAAAATGGACAATTTAGGGAGAGGGGGTACGATTATTCGAGCCTTGCTTAATTTTTATAGTCAGCGATTGTCAACAATTATAAAAAACGAGCCGCATGGCTCGGTTAACCGTATCTTCTCTTCTCAGATTGTCCTTTCCTGTGCACAATTTGAGCGTCAATTAGGGAAACTTTACTGTATGGTAAATTCACAAAAATGGACAATTTTGGGGAGAGGAGGTACGATTATTCGAGCCATGCAGTTAATTTTTATAGTCAGCGATTGTCAACAATTATAAAAAACGAGCCAAATGGCTCTTAATCGTATCTTCTCTTCTCAGATTGTCCTTTTTTTTTGCACAACTTGAGCGTCAATTAGGGAAACTTTACTGTATGGTAAATTCACAAAAATAGACAATTTAGAGAGACGAGGTACGATTGTTCGAGCCTTGCTTAATTTTTATAGTCAGCGATTGTCAACAATTATAAAAAACGAGCCGCATGGCTCGGTTAATCGTATCTTCTCTTCTCAGATTATCCTTTTTTGTGCACAATTTGAGCGTCAATTAGGGAAACTTTACTGTATGGTAAATTCATAAAAATGGACAATTTAGGGAGAGGGGGTACGATTGTTCGAGCCTTGCAGTTAATTTTGATAGTCAGCGATTGTCAACAATTATAAAAAACGAGCCGCATGGCTCGGTTAATCGTACCTCCTCTTCTCAAATTGTCCATTTTTTTGTACAATTTGAACATCAATTAGAGAGAATTTACTGTAATAGGTGATCGCCCGTCGAGTCGTCACAAAATCTTGATGAAGTGAGAGCAATTTATTTAATATTCGACTTAGATGATCCGTCACAATTATACCAAACGTCGATGAAATTGAAGCTATTTATTTAACACTAGGTTTAGTGGAACCGACGAAAAATCGAATCAAAAGTCGTTGAAATTAAAGCATTTTATTTAACACTGGGCTTACAGGAACCTTTAAACTGACACAAAAATTCTCTATAAAATGAGCCGTCAAAATGGCACAACCCTCGAAATGACTCGAAAACTCGATGAAATCGAGGTAAATTATTTGACACTTAGGTTTACGAAAATCCGTCAAACTATAACAAAAATTCTCGACGAAATGAGAAAAAGCAATTTACGTAACAACTAAATTTACAGGATCTGTTACAATGCCGTTAAATCTCGATCAAGTCGAAGTAAATGATTTGCCATTCGATTTGCACGTTCGTCTGTCAAAATGACAGAAAAACATGACGGAATCGAAGCATTTTATTCGAGGACAGCGTATGTCTCTGCTGAAAAGATGGTGACAGGAAGTCAATGTTTACTGGTTCAGCTATCGGAAATGAATGCAAACCGGACTCCTTGTTCGATTTTCGAAGCATCTCTCTCTATATTTTGTTATATTTGGGATACTTATCCGTGTTCAAAAATTCAGCTCTATGTTCCAGATTAATTTTTAATTGTTTTGCCCAATTCGCTAGTTCTATGTTTATTTCCGCAGGTTTTATGCACCAGGATGCTAAGTCTCCGTAGTTACGTGTGATAATCGATGTTGTTATTGATTTCTAATATATTCTAATATATAGCTTGGAGATCCTATCTGGTTATGTCAGACTTTTAACGTGTAGAGGTGTGTACTTATTTGCGAATATACATATTATTGTGGGTAGGGCTGCTTGGAGTATATGTTATCTCATCGCAATTGACTTGAAACGTGCTCGGTATTTTTTTACTATCCCCAGGATTAACGTAAATTTGTCGCTTGAGGCTTAAAATGTGGTTAAACTCTGAATCAGTAATATTTGCTTTAAAGTGGATAATTTTCGAAGATAATTTAATGCCATGTTTTGAGAATTCGCTTTCGATGGAATTATTGGGGCGACATTTGATAAGATAATACGTTCTGCCGATACTAAAATTGCTTGCATTATCTATTTATATTGTTCTGCGTTTCGATGTTAAGTTTGCAACTGTTTCTCTGTTGTCAAGATACAAATATTTTCTTCCATTCGATGTACCAGAAAATAATCTGACGACTTTTGGTCCAATAATATTTCCTACTATGCAATTGCTATAATATTCTATGATAGTGACGCCTTCTACAAATCGCAGGATTATTGCTTGGTTTTTTATAGGTGTATATTCGTGTTTCGTGGTATTAACATAAAATATTCTGAGTTCAGAATCGTTAGGTATTTGTTGCGTAGGGATTTGTTGCGTATTGTTAGTAGTCGATTGGGTTTTGCCTGTATTGAGATTTCTTAATGGTATCATTGTCGGTTATAGGCGTGATTGCACTGTATCCGAGATAGATCGCGTGCTTGTGGTAGGGTTGTTACACCACTATCGCGTTGTTTTCACTGCTTCTCTGTCACTCTCGCCAGCTCTGTGTGCGATACTCGCGAAGGACCCGATATGAGCGAACACGTCTTCACTCGTCGACGATCGACTGTCAACTCCCCATTGTTTCTTCAAACATACATATGCATATGTATAGTCTCAGTGCAATCGCTAAAAGCTTGTGAAGAAGTACAGTAAATTCTCTCCAATTTTCCCCGAGCTTCTAAACAAAACTGGACAATTTGGGAAGAGGAGATACGATTATTCGAGCCTCGCCGACTGTCAATGACTATGAAAACGAGCCGCAAGCCTCGAATAATCGTACCTTCTCTTCCCAAATTGTCCATTTCTGTTTACAAGCTCAGGGAAAATTGGAGAAAATTTACGAGCATTCGAAAATTCGAGCATTTGCCTGTTATATCGCAGTGTTTTTAACATCGAGTTATTCAAAGTACGCGGTAATAGATATAAATCTGAATGGATTATTCAATCGAAGGTACTAAACACTTGTTATTTTAACACTTTATCGACCGCTAGCCTATTTATCGGCTTTTCGATTGCCAATGCTTATCGACCGATAGCCTATTAATCGACTTTTAGCTATCGACGGTTTTCGCTTCTTTACTGTTTTGTTAGTAGCTGACCTCCTGTATGCTGACCTCCCCATATCCTTATGAATTATAATTATAATAATTATATTATTATTTATTATTATTTTTAAAGGAATAAGCACAACACAATGAATAGCGAAAATTTAGCCGGTACTGGGAGCAAATGCGCGCGCGACTAAGCCAGTCCTTACTGAGTGGCAGCCTCAACCACGACCGGACGATAAAGTGTTAATTGTGAAACGGTTTAATTACTTATCGTACATTCAGTTTTATTGTCTCGAAGTTACACATGCATTGAGAACCTACTATACACATACGTTTGATTATCTTTAGCTTGACTTTTCTGCTAAAACGTGTCCTGGGATCTCAACGGAAAACTATACCTTGAACTCTCCTCGACATTTTTATACAAAGCTTTTTTGCAGTGGCCTGCATTTGTAATTGTAAGTATGGTTTTTAGTAGCACGTCCGAGTACAAGTCGGGACATTTGTGAGAAATGAGTTCGTTCGTCACCCAATGACAAAATATGGATGTGTTTTGTATAATTCAGAGCACAAAAGAAGTTTACATAGGTTTAAACAAATTTTGCGATCTTCTGGGTGTAGCTATTAACACATCCGAAAAGCTTCCAAATTGAATACCAGTAAATATCTGTTCATGTCTGATTTCTGCAAATATTTCCGAAAATAATTTCCTATTATTTTTATTAACTTGTTACATTGAAATATCTGTTGTTTGTTTATGTATTATATTCAAATATGTCAAGGTTATGTATGTAATACAAATTAGTCAGTACACAGTCTCTAAAAAATTACAATAGTTCAACAAAATAGAAAATCACAATAATATTCAACAAGAAAACAAAATCATTGCAAATGTTTGACACAACTGTATATTAATTCTGTACAAATCGATTCATGTTTGTATTCCCTTTAAAACGTTATTAACGTACTTAGGTCGAAAATTAATTAGTTTAGAGAGATTATTTTTTAGAGATTACTTTTACAGATTATTTAGTCACATAAGTCATTTAGTCCAGTTGTAAACAAGTTATTGCGTTCTAAAAGGTGTTCGAATACTTATTACCAGGGCTTAAATCAGCAAAACAAACAACTATTGCTAGAAAAGAGTCAATGTCGTCTCCGGCTCGACGCAGCATGTATCGCAAAGGGTTAAAATTTCAAGCTCGTTCATGCGTCTTATTGCCCCTATAAGAGTCAACTAGATGCTACCATCGTCAGGTCCAGCGAGCACAGTAATTGATCAAATGCGTTTAGTTGGTAGCGTATGTTTGATCTGGTTGCCGTTGTTAAACATGATCCTGCAGCTTCCAACTGGCGGTGTAAAAATCGAATACACAAAGAGTAGGACGGATGAAGAGCGGGGGAGAGAGAGAGAGAGGCCACGGTGAACCGTTCGGGGTCTAGAGCTGAACTGTCCTCGCGAGGACCTGGAACCCGGGCTATAGAGAAAGAAATTGCCCCGGGCCCTGGGGGAGAGGCTGCACGGCCAGGGAGATACGGTTGGAACATTTGTTTAGTTGGCTGCAATTAAGCCACTTGGCGGCAATTGTTTGTCGCTCAGCACAGAATTCCGCTCCCACGTGCGGGTACGTGGCTCATAAAGCGCGCGGATGCGTGTGCGTACCGCGTGTCGTGTTGTACCAACTCGCCACCAACACGGCAATTCCAGACGATAAAGCCGAGCGAGTTGCCGAGGTTAGGGGTCAACCGAGTCCAGTAGCCGGTGTCCGACCAATCAGTAGCCGGCAACCGGTCGGACACTCTGCGAGATCGGCTCAGACGATTGCCTGTCTTTTGTCTTGAGCACCGTCGACGGACACGATGAATTGTGCGCCGAAGTCACGCGACAAACCACGCGCCCCGCTAACGCGATGCTTCGCCAGCGCATCGCAGCGTTTCGCAGCTTGCTGTGGGATTTTATTGACTCTCGAGGAACCAGATCAGAGATCGACCTCCCGGAAAAGCCTCGGGGCAAGAATGCTGGTACGATGGCGCACGGTTAAATTTACATCGATTCAGGAGCCAGCATGTAAATTTAAACGTGCCGGACACTTTTTTCCATCCAAGAACTGGCCCGAGCCACGGCTAGACGATGTAAACGAGACGCAGTACGTTGAACAGTGACGATCGAAGTTCGGCGTTTAACTAGTTAGCTGTGTAAGAAGGATGTACAGAGTGATCTACCTAAATCTCTCTGTCGATAGTGATGCTACGGAAAATGTTTTATATGGAATTTGACTCGTATCAAGAGACGAATACGATGCAAGAACTATTTTTTTTTGTCCAAGGTTACCTTTCCTTTAGAATTGTAGCATCAATGGATAGCTGATATTCTTCTGATTAAAATGAGTCCAAACACGATGCAAATCGGATTGATTTAAGCTATTCTAGGAATAAATTGTAAAAAATCTACAGGATGTACAAAATAACTTGTGATCGTTTCGTGTTATTTATTGATTATTGATATTTTGAAAATATGTCAAGGCAAAATACTTTTTGGTGACTAATTATGGGTCATTGGATAGGTCTTGACCACAGCTATTGCGTGATAATGACAAAAATATGTATTTCCATTTAAAAGAACATCGATGAACTAAAATCGCGAATGGTACGAACTGAGGAAAATTTTTCTGTTTATCATAACATTCGCCTATTCAAATTAAATAATGTTTCTCATTGACATTTTTGCATGTTATCAGAAACAAGTAAAATATTCAAAGTGATGAAGTTATTTTGGTCACCCAGTAGTGAGCACTTTGATAAACGTAGTCCGATTTCTATCGTGTTTGGGCTCATATTAACCAGAATAATCTCAGCTATCTATTGGTGCTACAATTATAAATGTAGGACGAAAATTACTGAAAATAAAAGTTTCTTTCTTGCATGTTTAATTTGTGTAGTCGCGGCAACCTATTGACGTATGTCTGTCTCCTCCACTTTCACTGCCGTCATTCTCTATCCTTGTCTACTCAGATGAGGTCTCGCCGAGCTCCAGGAGCCGTGGTGGGAAGAGAGAGGGCTTGGATCGTGTAAATTTATACATACGAATTTCGTGTAAATTTAACCGCGCCCCATTGTATGCGAGTCTTCCACGTTTTTTCATCACGATACATTTTACGTTTTACGTTAGTAAGGTATAAATTTGTACGTAATTCTATTTCTTGTAAACTATAATAATCGAAACGTGCTTTATTTGCAAGCCAAACATTATTACGTGACCACGGTTGGAAGAAAATTAAGAAATTATTTCAAGTAATAATTTCTAGGTAAGTATATAAAAAAATAATTCATAGGTAAGTATTTCAAATAACGATTATTAGATAAATACATTCGAATAATGTTACCGGTTGTTTGATAATTAATGTGCTAAATTTAACTTTATCTCCTTTATTCGAATTCAATTAATAATAAGGTGAGAAATTGATTGTTTGAAGCACTAATGTTTACATGTTAATTGGAAATACGATTTTGAGATAACGAAAGACAAACGGAAATCATAATCATAATAACGGAAACGCGTAATCACGATAATACTCTTTTTACAAATACGAATTATTCGATTCGTTTAAACGGAACCCTTTTTACGTAAACCACTATAATTTTATACTATTATACAATTATATTAAAATTACTTCTAAATATTAGCTTGCGTCATATTTGCGTATATGTCTCGGCTGTGCGTAATTTGTGATCTCGATTTTTCTTAAATATTATTTCACTCTGTAGCGGACAGATTTTAAGCTACCGTAATCGTACGTAACTAATTAAAATTTGATCTCGATGGCGTTTAAAATCACGATATATTGAGAGGTATTGTAGAGTTACAAATTTTAATGAGCGAATCATCCCCCAACGCTTCATCATCGGTTAAGGTGAACGTACCAAAAATCATTCGCACAATTATATTTAAAAATGGGATATTCAGTTAACAGGTGGCACGAACGAGCATTTCGTGGCAACCTAAATCACATGAAAGAAGGGAAAATGGAAAAACAAATGATTCGCTGCAACGGGTCGGCGAACGTGCAATTATTTAATGATTGTTTTGGGATCGAATGAAATAATGTTTCGTCCGATTAATCGCATTCATTTCTCTCTTAATAAAAATGATTACCGCGACGCGAGAGGTGCTTCACTTAACCGGTGAAAATTATCGGATAGCTATTATTGAACGCCTGTTACGGTCACATTTCTTTCGCAGAAAGGTCACAATAAAATCCCTCTCCTCTGCCCCAAGAGAAATAAAACATCGGCCAGAGTCGATTACGACGGTTGCCTTCTGAATTGCCGGGGTGGTTAGCGCGGTTAGCTTTTTTTCGGCCACTTTTCTAGATAATAGGGAATTGATTGTGGCCTACCGGTGATCCCAGGGTCGTCTGTTTTGAGTCCCGGCGAACCATTTATTGGTTATTCCACTCTCGCCGGGTCTCCCTCTCTTTTCCTGTTGCACAGCCTCTTCGCCAAACCGCGCGAGCGGCTCTCAATTTCGACTCATTTGCCTACCAAATCTGGCGGCCTCTAAATACACAGGGACTCCAACGGTGAACGGGTCTCAAGGTCGCCGGTAATTACTGCAGAACGACGCTTCTACGCCCTTGTAAGAGGACTCCTCATCTTCCTTTTTCTCCGTGAAATCGATTTTTATCGTTTGTCACGAACGATCAGAATTCGCGTCTCCGTGAATAATGGGCGAACGTCACGCGGTGTACGATTTTCCTAAAAAGTTGGTCGATATGCAATTTTTGAACAAAAATGACATGTATACATTTCAGAGCATCAAATGCCGTCTGAAATTTTCAAATAACTTGCGTGGTTACCGAGACATGTGAGCCGTTTATTTGGAAAGTGGCATAAGTCACTTTACCCTAATGAAAAGTGGTGATTTTTTAATGTTTATACGAAATTATTTATACCGAGAAAAATATCAGTATCCTGAGGTAACAAATACAAGTAAATCTTCTCGAAAGTTAGCATCCATATTTTTAAACGTGTTCAAACGCAAACCCTTAAATATATCGACTTAAAAACAAAGTGACTTATGCCACTTTCAAAATAAACGGCTCATGTAATTGTGACATCTTTAATTTGTCAGCCGAACGTTTATCCTCAAACAAGCCATCAAGAGACTATAACCAAACATTTCATCATTGAAATACACAGAGTGTATATTCGCCATTAAAGGTATATTTATTTTATTTATATTTTAAATGTATGTTGTACCATTAAAATATATAGTCATTTAATTCTTTCAATTCCTTGTAAACTACATGTTCTATCACGATAGGCTTCAAACAAAAGTTTGATATAAAGAGGATTTTCTTGTTTCGACAAAAAGTTTTTATTTCAAGAAGTAATATGTAAGAAAAAGTTCTTATTTTAAGAAATCTTGCTCTTAATATCAAATATTAAAAAATACTATTATATAATAAATATTCTTAATATTAAATATACTTAATATTAAAAAAAATTATATACTTAATATTATTAATTATATACTTATTATATACTTATATACTTAATATTTAAAAAAATTACTTAGATTTTCAAGAAACGTCTCACAATTATCTCAAACTATTATTTGGGATAATGATAAAATAAGATATCATATTATCTGAGATAATATTCTTAAAAAATGTCATTTCAAGTGTACCCAAGTTTGATAATAATTGAAAACAGTGCTGATGACAATAATGAATTTTGCATTTATTTTAATTAGTCTACGGATCTTTGGACAAAATAAAAATGATATTCGTTAGTTACAAGATGCAGGTAATAATAAAATTGTATCCATTAGATGTGAATAGATCATTACAACATCTGTATAATTACCTTCGTATTACGATTATGACCATTTCTTGCGAAACATTCAGTTTCGCGTGAACTTCGTACTTCGTCCAACTCTCGCTTCGTACTTTGTACCAACTAATTAGAAATATTCAGAATTAGAACGTATTTCAGAATCACAGTCTTTGCGATTTAACGTAACAAACTCTAATCAGTCGACAGTAATACAATAATCTTTTCGAAGTGTTCGAACGTTTTTGCTATTCGATATTCGCTCCACTCGCCTCAGTCATAAATACATAAAGTCCGCAGTCCGATTACAGCACATTGAAATTCAACGATCTGAAAACAATAGGCTACCGTTTTCCAAAAGAGAAGAAAATAAAAAAGAAAAATCGTCCGCAGTTACGAAACGTGGCCAACTTTTACCAAAAAATGGCGCCATTGTGCGCGCTGCCGGCCATTGTCGGGGTCCTCGGCGCCTCAACATTCAATTACAATCTAGAAACTGTAACCGTTTCATTGCCGCCAAATGATGATCGCGCAGAAAGGTAAAAAACGGTCGTGAAAAGACACACCTGTGAGCCATCATCGAGCCTCGGGCAAAAAGAGAGAAGTCGACGCTCCTTCGCCGGCTGATGTATCCTGGCCAAGGATACGCCGGCGGTGCTCGTGGTGCTCGTTTTCGAGCATATTCGTCGGTGCACGCTCGCAACAAGAGCAACACGAGCAACACGAGCAACACGAGCGACGAGAAGAGAACAGGGCAGCAAGAAGGAGCGGTGGCCTGACGTCATCGGGAACGAATGCTCCGGAGCAGCGCGTTCAGGTTGCGTCAGGGGGATCCGTGATGATTGCCGGGGCTCGTCTGATCTGTGTAGGGAACGGGGGGCGGGGGGGTGCAGAGGGGGAGGACGACCGGGGTCACCATCGACGGGATAACCTCACACGTGTGCAGCCGAAAAAAAAGAAGGAACGACGGGGGAGGAGGAACGAACGCGACATCGGAGCCAGCCCCGTCTCGCAAGCTACGTACATACATACTATATATGCCATTTTAACGTTGTAACCTCGCTTTACTAAAAAATCAAGAGTCCCCACGAAGCTGGGGAGTCTCTCCGCTACACTCTGGATCTTTATGCAGATGTGGACTTTCGTCGACTGATTTATGAAAACCGGCATTCTTTGTGTTAGTTGGGCCCACGTTTTAAAGAAAATTTAATATATGGATCCTTTTTACTCTTGCGGACTCAGAAACGGTGTTTTTAAGAGGTTCTACGGTGATGTTTCAATCATTTTTTATTCGCTATTCAATCTTTCGATTAGCTATAGCTAGATCCATTCAGAATTCTAGTATAAATTTTCATTTATACGTTTCTTAGTGGAAACCTTTGAAGAAGTCGATTCTTTTTACATTTTTTTGAATAATATAGGCTAAAATATATGTCTGCGAGAAAATGTCTGAATTCTAATCTGAAAATTAAGAAAGTTATGGCTGGTTGACCGTTCGTAATATTAATGTTCAATACGGTCAGGTTTTTTTTTTATTCGTAATTTAATCTTTCGATTAGCTATAGCTAGATCCATTCAGAATTTTAGTATAAATTTTCATTTATACGTTTCTTAGTGGAAACCTTTGAAGAGGTCGATTCTTTTTACATTTTTGTGAATAATATAGGCTAAAATATATGTCTGCGAAAAAATGTCTGAATTCTAATCTGAAAATTAAGAAAGTTATGGCTGGTTGACCGTTCGTAATATTAATGTTCAGTACGTTCAGCTTTTCTCGAAAGTACGTTTTTCAAAACGGTGACCACGATATCTTAAAATCTACTTAACCAAGTCGTCTTAAAAATTTAGGTGCACACTCAGCCTAAAATGTTTATTTTTTATTTCTTATTTCCTTATTTTGGAGCTTTCTTGGGCTCCAAATATTGAAAAATCATTAGGAGAAATCGATGATCAAATTTCAAATGTCGCGATTTTTTTAATTATAGACTTTTATCTTTTGTTCCAGTGTCTGTTATGTGACACAAACTCATATTAATACAGAATCTTACAGGTTTTTCGTTTGGGATCAAGAAAATGGCCGCAATGATTTTCGAAATTTGGCTATTTTTTAAAGTAGCCAGTACCATCAATTTTAACTTTTTCTAGCTCACTTTTTCTAGCTCAAAACATCTAAGAAAAATAGAAGTTATTTGGCCCAATATCGTAATAGTAAAATTGTATCGATAATAAATCACCATTTCAATACAAATAGATATATTATATTATTTATTATATAGTATTATTACTTTTCTATTATGGTTATTGTTCCTGCGTGACCGACTCCCTTTGTACCACGTTTGTTGGAGGTACAGTAATTTCTCCCTAATTCGCGCTCAGATTGTCCATAAAAATTGACAATTTAGGAAGAGGAGATACGATTATTCGAGCCTTGTGACTCGTTTTTGTAGTTACGAATTGTCAACAACTATAAAAACGAGACGCAAGGCTCGATTAATCACATCTCTTCCCAAATTGTCCATTTTTGTACTCAATCTGAGCGCGAATTAGGAAGAAATAACTATATCTTGATTGCCATACGATACAGACACGTTTAAGAAACTCTGTCTCTGCTTAATTTAACCCTGAAAATGACAAAGTTATCCCCTTTTAAACGATATTCGAATACTTTCGCGAGTCACCATTTAAAAGCAACGTTCCGTAGGCTATAATCCGATTGGAAGTGGTCGATGAAATGATTTTTTGAGACGACTGTACGTTCCCTCGAATCGGAATATTTCAGAGTGCAGGGAATCGGTTCTTTCGGTGGAACTATTTCGAAGTTAGCCGGGTTCTATACCGAACACTGACGACTTCACGGAACCTGGACGATCGTCGAGCAAAGTGGAGGACGTGCATGGCAATGTCGTAAAGTAACGTCGTTGTTTTCCCACCGGTCTGTCGCTGTATTTTCGAACATGCCTGCAGTTTATCCAGCACCAGTCACGGATGACAACGGTGCACAGCGTGGCCGGTTGGCTACCTTACTTGACCCCCGCACAACGAGGGACAATTGGGTGTAACAGTCTCCCATTCGTTTGTCTGTCCGTCCATCCGTCGAGCTGTTCGTCCGTCCAGACCGTCCGTGTTTCTCTGAATCCTCGGCCGTGTAACACGTCCATTATTCCTGGGGTGCAGCTCGTCTGCGACCGTGTTCCCGTGTACGCACACGTGCGTCCGATCTCTCCGTCTCTTTCCTCGTTCCTCGTCATCGGGACGCCTCGGCCACTTAGATCACCGTGTTTTCAGCTTTTTGCGCTATCCGCAAGCCTAAGTTACGCGGGCAAACTCGTTCGTCATCCACGATTTTGACCGCTTTCCAAACGAAAGTCATTTTTAATGCTTCGACCGCTGCTCTATGGGTGCAAGAAGCACCCAAAAGCGGTAAAAAATTCCCGTTTTTTAAGAAATGGCCTTAAGAAATCCCCTCGCGAAACACTGCTCAATTCTGACCCCCTTATTGAAACAGTATCACAAATGAGCCATTTATTTTGAAAATGGCATAAGTCACTTTGTTTTTAAGTCGATATATTTAAGGGTTTGCGTTTTAACACGTTTAAAAGTATGGATGCTAACTTTCGAGAAGATTTACTTGTATTTGTTATCTCAGGATACTGATATTTTTCTCAGTATTAATAAAAATACGTATCTTCGAATACAAGTGTTTCTAGACAAGAACCTATTGTTCCATACTGTGTCTTTCAATGTTTCCGTTGTCCCAATTTATGGAACAGTTGGCATCTGTGTTTCGTATTCGATGTATCTACATGTTTTGGAACGGACATTTGAAATGGTACAGGTCGTACACGATATCAAAACCGCCGCCCTCAAATTAATTGAAATATAAAATTGTACACAGTGCTAAAATTTACAGTGCTATTGTTTTCTTAATTAGATTAATTGCAGATGGGAATAAGCGTACTATGCATGTATCTGTATTCTGCGAAATTTCATTTTGATAGCATTAATTTTTGTTCACTTATATGTTACTTAATAGTTCATAGTATTTAGTAATTTTTCATAGCATTCAGTAATTTAATTGGTGCCGTTGTGTATTGTGAAGTATGGAAAAAACTTATTTATTATTGATGCTACTGTTCATTATACGAATTTCGTACGGAAATGTCTTACAGTACAGGGATTAAGTTTTTTCAAAATTCATTGTATATTGAATATTTATTATTCTATATATAACATTTGTATTTTATAACTATATTGTTCTTCGTAATTTTATCGAACGTTTCGTTAAGATAACGTATAATCACAAGAACAAAAAATTAGTTTTGCATTGGTTGTTAATTTTTACACTGATGTATCACATCTTTCTAATTTCAATCGGTACCATAAACCGTAAGAATATTGTAAAAGGAGCTGATGTCACACAACTTCATGTTTCAATTTTAATATCACTGAATAAAACTTATAACTTTTTTAAATTTTGTACGACTTTGAAGTGGCAGTCAAAATGGTAACGCTCTGTAGCTCGATGTAACTTTGAAATCGCAGACCTATCATTTTTTAGCCCTTTAAGCGTTTAATCCGCACATGGTGCAAACGATGGCCACAATGTTTAATCTGTGGTATTTATGAAAGATTTGGTCTACCACGATTTATGTACAATTTAATCCCTTTCAATCCGATTTGTTTTACAGCTACATTGTTTATCATTTTGGCGTCCCTAATAATTTCCCTAACAGGACCAGACGATTTTTGTTTCTTGTATGCCTTCGTCATCATTTACTTGTATACTTAGATTTGAATATCAGAAAAATCAAGTTTTGTTTCGATTCAGGAAAACTGAACAACGTTCGTACAATTATTTATTTGTATTCAGTAGATTATGTACAAAATCTCCATTGTGAATCGGACTGGCTGTTATACTGCAAGATGTTAATCTGTAGCTCAAGTGTAACTTTAAAGTCGCATCAATCTATCATGTGCTTTTAATTCTATTTAATTCTTATTCGCAAAATTCAGATTTCATTTTTCAACGGATAATAATGTTAATCATCGTTTCTACCGTCATTGATGAATGAAACTACACAGAGTACTACATTGTGATAAAAAGTGTAGTTTTGAATGTTTAGCAACAGCGATAATATTCCCATTATTTCCTTCGTTCACGAAACGTATCTTCAATGTAAATTAAGGTTATCGACGTCAATGTTTTTAATAAACGCCACGAATTTATGCGTTCCTTGTTATTTACATGAAAGCTGTCTTGACGTACACAATGTTGGTTTACACGAGCCTCAATTTACCCGATTTTGACTTACACGATACCAATTAACCGTGTAAACCGAGGGTTACGTGTACTGTTTATTATAGGGCGAGTACTAAGCCAATTATGCACAAATTATAGCGCGGTCGGCGAGCATGGGACAAAGTTAGCACCCCACCAGGAGCCGCGCGAAAAAGTTTAAGTCGTTTGCATACTTGAGACTTCGATAATGCCTCATCACCAAATTGGTTTTGTAATCTAAACATAATTTTCGACGATTTAAGCCCTTCATTGCACACTGAAGTTATGTAATAATGAGTTGGCCAATCGAATTTCATACTTGTTGCTCACTCATTGCTATGCTACGTGAAACCGCACTGTTCTTCCAGCCATAAAGAACGACGCTGGTTATGTTAATGAAATAACGAGCCAATTCTTTCTAGTGCAATGTATTCGGTTTATCAAACTATTGACGATTTTCTCTGAAATTATTAAACACTCGATAGAGTTTAATTGTTTTATAACGGTGCGCCGGATGCGACAGTTTTTCCACTTAAGATTATAAAATTGTTAAAAATTAATACATAGTAATCAAAGTTTGCAGAGATATAAAGATAATTGCTGTAATCTACCAACAGGAACACGGACCTTGAAACAGAAGGAACTACAGAATTTTGATAAAAGTTAACTAGAGGGCAGATCTATGCAAAATGAAAATTGTCTAAAACAAGAATCAGATGTTCAATGAAAATGTATTTCGTCTTTTAATCAATTTCATAAGTCGAACGTATGATTATTGATGAAAACGTCTCTAATAAACACCATCAATTTATGCAAATTTCTGAAAGCTCAAGTATCGAAGATTTAGGATACTTTTTGCAGTCATGTACAGTGAAGTATTCGACCTCAACAGCTGGTCAAAAATAATGTATTTTTTTCTGTTAGAACAAAAGTATACTTGGAATGAAATAACGCCAATATTTACTGCAATTTCACAAAGAAAACTGCACAGAATACAAAAGTTACGAATTTTATAAACATATATAAACATTACACGTTTCTTTATATTATTATATACTTTAACGCGAATCTTCTTTTTTGTAATTACGAGTTAGTCTCATTCTTTACTGTATTCGCATATTTTTACGACGTCTGTCGTGTCTTCGTTTTGTCTCGCGTTTCTCCAAGGTTAATCCAATTAAAAACGTTTCGATTTCCTTATAGCCACGAATCACAAAATCGTACCGATTTTAACGACATCAAAACTAGGATTACGTCTCGCTTGGAAGTATAATAAAATTGGCAATTCTCAATATCGCCAGTCTGTGGAATTTCATGCAAAATAGAAGTTGCCTGAGTCTATCGCAGATGACAGAAGTCGCTAAGGGTTGCCATCCCTTATTTAATAATTTTAATAGATCGCAAGTAATATATGGATATTATTAAATGCTTTTAATCTTTTTATCTGTTAACCCTTTGCAATCGGAACCATTTTAACTCGAAATCCATAATAGTTTTTTTGACCTATAGTGTTTCCATCTTATATGAAATAGAATTTTGTAACTCGTGCAACAATTACACTATTAAGAGTTTCATAAGTATAAACAAAATTTGGTAACGTTAACATTATTTTCAAACGTGACATAACAATTTTTAATGACGCCTTAGAGTCGCCACACGACTGCAAAGGGTTAAAATTGCAAACGCTTATTTCTCTCATAAACGAACACAGGCTCTGTAGAACACAATAATTTACGAACCTCATTTTTACCGAAGCTGCACGAGTGAATCAAATAAAAAATAAATCAAATTGTAATATTCTCATCTGTATACATTTTATAATCTCGGCGAGGAAAAAAATCGATATTTCACGTAAGATTTTCTAAATCGACTTTTGACCAGTTTTCGAGGTCGAATACTCCACCACTGTGCACAGAGTCGCCACACGACTGCAAAGGGTTAAAATAGCAAGCGCTTATTTCTCTTATAAACGAACATAGGCTCTGTGTGTAGAACACAATATTTGAATCAAATAAAAAATAAATCAAATTGTAATATTCTCATCTCTATACATTTTATAATCTCGGCGAGAAAAAATCGATATTTCACGTAAGATTTTCTAAATCGACTTTTGACCAGTTTTCGAGGTCGAATACTCCACCACTGTGCACAGAATAGCCACACGACTGCAAAGGGTTAAAATTGCAAGTGCAATTTGCACTTATTTCTCTTATAAACGAACACAGGCTCTGTGGAACACAATAATTTACGAACCTCATTTTTACCGAAGCTGCACGAGTGAATCAAATAAAAAATAAATCAAATTGTAACATTCTCATCTCTATACATTTTATAATCTCGGCGAGGAAAAAATCGATATTTCACGTAAGATTTTCTAAATCGACTTTCGACCAGTTTTCGAGATCCTCCACCACTGTGCTGATTGACTTTAGCATGCTCGGTAAAAGAGAGACATCGGGCGCCGTATCTATAACTATTTATAAACGCGTCATCAATAAGTATAATGTTCCGAGGCGATTTTTCTTCTCGTCCCCATCCTGGCCCCTCTCACCTAGATTCCTCGTCGTCGTCGGCGGCGGCGGCGGCGGTGGCAAGAAGCGACGAGACGACGAGACCCGTATCAGACGTGGTTGTGCGTGAGATATCAGCCGGCCGAGCGTCGGCGGCGTTCGACAACGGGGTGGAGAGAAACACGAGGAGACGAGGTGGCGAGGAGGTGAAAAAGAGGAAGAGAATAGAGCGTCGGTTTCGAGCACGCGCCCTACTCTATTCGGTTCTGTCGCGTAGACGCGTTCAATTTGTTCCCTCCAGTCGCGTCTCGCGCCACGAGCAGGGAGTATGCACTCTTCGTGACCCGTTTACCCGCAATCTTTCCAACCGCAGTCCGCGAAACGATTACTCGGTCCGAGCCAACGGAATTTGCCTCTTTTCTGCCGGAACACCTGTGATTTAAATCGCGCGACCGCCTCCCGCTATCGCGTCTCGCTTTTTTACTAGCGATCGTGTCCCTGGGCTGCGAGAGCTATTTCATCGAACAGCACACGGTCGAGCATGATCGAAATTATTAATCGGTCGCACGCAATTTCTGATGTTACGCTTCGCGATTTCTCTATTCCCGCGGATTTGTACTCACGATCTTACAATCGCCGTCTGGAATTTCGACTCGCATATTCCTACTTGTTTGGACTGAATGAACGAAGAAACGTATTTTACAACGATTCCAAGATGCAAGTATGCCCGTGTGCACTTTGAACGTATTTTTGCTGCATTTTGGTCTTGTTTCTACGATCGAATACGGTTGGCTTGGAGGCCGATGCATATTTTTCGCGTTAAGATTAACAAGAATTATATTTGTCAGTTGTTTTCACGCGAAAACAGCCGTTTTTTAAATTTCTGCTGTTTTCTAAATTTCATCTGTAGCGTTTTTTTTTATGCTTCTCGCTTTTTTCGATCCAAAGTGCTCCGATTATCTTAGATAATTTGATAGAACTGGATGAAATATGCTTTTAGAGTCATTCGAAACGAGTGATTTTCAAGTGTTTTACAGCACTTTTAGCTTTTTTCTTCTTAAATATTTTGCTTCACTTATTCGTGCTTATTTGGACTAAACACAATGCAAAAATGCGTTTTGCAATGATGAAATTAACATTAACAAAAGAACCCCGGTGTCTGACACGCGTCACCGCGTGTCAAGATTTTTACGGAACTTTGCAGAAGTGTCTTAACCCTTAACCGAATTGCCAATTACTGCCAGTTATTGCTTAATTAATTATAGTAAATATTGCATATTTCGAAATTAGTAACTGCAAATAAGTTTACGTTGAAACATTGAAAACTTGATGAGTTAATAGAGGATTACATTACGCACGAATTTAATCGTATTTCGCTCTTACCGGCCTTTTATTTTACGAAAGAAATTAACCCTTTTGTCCCAACTAGAATAAACATGATATCGTATATACTAACTACGAAACGCGTTTAATAGCTTCAATTAATAATTGACAATTTCTGTGTAACACACATTTTCTAATGTTCTGTTCACATACTTTCATACTTTCACATTTCTTTTTTTTTGTCGGATGTTTACTTTTTGTGAACAGTATGTTTTACTTATTGCGTATGTTTAATCTTGATCCAGTTGGCCTCCTTTTGCCATGCTATATGGCAAATATGGCGATTTTATAGCATGGCATGCTATAAAATCGCTTCGCGCGAAAGAATAAACTTTGTAAAATTGAAAGGAATCACAGTGGATTACATTTTGATCTACGTACACAAATTATATGCTATTTTAACATCACAAATATGAATGGTAACCAACCGTTCGTTTCCCACGAACCTAATACATATGTATGCGGTAGGCGAGGCACCGAAAAACGTTTTGCTTTCTAGAGATATATATATATACATACATACATATGTACGGTGCGAATGTTCATGCAAATTGGAATTTTTTACCGCATTCGAAAAATACAATTCGATGGAAAATTGATTTGAATTTAGAGCTCTAAGCTTCAATAAAGGTTTCCGCACTTCTCGATTTAAAAAAATATTAGGTCTGCCGGAAAGTTGTTCTGTCTGATAATGTCATTGCAAATTTCGATAGGTATGCACATGTTCATTTGAGACATATATTTTTGAAAAATGTTGCTCACAAATTGCCATCACGAGGTCATAAGTAACGCGACGGAAATTATATAGTGCAATAAATATTACTAAATTTATGAAAAATCTATCATTTCCTTTCATTTCTTAAACGGACAGAACTTTCCGGTTGACCTAATAATATGTTTAGAAAGGAATATAATTTCCTACACCGTTGCATGCTCGATTAATTGTGAACATTTTAAAAGCGTAGATAATTATACACACAATGATAACTATCCGATTGAAAAGATTTCATTCGAATAATTATTTTAGATTGGGGAGATCTCCCCGTTTTAAATTCAGTCGATTGATGACCGAATGGATGATTACTGAAAAATTAGAAACGATTGCTTAATTTTATTAAGATTCGCAAAAAGTACGAATGCTGATGAAGTCATTGATGCCATATAAGTTTGTTTCGTAACTTTTGTTTAATCGATTGAAATATTTTAATTTTATGAAAATTTTTGAGGTTCCTAACGCGGTCGTGCAAGTGTTAATAGTAGATTAATATATAAGAATTCGAATAGTGCCCAACTCTGGCGTGAACATAAATGTTATCGCGGGAGTCGAAGAAGTTGAACACAATTCGAACCTTTTTGCGAAACAAGAAGATACTAAAACATGTTTTGGTCCCCTCCATACACTCGTATCTCTCCCACGAAAGGCTCGCAGAAATCGTTCTGCGATCTCGATGGTTAACGAGGAATCCAGATGACAGAGGAACGTTCGAACACACGCGGCAAACCGATTAATGTCGATCCTCTCGATCTTTTCAGCTGTGAATCCTCAGGCAATCCTTGACATCAATCTTGAGATTGCTATCCGATCTTTATTCTAACGGCCTTGTTTTTATTGTTAATCCGCAACGTTCCGATGATCGGATTCTTGCCGAGCCAAACACGAGATTTATGGATTTCCTGATGTTTTTCCTTTCTCTGCCTTTTCTCGAAACGACAGAATTACAAAATAAAGCGAAATACAAGCGCGAACAACAATTGGTGTTTCTATTTTGTTTCGAAGCGTAAGAATAATTTCATTATTATTTTTATATACTATACTATTACACCACTTTATAATTGATTGAAAAAAATTTTGAATCTTGATTTCTTTGTTATAATTTGTTGTCGATTAGACCGAATGAAGTTATAATATTTATGGAGAATAAATATTATAAATATAACTTTACAAACGAATGTCCTGGACAATTAGTCATTTTCTGTAAGAAAAACAAACTCGTCAAGAATATTATAAACAGAAGTTGGTTACGAAAAATTAAAGTATTCTTCAGTTATTCTTATAAACAGAATTCGGATGCCACGGAGTAGACCGAACTCGAGACTTTCGAACTTTGGTTAAGCTTAACGAAATGAAACTCGCATTCACCAATAAGAACACCGGTGAGGAAGTGTATCGACTAATGTTTATTCAATCCTTTCCACGTGTATGTTCAAACTCGTGCATTTATTCATCGCACCATCAATGCCACTTACAGATACCGAGACAAATTTGTTGACAAGAAACCAGCGAGCCGTTGAACAAATAACAGGAAGAAGCGCTTGTTCCTGGTCAATTTCGCAGATGTCTAGTGCATTTAAAAGCTGAGTGTTGAGTGATATATATATCACTCAACATATATATATATATATAACATATAAGATGAATATTTTCATGAAGTGTAACGCGACTTTTATTTATTTATAGAAAATCTTATTATTATTATTACTATTATTATTATTATTATTATTGTAGAGTTTACCAGTAAATTTAATTTGTTATGTATTCATAAAATGTCCCACAGCAGAATAACCTTGTATTAAATGTTTATCTTGTCAAGTTATTTAAAACAGAGTTCTTCTAACAATTTTTTATTTGTGAATTGGAATCTTTCTGTAGGATATATATAGATATATATAGTTGAAATCCTACAGAAAGATTCCAATTCACAAATAAAAAATTGTTAGAAGAACTGTTTTAAATAACTTGACAAGATAAACATTTAATACAAGGTTATTCTGCTGTGGGACATTTTATGAATACATAACAAATTAAATTTACTGATAAACTCTACAATAATAATAATAATAATAATAATAATAATAATAATAATAATAATAATAATAATAATAATAGTAATAATAATAATAATAGTAATAATAATAATAGTAGTAGTAATAATAGTAATAATAATAATAATAGTAATAATAATAATAATAGTAATAATAATAATAAGATTTTCTATAAATAAATAAAAGTCGCGTTACACTTCATGAAAAGATTCATCTTATATGTTATTCCATCACATTAATTTATTTAACAAATCGATTTATTTAAGTCCCGTCGTCGTTCAAACTGATTTTCACACGATCCATTAAAAAATATCATTTCAAAATACAATCGTTCACGAAATAACTTGAGAGCAATAATTAGATTAAGATGTCAGTAGAAATACCTTGATCCATACATCTTCTCTTCGCATCGCAAGTACGGTTTCATTCATAAATGACAACTTACCTGCAAAGAAAGAAACAGATTTGGGTTAGTTACATAATAAAATACATAAATAACTATTTCCAAAATAATTACGATTAGATACGCCAGTACAGTTCGCATTAGACATAAAGGAACATTTCAAATACAAAATTGTACGAATCCCTATCAAATATACAAATGCAATAATCAATGTCACGATTAACCATTAATATACCAATGGCGGATCCGTTTGACAAAAACATAACTGATCATTCATAATTCTATTCATCAATTTTAATCGACAGATTTTGTAAGGTACACCTGGCCACAACGTTTTTTCTACAGGTTTTAATGAAACATGTAGACATTTATGTTAATTCAGAAACTCTGTCGGAAACTGAATAGTCAAACGACAATATTTATTGTTCGGGTTCAAATTGAATATAAATATTGTTCTTCGACTGTCCAGTTTTAGACAATTAATTTCAACTTTCACGTGTTTTAATAAGATTTGTAGAAAAACTAACGTGTCTAGAAGGATCATAAGGGCGATCAAAAGAGTTCATAAAATTCGTATAAGTAAAATTAAGTTCGTGTTGTTAGTAAAATTAAGTTCGTATTATTATTACTATAAAATTAAGTCGAGTTCGCATAAGAAAAATTATAAAAAATTAAGCCGCTGCAATAAACGCAAAGACGACCAAATCAAACATTTTCAATCGCAAGAAATATGAAAATAATCAGAAATGTTTGGACGAACTGAAACGGCCTTGGAACGGTCGAAATCGCTTGACACGCTGGCAAACGCAATTTTTTGTCGAAATGGCCTGGTGTTAACAGATTAAAGATCTAGCTTAAACCTTCGTTTTCGTTCAATTAACTTTCGCGTAATACTGGTATACCAGGATTGTTAATTTGCATAAACCGCAGTAATTGACCTTAAAGAAGAAAGCAGGTCGGTTAGGACTGGTTAATTGTCGGTTTGTCAAACGAACAGCCGGCCACGTAGTATATCGAGGAAATAAGTGGCAAAACCTAATTGCAGAATCGCGTCGCGCCTCATGCGAAATCTTAATGAGGAAGCAAATCAGCTTACTTAATAATTCCCATTAGAAATGGAACCCGCCGCGCGCATACGTACGAGAAACGCACCGCGGCCACCGATGCAAATCTCAGATGCACGATTACAACAGGATCATATGCTTCCATGCTAATTCCTAACGAGACGTATAATATTCTTATTAAACGCATCCACGCATAACAGGCGCACCTCGTCGGCACCGTTGTTCCCTGCATATAATCGAGCCACATTAATTGACACCGGCCACGAGTTGGAACAACGGTTATCACGGCTAATATTTATAAATATCAACGTAACGATATTTATTACGATCAAAATATTAACGTAAACGTGGCATTTTAACCCTGTTAATACGATGGAAACGATTAACCCTTTGCACTCGAGTGATGACTCTGAGGCACCGCTAAAATTGTTGCATTACGTTCCAAGATAATTTTTATATTATCAAAGTTTAGATGTAAAAAATTATTAAAAGTACTCAAACTGAACAGAGGGTGATTCTATATAAAAAAAGAAGAGACAAATTTGGTATAACATTTTCTATCCAGGGATCCGTTTTCGAGAAAATCGACTTTAATGTTTGTGCATCTTTTTAAAGGATTTAGTTGATTTTGGTTAGTGTTAACATTATTAACCCTTTGCACTCGAGTGATGACTCTTAGGCACCGCTAAAATTGTTGCATTACGTTCAAAGATAATTTTTATATTATCAAAGTTTAGATGTAAAAAATTGTTAAAAGTACTAAAACTGAACAGAGGGTGATTCTATATGAAAAAAGAAGAGACAAATTTGGTATAACATTTTCTATCCGGGACTCCGTTTACCAGAAAATCGACTTTAATGTTTGTGCATCTTTTTAAAGGATTTAGTTGATTTTGGTTAGTGTTAACATTATTAACCCTTTGTACTCGAGTGATGACTCTTAGGCACCGCTAAAATTGTTGCGTTACGTTCTAAGATAATTTTTATATTATCAAAGTTGAGGTGTAAAAAATTGTTAAAAGTACTAAAACTGAGCAGAGGGTGATTCTATATGAAAAAATAAGAAACAAATTTGGTATAACATTTTCTATCCGGGACTCCGTTTACCAGAAAATCGACTTTAATGTTTGTGCATCTTTTTAAAGGATTTAGTTGATTTTGGTTAGTGTTAACATTATTAACCCTTTGCACTCGAGTGATGACTCTGAGGCACCATTAAAAAATAGTTACATCACGTTTCAAGATAATTTTTATATTATAAAAGTTTAGATGTAAAAAATTGTTAAAAGTCTAACTAACTGTTACATGAGTCACAGACTCAATTTCGTGTGCACAAAATGCACTTCGTCACATAAAACGGATATACCATAAGTCGAAAAAATTAATTCAGATTTACGATTAAAATGGCTTCGAGTGCAAAGGGTTAATAGGGCGAGTCTTCGAGTATGTCGCGGTCATTTTAAGTCGACGAACTATAATTTCGTTTATACGGAATTATTATTATATTCGTTTACACGGGAATTGTGTACCAGTTATTTATTTATTTAGATCGTCTCCGAAGACATCATATCAATTTAGACTTTCTCAAAAATTATCGGGTTGTTCGGAAATTTTAATAATTTGAATAATTTCGAGAAAATTCAAGACGATCTTTTAATGTTCAGAGTAAATGTTATTTAACATATGATTCTATAAGTTTCTGACATTCTGCTGGTAGCTTTGGCAGTTTGTATTGCAACACGTGAGACCTCGTTTCGGAGAAGATTTCTTTCTTCCTTTTTTTTGTCTGAATTATGTATCAATTTTCTAGCTGCATCAAATGGAATTAAGAAGTTTATCAAATCAGAAGCGAAATGAAAACGCTATTAATCTTTCTCGAAATGGTTACACAGTTTCGTTTTCACGTTTACCCTCCTTAAGTATGCGTACACGTCGTCCTCTGTGTGAGCATGAATTATGCTCAAAGCGCTGGGAAACTGAACTTCACTACTGCCTTACGTTTTTTAATCTGATTTACTTCTTTGACATAGTTAGTCCGTCGTCGAGCGCGCGTTTTTCACGAACCGTTTATGCAAAATCAGCGGGCAGATGCATAGTATTTTCGCGAAATGCAATATGGAATGTCTGCAATCAACGAGATACTGCAGACAGGAAGAAAATTGAATGAAACGAAGACTACAAGATACATGTTTTGGTGGTTTTATTATTTTGGGGAGGCTTTTTAGAGTTTAAATGTATTTTTATACATTTAATTTCATACGCGTCAACTTCAGTTTTATTTATTATATTATACCAATTTCGCATGTATGTGATTTCGATAAAACGAGCTCTCGTCAAGTACAGCTTAGGGTTAATTTTTCATCATAAAATATTAATTTATCATGGTTTTCTAATTAGCGGGTTCTAGAGCACACTGTACAAACGGAGTAACTCCAAATTCAAATCAAATATGAAGTGAACAACTACTTTCGATTTCGATGTTTTCTCGAAATCAAATAAAATGGTGAAAAATATTTTTTGGAATGTCTTTTTTTTATATCCTTTCGAAGTTTAACATTTTCACAGTTCTCTGTGTGACTTAATATTTTATTTTTTGTATTTAACGGCATTTTTTAGGCGAAGGGGGTTACCTTTTCTTGAAGGTTTTCTCTGAAGGGTTTATTAATATAATGTTTACATGCTTTTTTGTGCGATTAATTCTTTTGAACTAATATCTTCCGAATTAATTTGTTTGGAGATTCTTTATGGATTAATCTTTTGGAAATGTTGTTTGCGTAGGAAATAAATATATCAGCATTCAATTATTGTCATATCTTTCACTAGATAAGCCGTGTTATGTTTTCTTCTTAATCGAGGCTTTTACGTCACATGAGGTGCATGGTTATTAGCGATGAGGACGCATATCATTAGAGTATCACTTTCAGGATTTAGGTATTTTTAAAAAAATATCTTGCCTTAAAAAATAATGTTGCCTTTTTCTCTTACTAAGGTTATCCTTCATATTCTGTGTTTTTCACGTGGCACGTTACGTTTTGGACTCGATAAAATAAGATATGTGATATTTACTCACTTCAAAATCGTTATAAACTCCCATCGTACGACTTAGTCAAAGATAAAACGTGTGCACAGGTCACATTGTTAAGCAACATAAATACATAAAAACAGCCGAATCGAACAGATGGCTGTCGCAATCTCTTTGAGAAGTTACTGTAATTATATTGTGTACGTTTGATTCCCTTCATATTTCGTTCATAAAACATATAACTTAATAAGGAATATCTAAGTATATATGTAGCCTTCTAAACCAGTTATCCGTTTTTTGCGAGTATACTCGTCATGAAGAAATACCAACACTCTGCATTATGACGAATATACTCGTCGAAACAGTGAACCGGTTAAGCACATGTTACCGATTTATTCAAAGATCCATCGATGGTACACGCTTGCATGTTTACTTAGTGAACTGAACAAATTGTTTACAAGAAATTTAGAACCGAAGAATCAATTTCCACCGCAAGAATGGGCGTTGATAAGTTTTTGTTACGTTGTTATGTGTACGAGAATTAATAATTGCACGTAATACATCAAGTTTTAGTAAAATATCAAAGTGTGAAGATTCGAGTAAAAAAAGCTCGGCACGGAACGTGTTAACCCTAGAAAGATAACCATATGACAACGTACGTAAAAGATAACCATACGCTTCAGAGGCGCATGCTTTTCTAAGGCGTCAATTTTATACTAACAATGGATATTTATTTAAGTTAATCTAGTCATTTTAAAGGTTTGGCATTATTGTAAAAATAAAATGCATTTATATTATATTTTTTTATATTTTAAGTAATTTTAAACTTAAATCACTAGACCTCTATGAAAAATTAACAAAAATCAACAGTCTTCGCAGGCGCCTCTGCGACGTAGGTTATCTTTCTCGGGTTAAAGAGGAAGCAACATTCGGAACAGCCTAATTCGTTCGCAGACGTCGAGCCTAGAGGCAGCGTCCAATACGGGAAACAGAAATGGCCAGCTCAAAGTGTCGAAGTACATAGTTGCACAGACCACCGTACTGCAGCAAGTTCGATCGCGTCGGTAGTTCGAATGTTAAAGGACAGGCTGGAATTAAAGCTGCAAAGGGACCGATGGCCTCCGTGGCGGGCTGGAGCGGGTCGGGCGGGTATGGCGAGTGGTGTCCCGGCTCTCGAGCGGAGACAACCCCCATTCCGTGCGCGCGGGGCATCGAAATCCTTCGTGCTTGTCGTATCTCGGTGTGCGTGACGGGCGTCGAGGGCCCCTCGAGCTGAACTCGCATGCGAGATACGAGGAGCCGAGGCCTGCCAAGGGAATATTATACTTGGCGATGACGCGTACGCGCTACGAGGAGGAGGCCGCCTCGCCTCCACCGGAGAGAGACGGGCAGACAGAGACAGAGCCAGAGAAACAGGGGGAAAGAGAGGCAGAGACGAGAATAGAGAGAGACAGATACAGAAGGCGAACATTGACGAGAGAGAGAGAGAGAGAGAGAGAGAGAGAGAGAGAGCGAGAGGGGGAGAGAGAGAGAGAGAGAGACGGAGGAAGGCAGAAAGTTGAAGATAGAGAGAAGAAGAGAATGTCGAAGATAGAGAGTAAGAAGGAAGGAACACCGAGGAGAAAAAGAGAGGGAGCAAGGAACGGGAGAAGGAAAGGACGACAGAGGGCATGGGGGCAACAGACAGTGAGAATCAGAGTTAGGGAGCACGACGTACTGTGCGGACTATATCGGCAAAATTCAATAGTCGTGTCTATCACAATGTGAAAAATATGTTTCCGAAGACAATGCTCATTAGGACGGCGAGTATTATGGACAATCATGTATCAATAATTTGTACGCGCAATATACTTATGCAATAATAATATATCGACAATTGTTACGTATAATGCATTTATTAACTTCTATTCTTAAGTCGTTTTTAATACTTGTTTTAGAACCATTTGAAAAGCAATGAGAATCTAAGGATCGATCAAGATTATACGGAAGAACGTGAAGCTGGATTAATTGATCACTCCTGTCTCGTTGACTGAGATTTATATTTATTTTGAATTTATTAAATTTCGGAGTAATGGAAGTTATTTACCAAGGTGGTTGTATTGTTTGTTTTATTCATTGAAAGTAGAGACTTTTCTTGTATCAATGTGTCCATCGTTTCATTCATTACTTGTAGGAAGAACTTCAAATTAACACATCTCAGAACGGAATAAGATATCCTGAGATTTTTACAGATTAGGATGTTAGAATTCCATGATTTTGTAGCTTTTTTAACAATTAATTGCCATACTTAATTTTATGGAATTTTGGAATAAGCAATCGTACTTTTTATGCAGTACCTATTTTGGAAGTAAAAAATTCCGTCTTATTCGATACATGGATTTCAAGTGATTTTATTGACATTAATGTTTATATAATAAGAAATCGTGCCAGAAAGATCACGGGGGTACAAGTTTGTTAATCTTTTTATTACTATTATTATTTCTTTACGTTTATCATCGTTAATTTTATGAATATAAATTCATTTATTATTCAATTTCTAAATAGTTCATTTCTTATTAATTTTGTACTAAAATTGTTACTTTCGTAAATTTTATTTAAGACTTCTCAACGTTTTGTTAAATTCCATTTTTCGTAAATAAATACCTATGCATTAGTAACTAATTTTAGATTTTTGCCCACAATTTCGTCATTTGTGCGCACTGTGCATTGGAGTAGGAAGAGGAGAGAGAGAGAGAGAGAGAGAGAGAGAGAGAGAGAGAGAGAAAGAGAGAAACGAATGAGTGAACGGGAGGACGAGGAAAAGGGACAGCCTGCAGGAGGGGGGGGGGAGTGGTTGAAGGGATTTAGAATATAAGGGGGGAAACGAGAGGGCTGCGAAGCAAGAAAAAGTGGGAGCGGGAGAAAGAGAAGAAAAAGGCTTAAGAGATTTTGAGTGAGTGCAGCAGAGAGAGGAGAAGCCGGGAAATGTTACATGGGAAAAATTCTAAGAGTATGATAATCGAATGTAACTGGGGAACGGAGAGGAAAGGAGGATATGAGAAAAATAGCGTAGGGAAATGCTGGGGAATTTATTCAGGCGGGAACCACGGAGGAAAAGAAGCCGCGGCGAGATGGGTTCCAGGAAAAATCGGGAACATGTGGC
Organism: Megalopta genalis; assembly: GCF_051020955.1. Classification (NCBI taxonomy): domain Eukaryota; kingdom Metazoa; phylum Arthropoda; class Insecta; order Hymenoptera; family Halictidae; genus Megalopta; species Megalopta genalis. Next base: position 13,655,203 of record NC_135025.1, on the reverse strand, counting down.
CAAGACAGATTTCGAAACGAATGGAAAGGCTGTTGATTGCCGCGTTAATCAACATTTCTTGCGGGCTTTAACGACTAAACCGTAGAGCTTTGTGCAAAGTAAGAATTGGACACGCGCGTTGATTGGAAGGTACGCGAGTCTGACGATAATGTCGCGTCTCTTTCGATCGTTTTAATAAGTTGTGGCTAATGAGAAACTATTCTCGAATACTTTCCAATGCCTTTACAGCTTTTTTATTCGATGGTAATCTTTGTCAAAAATGCATAACATCCGCGATCTGTCACGATCGTTGGACGTTTTTATGTAAAATTTACTTTTGTTTGGTCTAATAGAAAAATTAATAGAAACGTGAAATAAATAGAATAAATTAATATTATATAATTATATATAATATTATATCAATTAATAATATATAATAGAATAAATTAATATTATACAATTATATATAATATTATATCAATTAATAATATATAAGAGAATAAATTAATATTATATAATTATATATAATATTATATCAATTAATAATATATAATAGAATAAATTAATATTATATAATTATATATAATATTATATCAATTAATAATATATAATAGAATAAATTGATAGAAACGTGGAGTAAAGAGAAATTAGTTGTCTGACAAGTTAGTCGCACTAATGAATTGCTCCATGGATTTTAGAGGAAATAAAGATCCCATTAAGTTTGATTAAAATCTGTATATCGAAGAATTTTCTGAACAAATTATCTAAACACACAAAAGAATATAATATAAATCGCAGTGTTGAATTGCTTGCAGAATTAATTAGTTGTAGACGGTCGAACGGTCCGCAAAGATTTCCCAAGCGCGGACAAATTTTTGAAACGCGAGTTAGAAATAGATTATCGACGCAAGGGTTGCAACCGAGCCCACTGTAGAAAAATCTACGGCCTCGGGACGGTACGAAGGTTTAATCAGACAGGACTGTCCGCATCAATCTTCTTCGCGTGCACCCGTTTCCAGAGGTTCGAAGGAGCGAAGGAATCGTTAGCTGAAAGTAGAACCGATACCCATTGGCTCTGCATCCGGACAAGATCTATGGCCGATCCTCAGGATATCGGAGAATTCCTGGTGGGGAGGTATCGAGAGTGTAAAATGCGTTTGTTGATAATCGGTGTGTCGTTTATCGCTGGCGACAAGGTATGCCAAGGACTTCGGGGGTAGATTTAATCGATCCGGGCGCGGATTGGCGATTGGCAAGGTGCGTGGCTGCCATTAGACAGGAATGGAGACAAGTTCTTGGTAGTTTCGGACGATTTGATTCGGATCGAACTTGTAATCGACAGCGCCCTGCTTTTTAGTTCTATGCTAATCTATTTAATGGACGTGGAAATCTGTGGCGTTGCGTCATCACGGTTGATAGAAGATACAGGCGTCGACGAATACACAGGGTGGCCCGGAATTCGCAGTATAATCGAGAAGAGGGGGATTTTTTATCCGGAGCTCCGTTTTCGAGAAAATCGACTTTAAAGTTTAATTTGAAGGATTTAATTTGTAAAGGATTTAATTGTCGTACATTCTTACTTGCCTCTGTCCAAGATAGTGTTTAGGAACGTTAATTGTTGCGAACCACAGTCAATTCATTTTTTTCACCCAATGCATTTTTGGGACTGTATGCATCTACAGTAAAAATGGGGTTTTGCAATTTGAACTAATAGAGAAATTAAACGAATTTAAGAACATGTATTATTTTGAATGGATTAAGATTATTAAAAAAAAAGAAAAAGAATTTACTATTTAGATTCTGTTTCTTCACTCTAATTATAAAATGTACAATAACATTGGTTAGTTTACCTCTAAATTATATAACAACATTGGTTACTTTAGTTAAGATGCTTGGTTCACCTGTATCATTTAGTTATAAAAATGAGTTCGGTAAGGAATTTTTATTTTTATGAATTTCTGTCCAACGTGTAACATTGCATTCCATATATTTCAAGAATTGTTTAATGATACTAATTTCAGTTCAACGATATAAATGTTAAAATTTAATAAATCGACACAATTTTTCGAAGTGATCGATCCAAATTGTTCAATACCAGTTTAAAAGTGCTCTATCAAATATGAAATTAGTTTTTCATTTGCTTCTTTGTTGAATATATCGTCAGCTTTGATAAACGCTGATATTAAACCACGTAATTTCTTTTTACGTAAAACGTCGTAACATTTCGCAGCGAATTAAAACGAGTATTCGAATGTAATATTTTTAATAACAGGTGCCTAATTCTCGCGTCCGCCAGTAAACACGGTTGTAGAAGTCTTCGAAATCACGCATCAGATGACCTTTGCTGACACGATCTGTGGTCAGGCACAAGACACGTGACATGTGGTGCACGGCTGTCCAAGAATCTCAAGCTTATGATGTTGTCATTCCCAGGCCTGACAATAAACTGGCTTCTGAGGTGTTGAGGTCTGTACAACCTGCTGAGTCAGACCCAGTGTGCACCAATTCTGTATTTAATAATTAAATCCATATTTGCAACAATTAACGAGTCATTTCTTCGCTTAAAATCAATTGCCGAACTGTCTCGTAAGAACTGTAGTATTTAAACTATCAAATAATCCTAACAGAGATAGTTGTACAATTTTTTAAGTAGTTCAGTTTTCTATAAATGTTCTAAGATAAACAAGCATACAACATGCATTTGTAATTATTAATATTGTAATTATTATCATCATAAATTCTTATAGCGATAATTCTGTTTGCACTCTTCAATGAATTAATTTCCAGAGAAAATAACTGTAATACTGTATAATATAGTAAATAGTATAATATAATGTATAATATAATAGTTGACGTACATAAATGTATAGATCCTTATGCAGTTATAGTACATACAAATTGGCAAGAGATAATAAAGTACGGTCTTCTATGAAATCAACATGGTTTTTTATAATAACTGTAATACTGTATAATATAATAAATATTATAATAATTGTAATACTGTATAATATAATAAATATTATAATAACTGTAATACTGTATAATATAATAAATATTATAATAATTGTAATACTGTATAATATAATAAATATTATAATAATTGTAATACTGTATAATATAATAAATATTATAATAACTGTAATACTGTATAATATAATAAATATTATAATAACTGTAATACTGTATAATATAATAAATATTATAATAACTGTAATACTGTATAATATAATAAATATTATAATAACTGTAATACTGTATAATATAATAAATATTATAATATAATGTATAATATAATAGTTGACGTACATAAATGCATAGATCCTTATGCAGTTATAGTACATACAAATTGACAAGAAATAACCAAGTACGTTCTTCTATAAAATCAACATGTTTTTTATTTAATTTTATCCCTTTCAGTGTTTAAACCATACGTGTCACTCTTAGACAATGATTTTATGAATTTATAACAGAAATGAATAGAAAGCATATAGAACAATAAAAACATTAAAGGAAATCAAGGATATTCACAAATTATTCTCAACTTATTAAGATCGTCAAAGGAAGAAAGAAACTTCTAATTGGTTATTATTTCTTACAATTGATGCAGACAATTTTCATTTTGCGCAAAGATTCGCAGTATAGCTATTTACGAAACTTTGAATCTACCATGACAATTTATAACAGGAACATGTATTAGGTCCACCGGAAAGTTCTGTCCGTTTGCGAAGCGAAAGTCCGTTTATCTGAAATGAACACGCGCATAAGGATCGAAACATGAAATGACGTTAGTCACAAAAATGGCGTAAGCAGCAGATATTTCTTTAATTACATTTTTCCATTTCGGTCAACCCTTCGAAGGAAATCTACTAAAAAAAAATATCGAACGTTAACTCCATTTTCAGAATCACCCGTTGGACTTCAAGTTTGCGTAAACTTTCGCGATTTAGATAATAACGAAAGCTAGCAAATAATTCTTAAATAAAAACCTAGCAAATAATTCCTAAATAAAAACCTAGCAAATAATTCCTAAATAAAAACCTAGCAAATAATTCCTAAATAAAAACCTAGCAAATAAATCACGAAAGTGGAATTTACGAAAATAAGGAAGGTAACAAGAAATATCTGACTAAATTCAATTTGTACATCCGAGAAGGAAAAATCTGCGACTTAGGCCAATCTCCTAGTCACCGTCGTCGATATACACGCACGCTCCGCGACGGAATGCAAATGTTCTCCATTTCGTTATTAAAATGTCGATGGGAGAACGTCGGAACGCGCGTCCTCCCGGCTCGGGGCCGAGCTTGAACGTCAGGTAATTTAATCAAGAAGCCCCGGAGTAGCCAGAAAAGGCATCCAGACGCATTTTCAGACACTGACCACGTGTTTCCGGTGCTCGAGGAGCAAAGCAGTCTGTCCTTGAGTTGGTTGACCAAACCAGTGGGGAACGGTGACACGTGGGGGTCTCGAAAAGCAAGAGATCACGGGCCGTACTTGTCCTCGCTGATACGGTCTGCGCATCGGAACGCAACGGGAAGAAAGGCAAGAAAGAAAGAGGGAAAAGAAAACGAAGAAAGAGAGAGGCGAACGGTAACGGAGGTCAGCCTCGTTTGTAGCCCCCCCTCGCTTCCCCCCTTCGTTATCAGGCCATGCCCTTTGTTTCCTTTTATTCTCGGACGGTACTTGATAGCGGAACGATCAAACCAATCAAACTGATGATGGATTCACTCGAAAAACCTAAGTGGCAACGTATGCCTACGTATGGTCAAGTAAATTAAATTTGTTTTCTTCTTTGAAACTAACGTCAGGAGTAACCGTTTGAAATCATTCAATTCGAATGATATTTCACAGTAAAAATAATGTCTGTGCATTTTTGAAGTAATAGCAATTTTAAGTAATATCTCGAATATTTATTTTATTTTATATCTCGAATCGTTATTTTATAACTGATTTACTACGGACATATGAATCTAATGTTTAAACATTGTTTTATCTAATTCAAGTATGCAGTTATTATTCTTAAAAATTGCAATGCTTGATGATGTAAGACAAGCAGCAATTTTATATTCCTAATTCAAACAATCTTTTGATCTTCTTAATTCTTTATGCGAAACACAGAAATTTGAAAGGACGATTGTAAGAAACGGAGATTAACTAAATAATATAATATATATATATAAGAAGATGAAATTGCAATTATTATTTATAATATATTATTATATTATTATTATATTATTTATACATATATAAGAAGATGAAATTGCAATTATTAATTGCAATTATATATAAATCATTCAATATAATACATATATAAATAATAATTAATATCGTTTCTTTCAGTAATTCTAGTAATTTGAAAGTAGTGTAATAAAATTATCAGTCTTTTTATATCGTCAGAATTTATATTTCAGTCACTCAATTCTGCCCTAAATGCATAAAATCTAGCTATAAATAGACTGCGTAGTAAAATAAAAATTCACTTCAATGAAAGTGAAGATTTGTTTGTAATGACTTTGATCACCTGTAAATGTCGTGATGATATATTTAGATTCTCTTAATATCTTCACAGTTTTGTGTTTCACGTATCCATTTTTGTCTTCAGTATATAAAATTCGCAATCTATTTATACATATATCTATATTTGGTACAGAAGATAATTTTCAGCGAAATAAAACGTAACCAAATTTTTAAGAACTGCGAACTATAAAAACTGTATTGGTTTCTTCTGAAATATTTTTCATCAATCCTAGAACTGTTTATAGTTGACCGAAGATATTATTACGATATAAAAAGAGGACAGTAGAAAAAAAACAGGTTGCGCAGATAAATCGCGTAGTCCCGATATTTCGATTTCTTAGGATTCAAAGTGCGGATTTTATCGATCGTATACAGGAATTGTGGGAATTGCGATTGGGAAGATAAGCTCCACCTAGAGTTACAGACAACTTACATTCTGCATTGAAAGAAACACTTATACGGTGTCGATAAATTGTAATCTAAAAGTTCATCGGGGAATGTTGTGCCAACTGTGCTGTAATATTAGTTGTTGTCTTCGAAGCTGTCAGGTCTAATCTATTATCGTACACAGAAACATTTTGTTACATTCACTTCTTAAGTAGCGTACTATATTTGTGCGACGTGAACCACGATGGCATTCTTTCTTTTTCCTGAAATCTATTTTCCTTAGTTTCTACTGCTCAAATTGATTGTTTCCTTGTACTAATATATATTGTGCTTGAAACAAGCCTTAATTATTTGTAAGATAGCGTTAATTTGAGGCAGAAAAGATTAGTTTAAATTATTATTTTAAATAATCGGAGTCCTAAGAAATACTTCGATTATTTAAAATAATAATTTAAACTAATCTTTTCTGCCTCAAATTAACGCTATCTTACAAATAATTAAGGCTTATTTCAAGCACAATATATATTAGTACAAGGAAACAATCAATTTGAGCAGTAGAAACTAAGGAAAATTTGGAGTCCTAAGAAATACTTCAAATTTTAGTCAAATTCTCGTTCGATTTTCACTCCTTGTAGAATTTGAAGATATTAACACACACTCGAATTTTCATATTTTAATGCAATTTCAGAATATGCTGAACGAAATAAAGCAACTAATTTAATCTTTACTGTAACATTTACATTTGACGCAATGTTGCTTGCTATGAGATACAACGAATTGCAGAATACACAGTAGAATCTCGATTATCCGGGCTAAGCAGAGCGACATGAATGGTCGGATAATGAAACAGTTACTTAATCACAGCGCCAGATTTCATCTTCATTAACTGCAGTACATACATATATATTTCGTTTTGCGGATACGTTTCCTTGGAATCAACTGATCATATGTGAAAAGTATTTGCAATAATAGATCATTCTGATACTAAAAGGCCGGATAATCGAGGTTCCACTGTATATAAGAATCGATATCAAATATAAAAATTAGTATGGAAATCAATACGAAAGTCAATATGAAAATTAATGTGAATATCAAATAAGAAAATCAATATCAATAATAAATATGACAACGAATATAAAAATAAATGTTAGAATCAAAATATCAGAATATCAAAATCAGCAATGATCTCTCAACAGAAATTCCAATTTCATCGATTATTATTATAAAATCCGAGATAAGAAAATAATACTTTTCGAGTTCTAGATCAATCTCATGGCAAAAATGAAATGAAATTTTTCGCGCTTGTCACAAATTTGTCCATGTCGTATACAGGGTGTCCCAAAAATGTCTCGCAATACGGAGATGTGGGGTAGTTGAGGTCATTCTAAGTAATTTTTTCCTTTGCGAAAATGCAATCTACCGCTTCGTTTACGAGTTATTCACGAAAAACGCTGACCAATGAGAGGCGAGCTCGCCTAGCGTTTGGCGGCCGAGCCAATGAGCGCGCGAAGCCCAGTTCCGCTCATTGGCTCAGCCGCCTTGCACCAGCATATCTCACCTCTGATTGGTCACTCTTTTTCGTTAATAACTCGTAAACAAAGCCTTGGATTGCATTTTCGCCAAGGACAAACTTACTTCAAATCACCTCAGGAACCTCCTATTCTCGGATTGCGAGACATTTTTGGGACACCCTGTATATCTGTAAAGCGTTCGTTATTTTTCCTGCGAGCATTTCCTGGGAGGCTAAATTCTTCTGTAAAAAACGATCGTGTTCGCGATCTCTCTTTAATCGTGCTGGCAATTCCAAGTGGTGTGTGTGACTACAAGAACGGAATCTTGCCTGCCACCGAGCGGCCTATCAAAATAAAATCCATGTAAACACAATCAATTCAGAATTCAAGCTGCCTAGCACCGCTCCCAGTATCGACTCAGATCAGTCGAGCACCGGCAGTTCCAATTTGTATACTTTTCATTAGTATTCGTTAGTTTCCTCGGAAACAATTTCTATCAAGAAATCGTTTTATAAAAAAAAATGATAAAGGCACGGGAGGAAAGGGAAAACAACTGCACGTTGATCCAAGTTTGATACCACGGCAGATTTCAAGAGCCGCGTTCCCGGTATTGCCGATTATCGGATTTCCATGCTTCTTTTTTTGCGCGCGCGAGCGCGATCTCCCCTTTGCCCGACCTCCTCTCCCGATGGAATACGTCAACGACAGCGGTACAGCAATGATCATAATCGGAACCAATAAAGTACAGTACTGTTTGTCCGCGGGCGGGTCGAAAACAATGCTGCTAATTCAGAGTGCATCGATCGGGAAACGTTCGGCTTAATCGCGTTATTAAGTTCCGCGAATTTATTATTTCAACTTTGCGTACTCGATTCCGCAAACAAGCATAGAAAACGTGTTAACCTTTTTTTTATCGAGTTTTTATCTGTTTTAACGACTGCTTGTTCGAGGTCGCGTGTCTGGACTAAAATTTAACCGGTAGACGCGCATTTATCTGTTAACTGAAACGTTTGCATATTGACTCGTTTTCTCAAATTTATTGTTTCGGGATGATTGCGATTGAAAGAATGGATAAACAAAATTTTTAATGGATTCGACACTTCGCGGAGGATGTTATTTTAACTTCGGAATCCGGATATTTCATTCAACCTTTCATCAGTATTTTCATGTTACATGTTTCTTCGTTTTATGCGTAATAAATTGTGCACATTTACTCGTAGCACGCATGAATGTTTAGCAATTTATATTGTTTTACAACATATTTATATTGTTTTACAATTTAAGATTGTTTAACTTATCGCCGAGTTGTTGCAACGAATTGTGACACGAAGAGTATTTGATAACACGACGAGAGCGAGAGAGAGAGAGAGATGGTTTAATTCAGTGACACTATGTGGAGCTGCGGAAATAGAAGTGTAAATATAAAACTCGATGTTCCGTTCTTGATGGTGTTTGTTAAAGACACAAAAACAGAAATAATTATAAGAATTGCAAATTTTCATTTCTCGCAGGATTTAGATTTCATTTAGAATACTTCTGTGGTCACAATAATTATCTATGCTACTTTTACTATCCACAGGTTATGAATCTAGAATAAATTGTGTCAGTTGTAACGATCATAATGGTTTACTATTCGGTAAACAAACTAATTAAGTATTTATAGAAAAATCTAAAAAATCTTGATCTATATGATTTGCAATATGTAATATGTAATCAGCATGTTCCAAGAAATAATCTGTTCGACTTAATTAGTGGTAATAAGTTCATCTGTTATGTATGAACAGTACTATCTGAATTATTATTACAATATTATTATTATTACATTCAATGTTACTGGAAAGATTCTCTGTAACTGTCAACTGCGTACGATTTCGATTATTACAATTTTTATTCGGAAAAATCGAATCTCAAGCAAATTTGAAACAAATTAAGATTGAAGAAATTAGTAGTACGACGTTAATTATTTTGTCAACATTCTTACGCTTTGCTGAACCTAATAAAGTTAGGAAGATGAAACAAAATAGCGTTAACTAACAATTAACTAGCAATTAACTACCATAGTAATTAACTAAGAAAATAATTCCGTCACCTATATGCATGCAGTGGCGTGAGCAGTTACAAATTCAAAATAACATTTATATTAAAAAAAGAAGACTTCACAAATATATATATATATATATATATATATATATAACATCATATTTACATATTAAAATAATAGAAAATAGAAATACACATGTTTTATTAAGTTCAACATTATTACTGATATCCAAACGGAAATCCTGTACATATAAACAACGCAAAAGTTACTTCGAATCAATGTACAATTACGCACACCGCTGTATCCACGACGCGAGAATCAACGCGTTCGAACACGATTCCCAAACAATCTGGCACACTCGACAAGTACCGGCCGACCGATTATTCCACCAGAAACCTCGTATTTTTGCGAACCGTATAAATCCCATCGATATACGTACTATCCGCGGATAGTATCGCTTCCGTCGACTTCCCCTGCAACCGAGCGGTTCCGCAGAAGTGTCAACCGTCGCGGCAGAGTTCGGCCGTAGAACAATCGTCGATCAGTATCGCGGGTAGTCGCGCTCGATAATCGACAGTCCGTCGCGATTCGGTCGGCGTCGGGAAGATTAAGCCATCGGGGACACTTAGCGGGACAGGGGCCGTAATGTGCGCGACTCTGACGTCCGGGAGAGCCGTCTCTCTCTCTCTCCGGGTTCCCATCGTGCAATCCATAAATCGAAAGGTACCTCCGTTTTGTACTTCGCTAATTGCCCTTGAGGGGAATCGGTTTCCCAGAGTCCAATAAAGAGGCTCTGTCTCCGTCGGTCTACCTGTCCCGGTTCCGTCTAAGCATCCTCTCTGCCCCCCCCCCTTCCCGTGCCTCGGTCTGTTGATCGCGGCGGGCAGAGAGCGAAAAGCTAAAAGAAACGCGAACGGCGGAGGCCGGGGGAGGCAGAGAAAGAGGACGAGGCGGAGGAGGAGGAGGAGGAGGAGGAGGAGGTGGAGGAGGAGGAAGAAGAGGAGAGGGATGGGGAGAACGAGGAGGAGGAGGTGGGCTCGACCGTTTTATTTTGGCATGCCGCGAAGAGAGAGGAGAATCCTTTTTATTTCTCCCGCAGCACTGGCAGCCATGCTCGCTATAAGGTATTCTATGATGGTTCGTCGGTTTCAACGGCGCCCCTGCTAAATGGAATACGACTGGAGACGGGTCGACGAACAGCCACGAAGAGAGAGCGAGAGAGAGAGGGGGGAGGGAGAGAAAGAGAGAGAGAGAGAGGCGGATAGTAAGAAAAGAGGATCACCGTGTGGAGGAAGAAGCAAAAGAAGAAGAAGAAGAAGAAGAAGTAGAAGAAGAAGAAGAAGACCAAGCCGAAGAAGAGGCAACGCGGCGGGGGAGCCTCCGTAACTCTCCTTCCTCCTTTCTCGGCAGTCGGCAGCGTCCTCTCCCGGCTAGACTCGCCCCTCCTGCCGCTCCGCAGGACCACTCCTGCCCCCATTTCCCCTGGCATTGGGGGATTTTTTCGAGGGCTCGGCCAACAGCACCGGGGGGGCAGAGAGGGAACGAGCGAGGGAACGAACGAACGAACGAACGAGTAACGAGAACGGGGGAGCAGCGCCGCTCGTAGTCGCCAGGCTGCCAAGCGTGAGCAAACCGACCGCTCTCGGCCGAACCCACACCTACGGGCCTACGGGGGCCGAGAGCGAGGTCGATACACGCTCCTCCGCTCCGCTCCGCTTTGCTTGCTCGAGGGAGGACACGGCGTCCAGCCGAGCGAGCGAGACGAACTCACTGTGCACGCACAAATCAGCCACCGAGCTGTGCGCCGAAATACACGAGGCCGGATAAGATAAGAACCGCCACGCCACGCCACGCCACGGCAGGCCGTAGCCGCGCCAAGCTGCCACGGGGACAGCCCGAGTGAGCTGTCGCGATTTCGACTCCGGCTATCGGCCGATCGCGATCGATCATCCCCGGAGGCAGCCCTTTGTGCGGTCCGAGTCGATGTCCTGGTTAGATCCCGCAGGTAATGAGGCCTACGAGCTGCGAGGGGCGCCACGCGCGTGCCTCGTCGCCTAGCGACTGGGGACACGGTAGGGTAATGGAGCCGGTTACTGTGCGGTGACCAATTGCTGTGCCTCTGCTCCGTTGTCGGGCATAATATTAACTTAGAAAGACGACATTTCTTGTAATCTCTCGTCTTGTTTATTTGTGAGAGGAAAAGATCGATATAGCTTATTATTTTATTATTATTATTATATGTAAAACAGTATAACTTTTTTAAAGCTGGACTGAACGTCTTGAACTTTCGACGAATGTTAGAGGAACTAGTTTAGTGTAGAATTATTAAAATAGCTTTCTTTTCTAAATTTTGCTATTGCTTGAAAAAACAACGAAAAATAAGAAAAGCTCTGGTTTCTCGACTTTTTTTTATCTCTGAGCCTATTAAGGAAAATTTTAAAAATATGTTTCGTAGATCACGCTAACCTATGTGCATTTCGAAAATTTCACAAGCGTATTGTTCACTGAACAAATTTATTCTTAGTATAATTTTAGAGTTACGTTGATTTATAGTAACTTTATAAGTTATTTCGCTCGTTTGTTTTTCTTAACACTTTAACATGATTAGATTATATTTTAAGACGTAAGTAATAATGATCAAAAATGTGATTCACGCCGCTACTTGGTTTCAATCCATTCATACTTCATTTCACGCGTCAAACTAACAAATCGTATCGTATTTTCAAATTTACGATACATATCCGGTAAATAAATAATCAAGACCTTGCAGTATCTAAGAGCAGTAAATGGAATTTTGACTCTAATAAACAAATTAAAAGTAAAAGAGACCACGAGAATAGGACGCTACTTGCCACTGAAATCTATTTCTACACTATTTTGAAACAGTTGCGATTAAAGAAAGGTACCTACGCTTAGATCTTGTCAAATCCATCCCAGTCCCATCCCTGCAAAGTACATAATGATTAACACGATGTGTTATTTAGCCCCGGTGTAACAAGGTAACTCGGATAAACACTATAGCAATACTGTCCAACATGTACATTAGAGTTTAAAGAGCCTCCTTCACTCTACCATGGATAATTCCTCCGCTCTGCGAGAGTCATATGCCGCGTCGCATCGTAAAGAGCCCCAACTGTGAACAATAATGGTCTACAGTCTACAGTATGTAAAGTGTAACTGGAATACGGGAGTGAACGTGTTCAACATTTTACCTCTGGGCACAAAATTAGTTACACTGAATCGTTTACCGGGTATAACCCACTTAATGACATGTTGGATGTCCACTGATTGAAACAATGTATTATAGATATGCTCGGATACATTAGGGCGTATTACTGGAAAAAGTTATTGGGATCGCTTTGGTTACGGAACGCTGAACACTAATTATTAAAGTAAACAAAAGTGAGGAAGTCCATGAATATTTCGATGTGCTGCTCTATCGCTTTGATATTTCCGCGATGACTATTTCGATGTGCTGGTCTATCGCTTTGATATTTCCGCGATGACTATTTCGATGATGACTATGAATGTACAGTAATGTCTCTCTAATTGACGCTCGGATTGTCCACGAAAACGGACAATTTTGGAAGAGAAGATACGATTGTTCGAGCCTTGTTGCTCGTTCTTCGTTGATGATGACTATGAATGTATAGTAATGTCTCTCTAATTGACGCTCGGATTGTTCACGAAAATGGACAATTTTGGAAGAGAAGATACTATTGTTCGAGCCTTGTTGCTCGTTTTTTTAAGGTTATCGATTGTCAACAACTATAAAAACGAATCGCAAGGTTCGAATAATCGTATCTTCTCTTCCCAAATTGTCCATTTCTGTATACAAGCTGAGCGTCAGTAAGGGAGACATTGCTGTATTCAACCATAGAATAATTTAGAAGAAAATTTCACATCTCGAAACTCTTCCTGCAATGATATAGTAAATAATAGAGTAATTAACATGATTAATTCGTAAAATGTCAAGTGTTCGTTTATTCTGTTTTACAAAAGCTGTATAGCATAAATTCTCATTAAATCAATTCTGTAACTTTCGCATGTAATAGTGAATTAAGTCAGATTACAGTTACAATCGTTGCAAAGTTTCAATCCTTTTTCTACAAAGCCGCGAAGAAAGTTCAACGTTATCGGTAATATTCGCATAACACAGACACCATGCGTATTATAAAATATATAATTATTATAAAATATTATATAAAAAAGAATTATAAATATAATATATAAAAAGATATTATAAAATAATATATAAAAAGATATTATAAAATAATATATATTTATATTATTATAAAATAAAGAAATGAGGATGAAATGAATATTAAATAAATAACACTGAACTCGTCTAATCGCTCTACAAATATTTATTTACTTAAGCAACAGGCTCCAACGAGTCCAACCTCGAAAGAAAATCAAGCGAAAAAGGTCTGAAGTTTCTGTACACCACACGTGCGTATGGTCTTTCTCCTCTCTTTCAGAGGCGCATACCATCACCTACTCCCACAAACACAAAAGTTCTTCGAGTTAGCCTACGCTCGCAACGGATCCGACGGCGCTCCTAGTTGCGAAACGTCATTCCACGTGCCTGCTGGAACAATTTTTCCCACCGTAACGCCTGACGGTGCTTAACGATAAACAAACTAATCAATTAATTAAGCACCAACCTGCTTCTATTCTACATTTAATAACCTGGGATCCGACCATCGAACACTCCAATCTCGTCGTCACACAGATTCCCAAATACAGTAAAAGTCTCCCTAATTGACGTTCAGATTTTGCACAAAAATGGACAATTTGGGAAGAGGAGATACGATTAATCGAGCATTGCAGTTAGTTTTCATAGTCACTGATTGTCAACAATTATAAAAACCGAGCTGAAAGGCACGAATAATCGTGTCTCCTCTTCCCAAATTGTCCATTTTTCTGCACAATGTGGACTAATCAATTAATTAAGCACCAACTTGCTTCTATTCTAAATTTAATAACCTGGGATCCGACCATCGAACACTCCAATCTCGCCGTCACACAGATTCCCAAATGCAGTAAGAGTCTCCCTAATTGACGTTCAGATTTTGCACAAAAATGGACAATTTGGGAAGAGGAGATACGATTAATCGAGCCTTGCAGTTAATTTTCATAGTCACTGATTGTCAACAATTATAAAAACCGAGCTGAAAGGCTCGAATAATCGTGTCTCTTCTTCCCAAATTGTCCATTTTTCTGCACAATTTGAACTAATCAATTAATTAAGCACCAACTTGCTTCTATTCTAAATTTAATAACCTGGGATCCGACCATCGAACACTCCAATCTCGCCGTCACACAGATTCCCAAATGCAGTAAGAGTCTCCCTAATTGATGTTCAGATTTTGCACAAAAATGGACAATTTGGGAAGAGGAGATACGATTAATCGAGCCTTGCAGTTAATTTTCATAGTCACTGATTGTCAACAATTATAAAAACCGAGCTGAAAGGCTCGAATAATCGTGTCGCTTCTTCCCAAATTGTCCATTTTTCTGCACAATTTGGGCGTCAATTAGGGAGACATTATTGTATTCTCTGTACCGCCATAGCACTTTTTCTTTAAAGCATTTTATCGTTGCTTCGAGATTCCATCATTTTAAAGAACTTTGAAAACCACACATTTGTTTTCAAGACTTAGACACAGTGATCAAAGTTTCACCTAATCATCGATTTTAGACCTTCGCACAGTAAAATCTTGATTCACTGATTATAAAAGATGCTAATTCTAGTCCAGCCTGCATTTAAAACAAATGAAAATCTGTCGATGGATCAACGCGTTGTTTATATTTACGCGTTGTTTACACTGTCTACAGTTCTTTCAACAACAAGTACAGCTCCGCAAGATATGAAGCACGCTCTAACGAGCGTGCGCAACAAGCAATTCAAAGATAACAGGACGCGTACGGGCAACGATCTAAAGAACGCACATTGCATCGATGCGAACAGTTATCATTTCGAGCATCTCCTCAAACGTAAACTTCTACGTTTTATCCTGATATCTATGATCGAATGACCTTGCAGAGTGCTTTGTGGACGGCCACAATTGTTGCAGGAACGGAAAAGCGTACTATGCCGTTTGAAGAGATTCCGATGCCCTTGCAATCTCGCAAACCAATCCACTTTTGTGTAAAAAGTTTCTCGACATCCTTAAACATAACGGAGATATTCGAGGCGGTTGAATTTACCGGAGCACCCGGTGTACTTAAAAGATTGCGTTTTGACCAACATTCTGGCAGAAGCCAGCTTTTGTACACCGGGGAGAGCATGGAGGACGGATCGCGGCGCGACTACCGAGATCGTCGAAGCGTGATTAGAGAATAGGAACACGGTGATTCCCGCGGAAAAGAGTATCTTGATCGAGCCCGGGTAGAGAGCATCGAGAGTCCAATTCGGTTGGTAATCATCGGGCGACGTTCTAAGTCGTCGCGTGTCCTCGTCCTTATTCGTGGATTGTTCCAGCTCACGGTGCACTCGAGACTGCTGCTAGGCGCATCTGCACGGGTGTGCAGGCCACGTCGGCTTTCGTGCAAGAGCAAAACGCGGAGAGAGAAGAGCACAAGCGGCGAGAGAAGCCAAGAAAGTGGCAGCAAAAGGTGGAGTGGGGTGGGGATCGATGGGTGGGTGGGTGGTGAGTGGGTCGAGGAGTTAGACGAAGAAGCTGGTAGACGACGGGGGCTCTCCTCTTGTAAGGCAGCTCGGCGGAGCTGGAGGAGAATGAAGAGAAGGGGGGAGGAGAGAGAGGAGGACGAGGAAGAGTGGCAGGGGGGCAGAGGGAAGAGTCAGTAGGAGAGAACTGGGAGTCGGATTGAGAAAAGAGAGGGAGGAAGCGGGGCGAAACAGGGGGGGGGGGGGGGGCAGAAAGAGCCAGAGACGCCAGAAGTGGGAGTCAAGAACCCTACAAGGAATTAAGAGCTTATTCGTAACAGGCACTGTGATGAAGATCCTATGGCTCGTGAAGAGAGGAAAGGAAGGAGGAAAGTACCTCGACTCTCCCACACCAAGGATCTTTGGAATACCAATCAACCAGCTAATACGTTTGCCCATGCGGGCACGAAATTGCCTCGGACGAGAGGGCCCCCCCTTGTTCGAACTTTCGTCCTCTGACGTGCGTTACGACGCTTTCGCCGCTCGTTCCGCGGGCACGCCTGTTCGACAACCTCTTTGGACGTCAGCTTTTAAATGCACGGTCTGTTTGAAAAGGAACGTCGGGGCTGATCAATGGAGTCAGCTCAGCCGATTGAACGCTTGTTGCGCCGGGACGTCGACGGGCAAATTTCTCGCTCGCCGTTTTTTCTCGGTTTTCCATGGGTTTCCGCGGGTTTTCAGCAGGTTTTTTCTGGAACATCGCGGCGGCAACAGGCGGACGACGTACGAACAGCGCGGAATTTTCGGCGGGGCTGCGAGCGAACCTCCGCTCCGGATTTTCGTCTAATTTTGACTACGACGCCGCTTTTGTGCGGGTTCGACCGCTTTCTGCATTCCGCGGACACACCTATTCAAGGAGGGACCGCTTTTTTTTAAGATGCTCGCTCTTCCTTCGAAAGAGTTCTACCGATTTAACCCGTAGACGTGCAGGAATTTAACACTAGCGCCGAGCCGAAAACGCTACTAATGTACATTTTGTTTTGACATCGATAAGTGGACCGCGGATTTTCGTGGAGAATAAAAATTGTCTGCGTTCATCGCAAGCTACAGACACCTATTCATTTTCTTTTAACAATTTTATTGAACTGAAAGGGACGCGATAGTGCTTTCAAGTTCTTTAAATATATATGCTTTCCGTTTTGTATTTGATCTACTCGTTTTTGCCATCAAATCCGCAGTCTACTGATAAGGTTAAATAAATGTATTTCACAAAATATTTAGAACACACGAATTTCATGTTCGGAGGTTAATGTGACACGACGCATAAAAGTCTAGGAAGGAAACTGATAACGGACACTTGATATTTCGATAAACTTTGAACAAATTAAGATAACGCTTTCTTTTCCTTTTTATCCTTCTGGTTTATCGTCGAATCAACTATCACGAGTATTAGCGGCGTCATACTATTATTCGATTATGTTCTTTATATTATCTTTGTGTCCTTGATGTACTCAACTGATTTATAAATCTTGGTGGAGTTAATATTAAGAAATTTTAACGATTACTGAACAAAGGTTTCGGATCTCGCTCACTCTCCTTCACATCGTGTATTCAAACATATGTGTACACGTTGTGCCGATTATTTTCTATTAACAATTTGATTTATTTAAACTTCAATTTCTATGATAAAGCTCAATTTCTATGCTTGAATAAAGAAGTTTATCTGGCTGGAAACATTTTTATAATATCACGAATTGCAAAAGAAAAATCAGAAAGCTTTTTCACTGATTTGGGAATTCTACATAGTGTTAATGCACCGCATATTTATTCTGAAGCGACGTGAAAATCAATTATACCTAAATTTATAATAGTAGGTTATAAAAATAAATAGGACAGTATATAATAACTTTATTGAAAACGTAAAAGTTATGTAAAATTTGAAAAATTCAGACTTAACGTTCGATAATGTTCAATAAAATTCGACGTGCCCAGAAATACCATTCATCTTTCAATTTTTCATGTATGTAAACTTAAGAATGAATTTTCAAACAAATTCTACAGTAATATATTGCTGAGGTGAAAGTCATTCGCTGAAATAATCAAAGACTTTTCAAAAAGAAATAACTTTGTAAGAATTGCAATGCCATTGCAATGCCATTTAAAAACATTAAGGTAATCCTGATCTTTTACTGAAAAAATAACAATTTTTAAAAATTCGAAACATTTTTTTGTCAGATTAACAGAAGTGCATGAAAAAATGTGTGCAAAAGTTAAGGAAACACCCTGTATAGTTTCGATTCCAATAGTATACTAATTACTCTAACTTCTGAGAAAGATTCGAGTCATGATTCGGTGCAACAAGATATACGAATATTTTAGCGAGCAACTGTATGTTGTTGGCAGCACTTGCTGATAATATTAAACAATCAATACTTTATTGTCAACGTATTCAATGATACTAGAAATACAATGCGTATCTATTCATACTATAATACCTATAGTATTAGACTTATTATGAAGATCTCGAACGTAATCTGTTAAATATAGAAGTTATTCACTTCATCTAAATGGAAATGTATTGTATATTATCCACTTTAACTGTATTAATTAACGACAAAGAAGTACTAATTTACGCAACTGGCATAGAATTCGGAGTGCAAAGGGTTCCATGTATTTATTGGATTTTGTTCCCGTTGGAGATGTTACGGGCTGACTGAATTTTCTGAATTTGCGGCAGATGGAGGAGGAAAAAACGCGATGACGTAAACGCCGTGACTAGACTGCGTGTGCATTGGTTACGTCTACTGACCCAGAAAACGGGGCGAAATATAGATTTGAATTTTATTTCGATGTTGAATTTATTTCAGCGAATAAAGACTCGTATTTATTTGACACTTTTGATTCTCTCTAATTGTAAAAATGAATTTTATAGACACAGTTTATGATGATATTTATATTTGCAAGAAATGTTTATTAAATGATACAAAATTTTAGAAAGTTTCTGTAAATAATTATTGCGGGGTGATTGTTTATTAAAATAAACAAATTATGAATAAAGTTATATGGATAAATTTATTATGGATTTACTGAACAATATTTTACGAATAATCACGGACTTACTGAACAACATTTTGAACGAAAAAGATCGATATGGCTTATTATTTTATTATTATTATATGTAAAACAGTATCACTTTTTTAAAGCTGGACTGAACGACTTGAACTTCCGACGAATGTTAGAGGAACTAGTTTATTGTAGAATTATTAAAATAGCTTTTTTTCTAAATTTTGCTATTGCTTGAAATAATAACGAAAAATAAGAAAAGCTCTAGTTTCTTAATGTTTTTTTCTGAGCCTATTAAGGAAAATTTAAAAAATGTGTTTTGCAGATCTCGCTAACCTATATGCATGCCGAAAATGTCACAAGTGTATTGTTCACTGAACAAATTTATTCTTAATATAATTGAAGAATTACGTTGATTTATAGTAACCTTATAATTTACTGAACTTATGATTCACTGAACAACATTTTGCAGGAAATCACGCAAATTGTTAGACGACGTACGAATGTTGATCCGACTGTGATAAAATTGCTGGTAGAAATTTCTCTCTTTCTTTAATCACTTTGTCAAGTTGAACATAATGCAATAAAATAATCTGAAGTTCTTTAAATGTTGTAGTTGCCATAAATATATAAAATCTGTAGTCTAGTGATTCAATTACGTACTTATGACAAAAACGAATAGGTGAAATACAAAGTTGCGAAGCAATTGGAATAATCTAAAATCACTACAGCTTGACAACGTTTATTTTCATTTGATCTTTTTTATTTTTCGCGGTCGATTTCAAATTTAGGAGATTCTCGTTTCGCACACAAATTCCCGGTCTATTCATGACACATTGCGAGAAACGCAAACAGTTTCGGCGTTACTCGCAACTGCCGCGAAAGATGATCGACAGAAATTGAATTCCGGGTCAAAACCGACCCGGTGAAGGCCAATACGAGCGCCGAGCCTCGTAATCGCGTAACAATTCGATATTTGTCATCCGGAAGACGTGAAAAACGTCGCTATCGGGTCGAATCGCGGGTCGAGCCTCGTTTTCCTTTGAAGCCATTGTGTATATGCACAGTGACGCCGACTCGTTACAGATCTTTGAAGCACCACTTCTCGCCAGGCCGCCGGTAACTGTCGTATAAACGATGCGATCGCAGGGCAGTTTGCGCGGGACGATCAGCGTCGCGGCGCTATAACGGCTCGCGGAGTTACGAGGGAGGCTTAAACTTTTACTGGTTCGGGAACGTCAACGTCTGGGATTGTTTTTTCCCCTCCCCCCGTCGTGCATTCGAATCGGCGGCGCAAATATATTTTTTCCATCGAATTTCATTCGCGCGCGCCGCTTTCGCACGCGAGCTTTTCAATTGCGCTTCATGGAGAGCGCAATTAAAAGCATCGAGAAGTAACAAACTACACCGTTACATATGTATGTCTCTTCTAATAAACGGAACAGGCGTATCGAATATACCGAAATGAACATTTTTCTTTAATGAATACACGAATAAGTTTGTGATTATGAATTTTTGTTACATACAGTGGCGGACATATACTTAAGAACAGTTGCAAAATGGTATAACTTTGTTCGAACTGGACTAAACGACTTGAAATTTTCTTTTTAGATGGTAGAGGGATTAGTTTATAGTAGACAACGACTGAAATACTTTCTTTAATTTTGCTATTGCTAAGACGGATGCGTTACGTTGTATTATTTAAATAAAGAATTATTCGTTATTTGGAAAAAATAATTACTTATTGTTTATATGGATCTGTATAAATGATTTAAGATAATAAAATTTATTTGTTATTTATAAATACAATTTCAGAGGTTACATATTTTGATTATCATTTAATTGTTTCTTATCTATTATTTATTCGGCACAACGCATCGAGCTCACGTTATAGATAGGAAATAATGGTCTTCAATCGCTCTAAATTATCACTCAATAATATCTCATTGAGATCACGAAGAAAGACGCAAGTTGTTCGACAATAATAAATGAAGATTAATATTTATTACACGATGAAATAAATTATAATTACGAAATAAATTACACACCAAATAAAAAATAACATTTCACTTGCAAATAAGAAATATTATGGAATGATTTGTGGAATTATTTAAATGATTTTTCAATTGAATAAAGAATCTAATTACTATCAATGAAATATCAATTCAATATTATTACATAGAATTATTAATGAAATATTATATATATAATTTAATTTCTAATTTGTTATTTACAATCTAAAGTGAAATCTGCCCAACTCTGAATCGCAGCAACTTTCTGGCGAAGCAAGGATACTGGAATTCCGGTTATTCGAGAAAAATCGAAGGAACTCGCGTTCATGAAAATATTTCGTTGATTTGCATAATGACCAAGCACTCTCGTAAGAAATTAAAAATGATAGGGGTATCGGGGGGACATGAAAGCCGCCGGCATGTGTCGAACAACGTGTGAGAACACGTGTGGGAAAGGACAAGCGGCGCCGTGTCCGTCGAACATTTTAACAAGCCATCGACAGTCGCACGCGAAAATGGATAAGGGATGACGCAACGTCGCGCGGCCCACACCAACCACCGTTTGCGAAAGGGGTTATACGTTGCGATGGAGAGAACGATATTGGCTTGGTAGTCCGCGGAATATCTAGGCGGGGGCGAGCCTTAAAACGGCAGTGAGATTTTATAGGAGTTTATCTTCCGGTAATGGGAATGCTGGATGGGAATGGAGCCGTTTGAAACTGCAGTTCGCTGTGGTGACTAAAGACGACATGGGAAACACCGCGACGGGGAATTCGCGTTACGGAACAACGGGATTCATGCGAACCAGACGCCGCATGATGCATGCAAATCGAATATTGTATTGCCAGTTTCCGATTAATTAATAAACTCTAGTTTCTTCGTGCTATGATACTATTCGAAATCGTCCTTTGTTCATGAATTTCACTTAAATCTACGTCAAATTGGACAAAACAATGTATCTAATATTGGCGGAAGCAATTATGCGATAAAAGTGTGAATATTTATTAAACTCTTAATTGTGTTACTGCGCGCAGGCTTTCCTTTTACTAATCAACCGTTTGTTCGATTCAAATTGGGTAATAATTTAATCATTAATGCTTCAATCATTAATATTTTAAATATTAACACTTCAATTATTAATATTTTAAATACTATAATTATAAATATTTTAAATATTAATACTTCAATTATTAATATTTTAAATATTAATACTTCAATTATTAATATTTTAAATATTAATACTTCAATTATTAATATTTTAAATATTAATACTTCAATTATTAATATTTTAAATATTAATACTTCAATTATTAATATTTTAAATATTAATACTTCAATTATTAATATTTTAAATATTAATACTATAATTATTAATATTGTAATTATTAATACTTTTATTGTTAATACTTCAATTTAATTATTTTTAAACGATAATGCACCAAAGTAAATATTATATTACAGTCCTGTAATGGATTAATTATTTACAAATTAAACTGTCTGATTACATTTGAGCTATTTCTTTTTTAAATCATTTGCTATTTAACAATACTTCGAAAGTAATTTTAAGCGGGTAACGCAGTGAATTAAGTATTATATTCTCGATTTTTAACGAACTAATTAACTACAAATTGAACCGTCCGATTATATTTGTGCTCCTCTTTTTCTAATAGTTGAAATTTAATCATTTCTAGACGTTAGTGCGGCAAATTAAGTTATATATTATCAATTCCCAGAGAATTAATATTAACTACAGATTGTACTGTCTGATCATATTTAAGCCATGCCACTTAATTATTTTTAATTCTAATACTGGACAACGATGCTTCTTGCATAATATGGTCATTCAATTAATATGCTTAGCGGCGAGAATTAATTTATACGTAACACCTTTGCCTATGAAAATGTGAATTTATTTAACGATCCGCAGTCTAGTCATTACACTAGCATGTACAATGTTAGGTGAGGTGCAGCTGTCGTACGACTGCAACTGATAAGATAAAATGAACACAATTTTTCGCGCATTGACGTGCAATAGGTGGAATTTCTCTGATTAAAAACATCAAAACAAGAGTACCGCGTTTATCGTTCGATGCAAAATTATTGGCAATTTGTTCCTGTTGTGTAAAAGTAACATTTTCGCTGCAGCGAATTAATAAATTTTGAACGTCGAACATGTGCACATTTATGTATACGGAACTGCAAGATTTAATCGAATTCCTTATATAATATAATCGACGACCTAAAAAAACGAATTAATTTACTTTCACAGCTGAAACGGGACGAAGTAAACAATTTCATGAAATATCTAAAGGGGACAAAATTAATGACAGCAGGTCTTTGTGCTAAATAAAAATTGTCTCGAGCAATAGCACGGTACGAGAGTTGAACAGAAATGCATATACATATCTCTCCTTTTAATAATTTTAATCAATTTAAAATGATCCGACAATATTCTTACATTCTTCATACGTTTTCGCCATTCTAGATTTCTCTTATCGACTTTTGCCACAAATGTATAAAATCCGCAGTCAACAGACGGGAAATCTACGAAGAAAGTGACCATCGATTTTCGAACAATGAGCACACATTCGGTTGACAAAACGCGAAGCAAGAATTCTTTTCCGTCGATCGAAACGCAACGGTTGCCGGACGAGCAGTTAAACCCAAGTGTTTCGTTTTAATCGAAGCGTTTGCTTTGGTCGTGCGGCAAATACGCAGCTGTGGTCCGAAAAGACTGGCGGACGCAGGGAAGGGTGAGATGGCCTGCTAAAACTGTAGGAACACCTGGGAAGTATTAGCATAGCATGACTTATTAACAAGGCTAAATACCCGACGGAGGAGATCCAGATGAAAGTTTGGAACGGGGAGAGTCCACTTCGCCTGTAGCCGCTCCTCGGCCTTAAGTCATTGACGAGGTTCCAGCCGTTAGTAATGGAACCAGAACACCGTAACGAAGTCCCACACATTCCTGGTTTAACGAACCGTCTCGGCCGCGGCGTATTCAAGGTCTCCTTCATCAATCGCGCTGATCTCCTCGAGTCCGACGCGGACTCGTCGAATTACGGGGCGCTCGTATCGTTTCGCGCTTCTCGTCCCTCGCGGCCGGTTTAACGCTGGATAGAACAACTGGGTAGGTACCAAAGCACCACTCCAAGATTTCTATTTCACACGATCGAAACGGTTGTTTCGTATTGGGGAAAAAGAGAATGGTTTATCGTTGTTTTATGTTTTAGCGGGAGGCCATTATCTTATATACAATAGCGTCCTTTAAATTATATTATAATTATATTATATTATATGCATTAATAATACAGGATGTCCCAAAAATGTTTCGCAATCCGAAAGTGGCAGGTTCCACAGGTCATTTGAAGCAACTTCTTCCTTTACAACAATTTTCTCCGAGGCACCGTTAACGAGTTATTAACGAAAAACCGTGACCAATGAGAGGCGAGCTCGGCTGGCGCGGGGCGACCGAGCCAATGAGCGGAACTGGGCTTCGTGCGCTGCTTGGCTGGACCGCCTCGCGTCAGCCGTACTCGATTCTTATTGGTCACTGTTTTTCGTTAATAACTCGTTAACGGTGCCTCGGAGAAAATTTTTGTAAAAGAAGAAGCTGCTCCAAATGATCTGAGGAACCCGCCATTTCCGGATTGCGAGACATTTTTGGGACACCCTGTATAATATAATATAATTATAATATAATTTATTATATAATAATAATATATTAATAATATATAATTATAATATAATTTATTATATAATAATAATATATTAATAATATATAATATATATTATAATTATATTATATATACATGTGATTTTTTTAATGGCACTGATTTGTACTACTTTGATGGAACTACTAGATAATTACGGAAGTACTATTCCAAGAGTTCTACTTCACACGGCCAAGACGTTTATTTTATATTGGGAAGAAAGATAATGCTCGATTTTATCAGATGCAGGTAATTCTCTTGCAAAAGATATAGGATTATAACGAACACAGATGAAACTTACATAATATTATACTAGGAGTAAATAGATATTTTTATATAACATTAATTTGTGGTATAAAAAACCGCCAAGTATTTTTCTCTAAGCGAAATCATATATTTGTTGTTACATTATTTGCAAGTGGATTTTAATATGTATAGATTGACCTGTAAAATATACATTTGACTTTTATCTCTCGGTTTTGATTTCTATCACTTGATGAATCATTTTCACTAGATAGATTATCAAACATTATAAGTGTTTCATTTCGCAATTGCAAAAATGATAATTTACGATATATTTATAATAATAGTTATGTAAAATATGAAAGATGATGGTATTTTCTTTATTAATATTGTATGTTGAAAACACAAGTTGTTATGATTAAAAGATGGGAGAAAAAAATAGAGGCAAAACTTGTGTGTCAAAGAAAATTGTGTGAAATTTGGCTGATAAATTGACAGAGTCTATAGTGTTTATAATTTGTTAAGTTTTATTCTGCAAATGAGATTATGTATCTTTTGTTACATAATTTGTTATTTCACATTTCGTATTTTAAGAATGAGAAGGACAGAAATATTCGCTGTAATTGTATTATATATGCGAGAGACGGCAAACTGTAAAAATATACCAAATCAATTTAATAAATTTAATCATTTTTAGCTCACTTTAGAATATGGCTCACTGTTCCAACAAATTGCATATAGGCAGACTTCTACATGATTAATAAAACCGTAAAAATATTTTTATAGAATATTGTTAAATTCATATTCGTTTTCATATATTGATCCTTGTAATTTTTATAAACAATTACAGATGAATTACTTTCTTTGGTATTTTTAGTACTAATTTGCATTTTTTCCTCGAGATTTGAAATTATAATTTTAAAATGGCATAATTAAATTATTAGATGTTTCTGGAGAAATTCAATATTGCAATTAAAAATTTGATTAATTACTCGTCACGAAGCGAGCACATAGAAGTTGAAGGTTCGAAGTTCATAAATATCATATTTAAAAGTAAAGGTTTTCATATTGTCATAGAAAACATTAATAATTATTAATATCGAAACAACAGGTTTAATAACTACCGTGAACCGGTGGGCACAACGATATAATACATGAATACGCATACATGAATATAACATGTTTGTTGCTTATTATATTCAGAATTAATATCGCGATATAATATTGCATTTTGAACCCATCGTGCCAATGAAAAATAAAAGTGAAAATTGCCTTCGATAATGTATTTCAACAGGAAGTTCCCTCGAGTGAAGATAAAATCAACAATTTTACAATATCCTCTTCACCGATAATTCGTTCAATTAACTCATCAAACGAAGTAATCTAAAAAGACCACATAATACATAGAAAAATTAAGAAAGGGATTATAAAGTATTAATTTATTGAAAGTGGAAGATAATACTGTTTCTCATCCTAAGTCATCTTTGCACTTCGAACAAATTGATAAAAGATAAAAATAGACGGCATACAGCAAGCAAAAACAAATTATAGATAGGAACAGTGTTATTAACAGAAGCAAAGCAAAATGATTAATTAATTCTCTTCGCGTGTGAAATTATTAACTATGTAGTTGTTAATATTAAATTCTCCCATTATAATTCATTGAAAAAAATGGTGTAATAATTCATCGCGGGCACAAAGTTCCATGAAACTCAATGATTTACTATATAATATTATTATCTTTCTAAATTCTGATTATAAATAAATTCAACTACAGATCTGTCGCAATTATTTCGGTATTTCAATATTTCAATTATTTAATTCTGTTCCAGGGGCATGTTTCAATCCGTGGGCAATCACTGGAAAATTGGTAACAATTTATGCTCTGATAAGACGTTAACCATATTTTCAAAAATAATGAACGCTGGAAAGTTGATAGTTTTCCTCATCTTTATTTTACGACTACCTGGGTACATATTTCGAGTATCTAACGAGCAGACTGCGGATATTTATGCAAATTTTATACGCCGAAATATTCAAAATATATACAAAATGAATGCAAAACTTATGCTAAATATGTGCAAAGGATATGTAAAACATATGCTGAATTTATTTAAAATACTATGATATAATAATAATAGAGGACAATACGAAGTAATATGATACAAGAAATGTCCAATATCTTACATTAGGAATGTGATTTTTTTTAATTAAATATATTCACGAAGTTCCACGGATGATGGCATTAGCAAAGCTAGTCGTGATTCTACGTGAACAAATAAGTCCAACGTATACAATTCTTTAGAATATCCTTAGCCTTCTATATGCATATTTTTTTACTTTCTTTTGGAGACAAATGAGTTTGGCAAAGATTGACGTTTTCGTTCTACTTATTGTAGTTCCCAATCTCCACAGACCTGATGAATTGTCAAACTTCATTTTTTCTTACGAAATATACATACACTGTCGATTTTTTATGCAAACTAAAAATACTCTACATTAATTGCAAGATGCAGGAACTGCAGAAAAATTGATTTCTTTCCTTAATTATTTTAGCGAGTTGACAGTAATAAAGTAGTATTTTACTGGAAAACATTCGCCAGGAAAAGAATAACATTATTTTCACCGGAGGGTCTGAAAGAAAGCTTCGAATATTTCAATTGAACTCTACTTTTACCAAAGGGTCCAAAAGACCTATTAAAATTTTAATTGAAACTCATTTCCCACGTTCGATTACCTTAACACGACTGTTTCCTGTCGATTTTTTATGCAAACCAAAAATACTCTACATTAATTGCAAGATGCAGGAACTACAGAAAAATTGATTTCTTTTCTTAATTATTTTAGCAAGTTGACAGTAATAAAGTAGTATTTTACTGGAAAACATTCGTCAGGAAAAGAATAACATTATTTTCACCGGAGGGTCTGAAAGAAAGCTTCGAATATTTCAATTGAACTCTACTTTTACCAAAGGCTCCAAAAGACCTATTAAAATTTTAATTGAAACTCATTTCCCACGTTCGATTACCTTAACACGACTGTTTCCTGTCGATTTTTTATGCAAACCAAAAATACTCTGCACTAATTGCAAGATGCAGGAACTGCAGAGAAATTGATTTCTTTTCTTAATTATTTTAGCAAGTTGACAGTAATAAAGTCGTATTTTACTGGAAAACATTCGTCAGGAAAAGAATAACATTATTTTCACCGGAGGCTCTAAAAGAAAGCTTCGAAAATTTCAATTGAACTCTACTTTTACCAAAGGGTCCAAAAGACCTATTAAAATTTTAATTGAAACTCATTTCCCACGTTCGATTACCTTAACACGACTGTTTCCTGTCGATTTTTTATGCAAACCAAAAATACTCTGCACTAATTGCAAGATGCAGGAACTGCAGAGAAATTGATTTCTTTTCTTAATTATTTTAGCAAGTTGACAGTAATAAAGTAGTATTTTACTGGAAAACATTCGCCAGGAAAAGAATAACATTATTTTCACCGGAGGGTCTGAAAGAAAGCTTCGAAAATTTCAATTGAACTCTACTTTTACCAAAGGCTCCAAAAGACCTATTAAAATTTTAATTGAAACTCATTCCCCACGTTCGATTACTTTAACACGACTGTTTCCTCTGTACAATATTTACAAAAAAAAAAAAAACGAAGATTCGGCAAATACGGTGCAAAAACTGGTGAAAACAGTGTCAGAGGGCAAATGGCCTGCCACAGTTTCCAGAGAGTATCGTGCTCGCGAAGTCTCGCAAGAATCATCATTCTCTGTTGTTCGCTCGCGCACGAGTGCGAATTCGACTCGCGAAAAGATAACCCACGTGACCTTCCCCCGTTTCCTCTTGCCGGGGCCGCGTCATCCGGCGTCAGTGGCACGAAGAACAGCACACAGCGTATCCCGCCGACGTCGACGCGAACACCGACGCCGACGCCGACGTCGGTTTTGCTAGTGTGTGCAGCGGTCGTCGCGAACCGCGGGGTGTGCAGGGGCTGACAGGAGCGATTGAAGGGCCACCGGGTAGGAGAGAAAGTAGACTCCGCCGGCTCTGCTGTTCTGTGCTGTGCTGTGCAGTGTGCAGTGCCATGCCGTTCCGTTCCGTTCCGTGATGCGGCGGTGGTGGTGGTGGCAGTGCAGGTGGTGGGGGCACCGGGCCGATAAATTCGCGGCGCGCAGAGGGGAGAAACAGGCGTGACGCGCGTGCACGCCCGAAACTCAATGAACTGCTATCGATTAGCTGCTCATTTTATTCCTCGCGTTCTCGTGCGGCGGACTCGTTAAACGCTTCGATCCCTTTCTCCGCATCCCGTCTCATCAGCCGCGCTTTTTTCCGCAGGGGTAGGGATCTGAGTCACGAGGGTAGTGGGTCACAGTGTGGCTGGTTGCCGGTTCTTTTTTTTTTCGCAACGCTGGACGAAACGGAGAAAGCGGGTCGTGTGGGTGATTCTCTCTCTCTCTTTCTTTTTTCTCTCTCTCTCCCTCTCTTTTCTCTCTCTCTCTCTCTCTCTCTCTCTCTCTCTGTCTCTTTTTTCTTTCTCTGTCTCTCTCTCTTTTTTCTTTCTCGCTCTCTCTCTTTTCTTTCTCTCTCTCTCTCTTTTTTCTTTCTCTCTCTTTTTTTTTCTCTCTCTTTCTTTTTTCTTTCTCTCTCTCTCTCCCTTTCTTTTTTCTTTCTCTTTCCCTCTCTCTCTCTCTCCCTCTTTCTCTTCTGTTTTGTATTTCTATTTGCTTCTCTCCACCTCTTTTTAAAAAAATATCCGAAATTCCTCATTCTAAAATCTCGCGGTGCATGTACCGGAAAAATTTTTTGTATGTACTTAAGGGAGGGCATTCGTGCGAAAATCAATTAGCAGTAATTTCCCAAATAAAATTTTGTAAGTACGCATTTTGATAACATTATTTACGCTGATTCCAACTATGTGCAACTTATTTTGTCAAGTAATTTTTGCGTTTCTAACGAAATTTCTTGTGCCGATTTCTAGCGACACTACGTTCGTGAAATGTTTTCGTAACTGGCACGCGAACAAGTCGACAATCTTCGGAATATCGCGTCAAAGACATTAAAAAATTAACTCTAGGTAAAATGATTGAATGAAATTTTTATTCATGATTATTGAGATCGTAAAGATAGATTTATGAGAAATCTATTCACTTATGTTACTTGCAACAAATGTTGAAATAAAAATCATTAAAAGTCCGAATGATTATATTATTGCTAATTTTATGAAGAAAAATTAAATAGCTGCTTTAATAGTGCTCCGTGAACCTAATGTTAATCGTGGAGTAGTTAATTTGCAATTCCTTACAGATGAACACATGGTTAATAAATAATATAATTGGAAGGTCGTGAGACGTTTACGTAAAAATATTCATCGGATGCGGCCAGATTTGTGGAAAGACAATCCTCGAATTTTGCACCACGATAATGCATTCGTCTAGATAAGCATAGAGCAAAAAAAAAGCAGAAGATGTAGCTGTAAAACTGTGAAAACCGCTGAGAAACGCTTAAAAATCACTCTTCTTGAAGAGTGAAAGAAAGCAGAAGTTGTATTTTATCGAGTTCTATCGAATTGTACAAGGAAATCCAAACCTTTAAAAAGTTTGAAAACGACTGTTTTCGCGCGAAGCCGACCGGGAAAGATAGTTTTTGTTAATATCCAGCGAAAAATATGCAGCAGCATCCAAGCCAAACATCTTCAATCGAAAAAGGACTCTAACATCGCTTGTCGCACACGTTGATCTTGGTACCGCGAATTTTTAGCCAAAAACTCCACAAACTTTGTCACTGAAGCACCGTGTTCACCAGATATGGCCCCTCTGCAACTTTTACCTCTTTCGTAAACTCAAATTACCACTTTGGAGGAGGCGTTTTGAGTCGATTGAAACCATGAAAGAGAATTCGCTGGGAGTAGCATCGGAGTCAGGACTTGAACGAAACTGTTAAAATTTCCAATTACAGTAAATTCTCTCTAATTCGCACTCAGATTGCGCACAAAAATGGACAATTTGGGGAAGAAGAGATACGAAAAAATTGTCCTTTTTTGTGCACGATCTGAGCGTCAATTAGGGGGAATTTACTGTAGCTCTGATGTAACGATGAGGTTTTTTGCTTTCAGCTTTCCTGTTCTAAGAAAACAGTTATAAATCCACTGAAAATTTTATTTCACCTATTTTTGTATAAACGGGTAATTTGTACCTTTTTGGAAACGGGAAAAAATCCTCGTTGGACAGTAACTGCTTTGAGAAAGTTAAAATAAATACTTTTGAAGATTTAAAAATTCAATCAGCAGTAGCAGTTCGCAATATTCTTTAGGACTTGTATTAACGAAAATACTTTAGAAAATATATTATTTCTAAAACTATACGCTAAACACCGAATGTACATGTAGGGACATGTTCTCAGTTCCTTAAATAATGTTAACTAAATTGAGAAATAGCATACATTTCACTTAAAAATATCTGTTAAGAAATAAATGTTTCGTCCGCGAAATTGTCTCGATCAAATACAAAATAGCTGTTCAAATTGAACAGATATATCGGAATTAAAGTGATAACGTAAAAATTACCCTAAAACAGAAGAAAAAGAAATAACTTAGGAGAGAGAGAGAGAGAGAGAGAGAGAGAGAGAGATAAAGTGAGAGAGGGAGAGAGAGAGAGAGAGAGATAAAGTGAGAGGGAGATAGAGAGAGAGATAAAGTGAGAGAGAGATAGAGAGAGAGATAAAGTGAGAGAGAGAGAGACAGAGAGAGAGAGAGAGAGAGAGAGAGAGAGAGAGAGAGTTTAAAGTCTACTAAATAACTGATATTCGTAAAAATCTACAGTTGGAGTACGTGTATTGCTATACCGATTTTGAAGGCGTCAAAATGGTGAACAAATTAATAGGTTACGTTTTATTTGCAAAGTCCGGGTACTTTTTTACGTTGTATATATCTGTCTCTCTTCTGCTCGTTGTAATCCGGTGCTTCGTCCTGGCTGACCAGGACAACACGATTTTCTAATAAAACGGGAAACAGCTGGGATCCGTGTAACGGGCCTAGATGCCTTGTTGCGAGCTACGCTGCGAGCGAGCCTCGAAAGTATACAGGGTGCAGCGGTTTCTGGGCAGATTGGGCTCCTGGAATTTCTATGGGGAAATTGGAAATGTTCTATGAAATTGTTCGGTCCGAGGTTTTCACGTGGGTGGGAAAGATTGATGGAACGTAGAATCAATGAATGAAGCGTTGGTCAAGAATGAGATAAATAAATAATGAAACGAACTATGTTTTGCATTCTGTCGAAGTTTATGGTTCATGTATGTGTACAAGGTTATTTAACGAAGATCTTGGTCACAGTTCTGATCTTGTAAATAATTGTTTTGCAAGACTTTATTGGAGGTATCTGTCGATTACATGTAACACGAAATAACAAAAATTAATTTGGCTGATTTGACGACATTGGATCTTTTTATGAAAGCATTTAAAATCTGTAATTTTCAAAACAAGACTGCGTTTGTTTGTGTAGCAAAAAAGCTACGTGAAAAGCGCAATTGTTATTGATTGATCAACATTCATTAATGAAAAAATAAAGTTTCATAAGTAAACAAAATTTTCCCTGTAAGATAAAGTCCAATTAAAAACTGTTTCGTACAAAAGTTTATTTTCCCGTGTAATAAAAATCTGTAATTAAAAATATAGGTTTCCGTTTCAAGAAACGAAGTTACCCGTCACATAACCTTTAAAATGAAGAACTACGAAAACATGAATAAAACAGTTGCGTTTCCCCTTGAAATCGAGTTATTCTCGTATTTAACATTTTTCCCGAAAATGTGTGGTTTTCGAGATATTTAAATATAAAGTTTCCAAACAACCCGTACATATTAAACATTTTATTATTATATACGTATATGTCCGTTCCGTGTTGACTGTTTCTACTTGTAGAATGTAGCAGTATGCTTCGTTAAAAAAATTCGTTTCGGTGAATTAACTTTTGGCTGATATTGTATTTAAATTTTAAATATTTGCTTCGAGCGGAACTGCTCTGTGTCTGTCGAACACTGGTCGTTTCTACTTGTGAAATACTCTATTCGCCCTCTTTAGTAATTATTGCTAGATTATCAATTTTACCTCATGATAGATCAAGCATCGATTGCTTAAGATTCTAACTGACAAGTAATTAGGCACTTAGAACAACTGATATTCGTATTGTGAAGGCAATAAAAAAATAGTTTCGGCTTACGCTGCGATTGCAATGAAATTGCTTTAATAGATTTATTTGTCAAAAATTGCGAAGATAAGCAACAAATAATTCCGAGTACGGAGAAAGCAAAGGAAACACTTTGATTTTAAATATAACAGCACTGATAAAGTATGATATTCGGTTTAATTTCCAGCTAAGCAGAGACCGAAGGTAATAAAACATTTCGTAGAGGATGTTGGAGTAGTTCACGTGACCGCGGTGCGATGAAAATAGCGCGGAACGGAAGTCGAATTCCAAAATTGAATTGTGTACATTTCGAGAACGGAAACTTGTCTTGCAAAATGTTGCAGAGCTTTTTACTTCTTTACTGGGAAGAGCAGATAATTTAATATAGAATTAAGATTGATGCATATGTTTTTTTTTCTTCAAATTAATTATACATATTATAGGAAATCCCATAACATTTCGAAATGCTTTATTGAAATATAATTTCTCACTAACAAATAATGATTTTACTTTTTGGGATCAGATCAAATGAAATTAATCAAAATAATCAATTGATCAAATATAATTAAAAAAACATAATTCTCACGAGTAATCGTTAAATCTCTTCACTGAATTCATCTAACAATGTAGTATCAATCTTGGAAATGCAATTGTAATACCTAAATGAGTATTATGATAATTTTATTCCCCACAGTACAATATGTTTAACACTATTTCCACTGAAGGAGTCAAAAGACAGCTATCAATAGTGTCTATTTACGAAAGGGGTCAAAGGATATTTTTTATACATTTTTAATAAAAATTGTTTCCCACGTCTCTAATTGTTTTCTATGTAATCACTTCTCGACTTTTGCTGTAGTCGTCACAAAATTAATTCGGTCAATTGTACAACACGTGTTACGAATGATTCAAAAATCGAACAGTGGAATATACAATTGAAATTAACAATTTTTCCGGAAATCATTTAATGACAAAGAACCACAGTGTGTCCTGCAGGAGACACTGTAGCCGCAGTCGCGTGCTATCGTCTCTCGCGCAAACAATAAAATCATGTTCAATGTGACCATAACGCGACGATCAAAATTCCACTAATAGCATCACACATTTATAAAACACTTGTTTGAACCATTATGCGAGCCATCAACTGTACCACACGCGGCAGCCAAAACTATCGAAATTGTTAATCCATAATTATTGAAGCTATCGTCTCGGACCGTTTTATTATCTCGCATGTGTTGAAATAATTTCTCCACTTAACGATGACTTTGCCATGGAAAATGTGTTACTCAATCGTGAGACGAAGCACGTGTTACAATCTCTGCCATTGCGATAAAATATCTTTCCACCTGTATCCGCTCGATACTGAAAACTTAGGCAAACGAAAAAAGAAAAGAGTAGAACATCGCCAGCGACGGAAATAAACAGTAAACTAGTCTGGTAAGATACAACGAACCTGCTACGCGTAAGAAAGGTCGAACTATATATATTATTCTTTATTTTATTGTGATCCATGGATCGTGAAGAGCGACTAAGCTCGTGTTCATTCAACCGATTACTTAGGATATCGTAAATTTGGCCGCTTAACGAGGCGTATCTACATCCTTCATTTAACCCTCAAACGACGACACGAAGGTCCGTTTTGACCCAGATGCACATTTCGTGGCTCACATTTAACGAAAAGTGTGCAGCGCAGCGTTCTTGTCTTCTCGAAAATGGAAACCGCGTGTCGAAACCAGAACTCGTATTTGCTTATATTTTCAATATTTTTTTCTTCTGTACTCACAGACTGTATTTACGCGATTTTCATGCGCGTGAAACAAAGTCCACGTGGAACGGAAGTTCGCGGAAATTGAGGAACGGGTGTACGAACGTTATTCCGTTCGCTAAAGTACCGGAAATGAATTGTACAGATTTTGTAAAACCTGATAACTAGAACATTCAATGCAGAAATAACAAAGAAATAAGAAATAAAACTGTTATAAATGTAACATAAAATAGATAAAACTGTTAAAAATATTAAGCAAACAACATTTTTGTACGATACATCCTTGTTCGGAACAAAAAGGGTTAAGGATTCAAGTAAATGTAGATTCTTGGTAAATATAAACTTTCTTCTCCTTCTAAGAAATTAATAGAATCAAAATTAAAAAAAAAGAAAATGATCGTTATACTGTACTTTGTAAAATATTTCTGTTTGGTCTGACTCGACTCGTGAGAACAAATATTTGGAACACCTAATATATTATTATAAATGGTGTGGTGAAAACAAAGTATTAGGTCTACCGGAAAGTTCTGTCCGTTTTTGAATTGAAATATAACACAATTTTCATTCATTTAATAATATTTATTGTAGAATATACTTTCCATCGTTACTTATAACTTCTTGCCAGCGTGATGGCAACTTGTAAATGCCATTTTTAAAGAATGATTTATTTTCAGAGGCGAAGAACTCAACTAGTGCTTGGTCGACATCAGCTTCAGTTTTGAATTTTTTTTCCTGTAAAAAGTTTTGCAAAGAGAGAAACAAGTGATAATCGGAGGGTGCTAGGTCTGGGGAGTCTGGTGGATGCGACAGAATTTCCCAGCCTAGCTCTGCGATTTTCTGACGAGTCGCCGAAGCAGCATGTGGTCTGGCATTATCATCGGCAGCCATGTTTTCACGATCGCGTCTCGCTTAATAATGACACGAGACATCTTTGTTTCAGTTTATTTAGGAGAGTACATGCGTGTAAATGCAATGATAAAGAGAGATAGTCATATATGTTTTGTCCGTACGTTCGGTTAGTCGCCTAACGTACATGCGCGACCGAACTATTGTACGCTCGATTCGCGCTTCCTACGGCAAATTAATGACGTGGAAAGGTCTCTAGTAGTCTTAGAGAACTTTATTTTTTGTGTTGTACTCTCTGCGAGCGCTGGTGGAAGAATGCTCTTCCAACGCTGGAAAGTCGTGGAAGAGCACCCGTGGATGGAGGTAGATTGTTTATTATTGGTCAAGGCACGAATCACCCCTTGGAGGGGGGTGTCTGCCTTGACCCTTGTTGGGGCCTGAGAGGGTTTCCCCAATGGTGGGACCTTTTTATGGCCCTTGTCTCTGGACGCAACAATATATGTCTCAAATCAACATGTGCATATGGATTGAAACTTGAAGTGACACTATCGGACAGAAATTTCCGGTAGACCTAATATAAATATACAATGTAATACATTAAAATTCGTGTTATTCATAATAAGTAACATTTCATAGGGTTTATTTGTCACGCAAAAAATGCGGGCAGCCTGAAGATCAAGCGAAGCACTGCGCGCATGTTCGTACAATCGCGCACCGTGTTCCCCGCATCCCTGGCCGATGATCGCGGATTCAAAGAGGCAAATTTGCCTAATTCGCGGTTTGATTTAACGAGCGATCGTTCGATTTGGCGGCGATCCAGTCGCTCCCGTTTTCCAGGGAGAAGGGGGATCCGCGGCCGGTTCGGTTGCCGGAGAAGTGGCGAAGAGGAGGCCAGCGGCCGAAGAAGAGAAGAGGAGGCGGCGGCGTGTCGAAAGGTGCGTTGTACTCAAACAAAGTAAGATATAATTAGACGGGTAGACGGCTGCGACTGCAGGAAGCCCACGTGTGAAAGTCGCTCGCAGAAACCTCAGTCATCGCTAAAAAGATCCCCGGGAGAGGACGGGAAATCGTTTGCTTTCTACGACTTTTACCGCGTTCGGCCGATTTCTGTGTCGAAACTCGCCGCCAGATATTACAAGAGTAATGGGACTTTATTAGACGCGGAATCGTATGAATACAAAAGCCGATGAAAGTACGTGCGCATAAAGGACAGAGGGAAATCTCTCGCAACACGTCACTCATTAACGCCGCCAAGAACTAGATTATTCGATCGAGTAACCGTAATGAAGCTGTATTCGATTAGAATAAATCGTTTTTTACGGCGTTAGTTCGACGTGATCCTGAACACGTGGCGTTTCGCATTGTTCGTACGTTTTCGCGAGATTTTCCAACAGATTTTCGGATCGACGAAGGATGAATATTTTCTATGATGCGCCTGTCGGATTTATGAAACCGTGACCTAGTAAATAGTTTAATTGGGCAGTAATCGATTATTTTGTGACTATCTTTATAATCGATTACGAACAATAAACATGGCAATCATAATTATTGATCAATTAATCCTTACTAGAATCAATCGGTAATCACGATTACATTTGGCAATCTATTATCATTAATCAGTATCCTGTAATTCATCTTTTCTCTTCGCTTGGGACCGAATGACAGCCCCAAATAAAAATAGTCTTACGTTGCGTCATTAAATACATGCAGATTTTCTAAGAACTATTCAGAACTATTGTTTATTATCATAATAACACATTTTTCAGTTAATCATAATCAGAACAAAGTAATTATTACTAGATTTATTATTACTGTGTAATAATATGATGACATTAATCATGACATTAATCATGGTTACTTAGTAATCGTAATTATTAATCATTATTACACAGTAATCGTAATTATTAATCATGGTTACTTAGTAATCGCGATTATTAATCATGACTACTTAGTAATCGTAATCATTAATCATGAACATGATTTCACGTTAATTATAATGTTAGGCTTGTGAATATTTTATGGGAGCAAGATTATGCTGTGTTCGAATCGATTGTCGTTATGGTTTAGGGTCAGACGGTTTTCTCGTCGGTAGAGCGTATGGTTGCGATTTAAATGCATCGTTTGCATAGAAAATGTGTTAATGGTCTGCAATGAGAATGTACGAACACAGTTTTGTCAATTTTATTGTTCCATTATAGTGGTTTCGTAAATGATATTGCTCAACAATTATCAGACTTGAAATTCAATTTACATTGTAATCTATTGAATAAGCTAAATTTTGTTAGAATCTATGAGGTGTCAGAAGGTCACGAAAGAGAGCAATGACTGCAATAAATCTTGTCTCGGCTATTTTTATATTAATAAATCGGTTGTTCTTTGTTCCGTCTCGCTTTTATGCACATTGGTGTTACAGACATAAAGTATTTACACGTTTCTAAAAATTTGTAATCAGAAAATCGAGTATATGTTATGAATTTATTTATGTATACAGCAAAGCTCCATTAATACGAACTCATCGAGAGAAAAGGACTGCACATAACCAGGTAGTTCACATAATAGGAGTCGACTAACTGCCCCCACCGCTTACAACTTTGCGTTCAAATAAGTGAAGTTTACATTCAGATAAGTGGATTCGCTCAGCTAGGATTCACAAAATCGGGCATTAACGAAAATTTCGTTCGCATAAATGGAGTTCAGATGAATGGAGCTCGAACGTAGTTGAAAAGAATCTCGCGTGGAATTTCAAACGTTGGAAAAATAGAATACGTAGAACGTATTTCCTATTATTATTATAAAGAGTAACTAGTATTTACTCTCGCGAAAATAATTATTCCAAAATAAACGATATTAAAAAGGAATTCGAGTGGCCTGTAAATTTCGTTCACAATAATTTCATTTATATTCAGAATTCTTCTCTTCGTGTCACCGCAACTTAAAAGTGGCGTTCTTCAATTTTCACTTAATATTGTCAATACCTCATTAATCCGTTCTATTACAAAAATGAAACAGTGTCGACATTTACACAAGTAAATCGACTAGAAACAGAAACATTTTACTTTTATTTAGTGACAACTCCTCGGATAGAATTGCGCAAATTAACACGTTCCGTGCCGAGCTTTTTTTACTCGAATCTTCACACTTTGATATTTTACTAAAACTTGATGTATTACGTGCAATTATTAATTCTCGTACACATAACAACGTAACAAAAACTTATCAACGCCCATTCTTGCGGTGGAAATTGATTCTTCGGTTCTAAATTTCTTGTAAACAATTTGTTCAGTTCACTAAGTAAACACGCAAGCGTGTACCATCGATGGTACACGTGGCACGGAACGTGTTAAATTGTCTGCACACGCACGTTACTTCGAAACAAAATCGCAAGGCAATACGTAAACCAAAGTTACGCGATGAGTTTAAGATGACAATAATAGAGACATCTACCCTAGCAGCACATCGGGACGATGATTTAAAGACAGACACGTGCCCAACCCGCGGATGTTATAAATCCATAACGAACCTACTCGTCCAAAATTTGCACCAACAGACTCGTCCAAAATCTCCGCCAACAAACTCGTCTAGAATGTATCACTTCACCGAGTCTCCGACAGAACCTGGAAACTAATAGAACCGTCTAAGTCCCTCCGATGAAAATGTATACTCGCGCGATTACCATCGGTCCAATTAAACGCGACAGTTCATAGCGGAGTCGCCGTCGTCGCGCGTGCACGCGCAAAAGAACCGTCGGTGGAGCAATAGGGCGGGTATGGGGGATTGGGGAGGAGGAGCAGGATCACAATCGCTAATCCGAGGTGAAAAGCTGGAATCCGCGTATAGTCAGCTTGCAAATCAACCAAAGGAGCCGAAGCGTCAGAGTTAACCGGGACACGTGTAATCAGTAATTAGCGGTCGCGCGACAAATCGTCGTTTATTGGCACGCTGCGAGCATTATGCTTGCTCGTTAATATCACTCTCCCTCCGCGAGACGGCGAAGTTCAAAGTCGTAGATTTCAATTAGCCGCGCGCGCGGGCTGCCGGCCCGGCGACGCGGCTCGGCTCGGCGCGGCTCGGCGCGGCGTAGAGTCCGAGAGAACGCAGCCAGCGCGCGCCGCAGTTCCTCTCT
This sequence comes from Megalopta genalis, assembly GCF_051020955.1. Taxonomy (NCBI): domain Eukaryota; kingdom Metazoa; phylum Arthropoda; class Insecta; order Hymenoptera; family Halictidae; genus Megalopta; species Megalopta genalis. The sequence goes on along the minus strand of NC_135025.1, from coordinate 13,615,211 downwards.
CGAACATAGCGGGTCGCATAATCGAAATGCAAAGCGGCCGGATCGATGATATTAGCCGCGATAACGTATCCCACCGGCTCGTTCCGGTAATGGAAGGGCGACGCGGGGACACCTAGCCCGGGATCGTGATCGTGAATGATGCAGTCGTACACGGAATAAGACTGGTGCCGGAACCGGCGCGATTAATCGTCGCTGTCGGGGTTAATTCGTTACCGTGCCCCCAGGGTTTCGATGATTCACTGGCCGCTAGAAGTATCGAGGATGATGAATTCCGGGACCCGTGACCCCTTTCCTCGAGTGGAACGCTCTTTTCGCGCGGAATTCTCGGGGGTGAAAGTTACCGGCGCAGACACGGCCGGCACTCGCATTGCCAATCCGAGGGGTTGCGAATTTTCAATGGAGGCTCGCGTTACGTGTAAAAGGTACACGAAATTTCCCCCTCCGTAAGTAACGCGGTGCGTGCACCGAAATAATTTCGTACGGGTCATCGACCAGCAAACTAAGCTGAATCTGCCGCAACGGCGAAACGGTTAATTATCATAACCACTGGATGACTTGTTGTCACTTTTTCACGAGGCGAAACGCGAATCTGTCGCATTAGAATTCGGTCGATACGAAACGTCTTGGAAAATAAAACGTGTAAATTCTCTACAATTGTCCCTCGGTATGTACACAGAAATGGACAATTTGGGAAGAGGAGATACGATTATTATTTCCTCTTCCCAAATTGCCCATTTTTGTTTGCAAGCTGAGAGAGATTTTGGATTGGAGAGAATTTACTGTAACACCATAATGAGGTACAAAAATATGGAGCGGAATTATGGTGTGACAATTTTTAGCGAATCCTCAGTCTCGTCATTTGAATACAAAGGTTTGAAAGAGCCACTTTTAAGCAAAGTTTGGCATTATTCGAATTCTTTAGAATAAATATTTATAGTAGGATAATTATCCGAATGAATTCCTTTTGTTAGTCAAATATTTTATTCGAATAACGATTATTCGTTATTCGTCATAAATTATTCTGTCTATTATTTATTCGAATAAATTATCCGTATAATTCATCAGGATCAGTTCAATTTTATCTACTTACGGAATTATAAAATTGCCGATGCAGCCGTAGAAAGGTTACTTAATTATGGATCAACGATTAATTTACCTAAAAGTAACAAACTTTCTGATGCAACGTTCGAAAAAAAAGAGTATGGAAGAAATAAATTCTATATTCTAGTATTTTTTATTTCTACTCAAATCGATTATTTTCGAATGAAATATTATTCGAATGAATTCCTGATCGAATAAAATCTTATTCAAATAAAATACTATTCGGATAATTTTTTATCCAAATATATTTTTATTCGATTTGATATGTATTCGATGGTCTGCTTTTAAAGTTGCCGGTGATTATATGCACATAAAGAAGCTAAGATTGGAGTTCTGTTTATTACATTTTTAATATTACGCTTTCTGTAATGTTGTGAACTATATCTATAACTATATCTATAACTATATCTATAACTGTATCTATCTATAACTATAACTATATCTATATTGTGAACTATCTTGTGAACTATACTTGCATAGTCACTTGCAGTCTCCTAATCGCTATGACTAATTCTTTTTTTTAATAACTAATTCTTTTTTTTCTTTAATCTTTGATTTCGTTGGATTTTTATAGGCTCTAATAACGAACGTATTGAGCCTATTTCGCATTAAAACAATATCTTTTTATTAATATTTCGTTTAAGCAAAAACCTAATGCTGCGATCGAATATTAGAAACTTGGAAAATACCTCGCAGCTCGGGGAAGAAATTGATAATTCGATGGTTTCTGCCCATCCGGAGCAACGAAGCACTTTTTCATGTATCCTACGCTAGAAAGCGATTGACCGATTGATTACTATACTTTCTCTCAGGTAGCAGCTTGCCTCTCTGTGAAACTTAGGTGTTACGTGCATCATCAAGACGCGCGAGTGGCGAGTTTAGCATAAAAATCTCCTTGAACCGATCCTGTATAAGCCGGTGCACGCTTGTATTACCGGGTATTACTCTAACTACCACCGTATTATAGCAATTTCAATTTTGCCGCGTTCTCAATCGCCTCCTACTATGTGCTCTCTCTTCCCCTTTGCAAATGAGCTGCCACAGCGCGAGGGAAAAATACAACAGACGTCATTGATTTGCAAGATTTACGATCCGATCGTGTGCTACGTAATTCTTAACGTCGCACAGTGGTCTGGAACGCGGTAATTTCTCGCCAAAATTAAATAGTTTCTACTACCCCTGGCAAAAAAGGACTAGAGCACCTTTTAAAACGCAATAACTTTTTTCAAACTGAACTACAATGACTTGAATGTTTTCGAATGTTTGAGCGACTACTTCACTGTACAACTACTTCTTTTTTTTCCTTTTGCTGTTACTTGAAATGACAGAAAAGATTTTAAAAAAGCTCTCGTTTTTGAACTTTCTTATCTGAATCTGAAACAAAAATGTAATAACATGTGTTTTGTAGATCTCGGTAACTTACATGTATACTGAGAAATTTCATCGAAATCGGTTGACGTTGTTACGAGTTACGCACAATTAAAGATCGTGAAAATTGAAGTTTTTTTACGGATTTCAACCAAAAAAGCAGGTCGTTTTTATGCTTTTTGGTGGCTGTAGCTCGACTACGAGTTAAATTTCCAGTATGCGTATAAGTAACCGAGATTTATGAAACACAATTTTGAAGTATTCGTACAAAATTCGAATAAAAAAGTTGAAAAACAAGAGTTTTTTATTTTTTCCGTCATTCAAAACAATAGCGAAATTGAAAAAGTATAGTTTAGCCACAGTAAAGTAGTCCCTTTAACATCAAAAAAATTGAAATCATTTAGTTCAGTATGAAAAAAATTATCGCCTTCTAAATTGTGTTTGAATAGTTTTGACCACGGTGTTTGTATGATTTAAATATAGTAATTTCTCCCTAATTCGCGCGCTCAAATTGTGTACAAAAATGGACAATTTGTGAAGAGGAAATACAAATATTCAAGCCTTACGTCTTGTTTTTATAGTTGTCGACAATCTATAACTATAAAAACGAATAATTGTATCTCCTCTTCTCAGATTGTCCATTTTTGTGCGCAATCTGAGCGCGAATTAGGGAGAAATTACTGTGTATTAAAGGAAATTGAACTCCTACGGATTACTATGCCGCGATGCGGTTTGTTAAAATTCACATAAAATTAAAAGCCGCAGTTGCAAGTATGATCGTTTCCGCAATACTGCAGGCTTTCGTATGAAAAATAAAAATAAAAATAAAAAAATAAAAATCCTTCCTAAAGTTTAATTTGTAGTCATCTTTGTATTACTTACTTGTTAATTAAAATATACCTTATGTCGTTGAGAAATGTGTATGAGAATATGTATGTTGAGAAATTTATTTTTGGCCGAAAAATAAAAATAATTTGGAAGGAATAATTGGATTAAGATGTCAATAGAACTACCTTCATCCATACATCTTCATTTTTTCTTCGGATCGGAAGTACGGTTTGTTTCATAAATGACAACTTACCTATAAAGAAAAAGAAACAGATTTCAATTAGTTGTCGTAACAGATGTATGCGGTTATTGTAGGATATACGTATATGAAAATACGTACAAATAAATATTTCCAAAATAATTATAATTAAATACCCCCACATTGTTTGCATTAGACATGAGGAAACATTTCAAGCTCAAAACTTTATGAATCCTTACAATTGTAGTTATTACCACAATTTGCAATTGGTCAATTAAACAGAACAATAACAACTCCAATGATCAAATTTATAAATAATCTGCTAATCGTATGCTTTGGATCATTTATAATTTTATTTATCAATTTTTGTGGAATCTATTTTTTCTTTCTTCTGTAGAATCTATCACTAGGTTTACGAAGCACTAAAAATTACTATTTTCCATTACTTCCTGATGATAATAATAATATATTTATTCGCATTTTTAGTGAATTTTATTGTAATATTTGTTCCAAATAATACATTTATTAAATAAATTCCTTATAAATACATCTTCACCGAATAATGAGAAAAAGACGTGGTAATCTTTTAGGCTGTATTTCTTATTTTGCCATTTTTATGTATTATTATCATTTCTCGAAGAAACGTCTCGATTTCTTACAATTAAATGTCTGTTAAAATTAAATGTCTGCTTTCGATTTTTTTGATTAATAATTTGGATATTCCAAGATACATAACAAAAGGGCTGTGCTTGAGTAATCTTCGACGAATGCAGCTGTTTTCGTGCAATTGTATTTTAAAGTCGAAATGTGACAACCGAGCTCGGCCACCTCGGTCACCGCTACGAAAACATGAAGAGGCACGTGTTAACTTGAAACAAACGTCTCCAGTAGACAAGTAGCAGGGAAATTGGCTAGTTCCAATGTGGTTCTAAAATTCCAGTAGTTGAAGGCAAACAGAGAAATTACACGGAGTCAGAGATTAGAAAATTAGTGAGAAATTCTGCTGGTAAATTATGGGGGCTGCCGCGTGCAACGGTGGCATTCTAATTTCAAGCAGCAGCTTGTTCGCGAAACAGCTTGGTGGTCACGGTTGCTCGTGACTGCTGCGAGTAACGGTGAAGATCGCCAGGGTTCTTTCGCGAAACTAACGGAGTGAAGGAGGCTGCAAAGGTTGTCTGTTGTGTCAAGCGACGCAATTAATCACCCGAGGATCGATAATCTCCACTTCGACCTCCGGGGATCTTAATCTACCAAATCAAGAAGAAACCGATGCCGAAGGTTATTATGCGCCATGGATCCTTGAGACGATCTTCCCTCCTTTTATTGTTTAACTATGTCACTGCCTTTCTCGACGAATAATACTGTACGCTGTTGCTACTCACGCAAATATAAATATTGCAGTGCTAAAAGGATAACCAGAGGTGCCAATTACTGTGCCCTGTTGGCGAACTTCAAACTACTAGAAACAGTTTTAGCAATTTAATTGACATTTCTTGAGAACATAAAAGCTTCTTTTATCTATATTCAAATATCAGAAGAAAGAAATGCAAAAGTCCTGTAACTGTGTGCCTATGATCTACGAAGATTAATCGCTGTGCCTCAGTTGCTGTGCGTCAGTTGCTGTGCTCCCAGCCCGAATGCTGAGCCTCAATAATACTGAGCATAATAAAAATTTAATATTTAATATACTACAATTTTATTTTCTATAAGAAAAAGTGTAATATCATAATACAGGGTGTCGGAAATGGCGGGTTCCTCAGATCATTTGAAGCAACTTCTTCCTTTACAAAAATGTTCTCCGAGGCACCGTTAACGAGTTATCAACGAAAAACAATGACCAATAAGAATCGAGTACGGCTGACGCGAGGCGGCCCAGTCAACTAGCGCGCGAAGCCCAGTTCCGCTCATTGGCTCGGTCGCCTCGCGTCAGCCGAGCTCGCCTCTCATTGGTCACGGTTTTTCGTTAATAACTCGTTAACGGTGCCTCGGAGAAAATTGTTGTAAAGGAAGAAGTTGCTTCAAATGACCTGAGGAACCCGCCACTTTCGGATTGCGAGACATTTTGGGACACCCTGTATAATATTTAAAAGCTCGCATTAGAGATGACTGCTTTGATAACTTTTCATATCTGCATTTCTTCTTTTCAAAAATATCATGCAAAAGATATTTTTCCCGTCTTTGGCACGTTTAATTTTAACAAATAAATAATTAATTGAATTTGGGTACAAAAATTGAATATGTTTTGTTCGATAAATATAAAGTTAATTACGTCTGAAAATATACTGAACGCACAGTAATTGGCTACCCCGCAGTAACTACGGCTACATTTCCCATTTTGCCTGAATATCAACTACCCTAGTCAAATGGAAATTCGTTGTCACAAATGCAGAGGCGATGTAATCTAATGCGATGTTAGCGTTCCGCGTTGCAACGATATGTTCGTTAGATCCATATGATCGCAGATATTTCTTTATGTCCTCGATGACATATTATCTGGCGGAAATGTTTATTAGAAACTCTGTGTAATTCATCGGCTCGTTCTTAAGAACGTAATGTTGTATGGTAATGCTGCGTTGCATGATAAAATATGAACGATGAATATTCAATAATTTGATGCATGTGGAGCCTCGCTGAAGGCTTCAGTTTATTACGTTACAAAATGTTTGTACTTAAATTCTTACAGTTAGATATGAACTTTTTAATCGGATGATAGTAGGACTAGTCTGCTGGACGACGACTAGAATGCCTTTTTTTAAATTTTGCTATTACTTGGGACGACAAAAAGACGTAAAAAAAACCTCTCGTTTTGTAACCTTTTGATCCGAGCATCTAACGAAAATTTAAGAAATGCCTTTCGTTCAGACAATAACGATGAAAAACTACGTTTTTGTGATTTGCCAGAGCAAAAAGCAGTTAAATAATGTTTCCGATTCGGGGAACGCAATCTAACCCAGATTGCTAATAATTATACATTAGACGAATTATTCAAACGAAAAGAACCCGTCCACTCGATCACGTCGGATACATATTCATTCGACGGGTAATCATTTAAAATGCAAATTCATTCGACGCACTGGCCGAATAATGGACAACAGCGGCCCGATTCGACCGGATTCTCACTCTTTCGCCGAGCAATTCCATCGAGACTCGGTTTACGATCCCATCCCAGAGAGCCGCAACTTGATTTCTTTGCCGGCGTTACAATCGAGCCGTGCATTTCGTTCCGCGAATGTCAGAGGTAACACTGTTCGCTGAGAGTTTTTCGCAGGAGCCGCGCGCGGAGAACGCGATACGATGCAGATGAAGGCGGAACGAGAGCTGCGGGCATTCTTAATAAACCAAGCGATATGTGCACTTTCGATGCAGAATATATCGCAGCTTATCCTCCTAGTGAAAGAAGACTGAGCAACCGAATATAAATGCTTTAACTGTATCTTTTGATTTTCCGTGTCGCAACGCGGAATTTTATTCGCGGGTTTAAAGACACGCTCGATGATAGTCCGCAATTGATCGAAGGACTCGGTGGAAAACAGACACGTGCTACACAATTTTATAATTTTAACCCGAGGAAGATAACCTACGTCGCAGAGGCGCCTGCGAAGACTGTTGATTTTTGTTAATTTTTCATAGAGGTCTAGTGATTTAAGTTTAAAATTACTTAAAATATAAAAAAATATAATATAAATGCATTTTATTTTTACAATAATGCCAAACCTTTAAAATGACTAGATTAACTTAAATAAATATCCATTGTTAGTATAAAATTGACGCCTTAGAAAAGCATGCGCCTCTGAAGCGTATGGTTATCTTTTACGTACGTTGTCATATGGTTATCTTTCTAGGGTTAAGGATGATCGCAATATGAAATAGATTGTGATTTTCGTGGAAAATGCGATATGGAATGGTATTTATTTTAAATGATGTATAAAATAGGTAATAAATGACGAATGCTTTTAAAAATTTTACTGCAGAATACTTTTTACAAGTGAATGGTTCGACGATAATAGCTTACGAAATGAATTATAGACTACACAAAAAAACTAGTAAAGCAAAAAAACAAAATTGATACGCACTGAGCTACTATATTTACTATTAAGAACATTTTAATGAATTGTTCGATGGGAATAGAAATTTCAGTTACGTATCGACAAGTGACCGAAAGTTACATAATCTAATAATTTCGTTTGGAATCATTATATTAACTGTTTGCACTCGAAGCTACTTTAACTTCAAAACTAAGATATTTTTTCCAGCGTACAGTAATTTGATTTTGTACTGTTTTCTATTCTGTGCACATGTAATTCAGCTTTATTGCTCGTACAACGCTTACATCTTTAACCACTCTTTATATATGAACACATTCAATAATGTAAAAATTACTATAAAATTACTAGCAGGTGCAATGTCAGTTTGACATTTTATATTTGCAAATTGTTAAAATTATTACGACTCTTTCACAGGAAATGGTTGAATATAAGTTTTTAATTGAATCATACATTTTAACGAAGGTATAACTACATACTAATTTCAAATTACATAAATCTTCTTTACATCAATTGGATTAATATCACAATTTAGCATTTTATGACAAAAAATAATCCTTTCAATAAGAGGAAACTGAAAACAATGAATAAAAATTTCCGAATAAAAATATTTAAAAAATTAATGACATTAACAATTCATTTACCCATTTCCTACATAACTATGATATTCTGTGTGTTCTATCCATAAACATCCATAAACTTGTTTAATCACTATGATAGAAAAAGACGATATTAGGATACTATGGTACTACAGATTAGTATCCCTGAAAAAATAACTATTCGAATGCAATAAATAAAAACTCAATCAAAAGTGACAGTAATTCGTACAACGTTAAGAGAAAAGAGGAATGATATCACGCATAAAAAAATTAATTGCCTGACATAGTTACGTATTGACTGGTGGCAACTTCAAATTACGTGCGATTATTATTAATATATTAATTATTATTATTATTATTAATATATTAATTATTATTATTATTATTAATATATTAATTATTATTATTATTATTAATATATTAATTATTATTATTATTATTAATATATTAATTATAATAATTATTATTAATATTTTATTAATATATTAATTATTATTAATATAGTTACAAAACAAGTACAATTTTATTATAAAAAAATTCACAATCTGTGTGATAATGTGTGATCCTAATTTCTAATGAGAAGCTGGTTCCATGGGAAGCCCCACCCATGAGGACAGGTAGAGGGGGACCAACCGCGGGCGGCCATTCGATTTTGCTGAAACTATAGCGCTAGCCCACATTCTCCGGGTCAATCTCGAAAATTATTCATTGTGGAGGTAGTACATTTTGTTCGGCTGTATTTTCCTGGTCCCTCCAGCAAATAAATTTAATTCCCTACCTCTGGCCCGGTCGTGCACCGACGATATTTTACATTTTCCATCGACAACCTCTCGGGCCCGGTGTGTTCTCGATGATTTAAGCTCCGACACATCACCGCGCCGCGACATCAAAAAATTAAATCAATTAAAACAATTCGTTTAATTGAAATGATAATTGAGTTACGCGCGGGCTTGCCCGGTCACGCGGCTCGACGTCGCGATCAAACCCTTTCGCACCTTATCCCGCGAGCCCCGGAATTTCCGGTCGCGAATTAGCCGCGACGCTGATAATTAGTCGCGGAATTGGCGAGCCTCGACTTAATGGACACGCGCGCGTCAGGCGAAAATTCGGTTCCGAATCCCGTTGGGGGAAAGAATCGTTCATTGATTGATGTTATCCCTGTCGACGGTGTAATTTCGAATAATGAGGATCACGTTCCTGAATTTCATTTGTAGCTGAACCAATACGGTACGCCGGTGGAATTATCTGCGATTAAAACGTTACTTACAAGGAAAGAGACCTAAGCTGCGAATTTTAACAAGATTATGGAACTTTCGGGGTGTCCTCTTTTTTATGTATCATGGAACTCCGTTACTGTCTGAACTCAATTAAAATGTATATTCTTCTCCATTCTGTGCTGTTACCTTTTTTAATTATACAGGTTGTTTCAGAACTGGTGGTACAAGCAGAACGGGAACGAATCTATATGAAAAAACAAGTCGAAAATGTGAAGTGACATTTTTTCGTTCGGAGCTTCCTTTTTTTAATAAATCGATGTAAGTGCACCCTTGCATATACGATATTACTTACGCCTACGTATATACATATATATATATGCATATATATATAATTATTATATATTATTATTATAATTGGTAAAACTTTGGCCAAACGATAATTTCCATCAGAAGAAATAAGTATTGTTTGAAAACATCTTGTCGTCTTTTATGGTTCGCGAGTTAGAACACAGTTGAAGAGTACGCGGATTTTCTGGGGTCAATTTTACCAAATTGAAGTGAATTTGGGCCAATCTCCAAAGTTTCATAATTCGTTCAATTTGCGAACAGGAAGTCTCTTCCCTCGTTAGTATCGATTCCACGAAATTGATTCAAATACACGTTCGCAACTACATGCACAGCTGTATTCGATTTCAGACGAATATTATTAACCCTTTGCACTCGAATGGCGACTCTGAGGCGCCACTAAAAATTGGTGTACCATTTTTCAAAATCATTCTAAGAGCATCGGACTCGTTTCTACTTGAAAAGAAACTATTAAAATTGCATCGTACTCGTCAACAGGCTCAATTTCATGCGCATAAGTCGCAATAAATTATATAAAATAGAACTACTGTAGATCAGAAATCATGTTTTGGATTTCGAATTCGAATAGCTTCGACCGCAAAGGGTTAATATTCTTGCAAGTATCACGAGAATATTAAATATATATCAAATATTTTTATTCTATTAGATCATAGTATACAGTATAATTATTCTAGTAATCTGAAATGAACGAAGTACTTTCTAAGAAGATAATAAATTTCATTTGCAAATGTGATTTCTTTATCTCGTTTCACGTTATGTTAATCATTTTCACAATATATTTACAGGTTACGAACTATGGGAAATACTCCACTTTATGCTTTATGTTAATAAAATAAACAATATTTTATTTCATGTTTCAGATGATCAGAATAAAATATTTATTTTCGTACTGTGGCTTTTAGATTACCGAACTAAAATATTTTATTTTACGTTTTACATTATCAAAATAAAATATTTATTTCATGCTTTAGCTGTGGATTATATTATATTATATTACTATAGATTATTATTATAAATTATATTATATGTAAAATAAAGTATTTCATTTACCGAAATTTTAGGCCCTATTTGAAATGCTATTTTCTTTGAATTGTGAAGAACATATTATTTAAGATATTATTTCAATTATTTTCTCTATAAATATTGCCCAGCTCTGTGTGACGACGACAAGACCGAATGTACTTAGGCTTTTCACCATTTTTATCATAACATATACCCGCATTAAGACATCGATTTAATAGTTTCCTGCGAAACGTGCTTTGTAACTCCCACAATTTCCAAATAAGAAATGTGAAACCGGTCACGCTGACCCCGACCCGGTAGATTTAATAAATAAATTCAATCTCATAAATTTCATAAGTCAATGCACAGCAGTAATTTATTAGACCCGGCCGCGATGGGTAGAAATAAAGGTAGAAATAACTGTTTAGGCAGCGCTCAGGCGACGACACCGGAGCCAGGGCAGCGCATGAATGCGCGAACAAAGCCGCCGGGGACAGCGATTCACCGTTTAATTACAAAACGAAGTGTCACGTCCCCCCATTAGGAGCTCATAAAAAAGCTCCCATAGCTCAAACAGCTCCGCTCATCAACTATTCTTCGGCCCCGCGGCGGCTCCCATACTCGCGCGTCCTCCTTCCAGCCGACTACGCCGGCTCCATTTACAGATTAAAACGCGACACCCGGTATAAGAAACTCGGAATCGCGCAAGCGGGTTCAGGTGAAAGAAACACAAGCGGCAAAATGATTTCGGCCTCCAGAGGATCCGCGTAATAATTTCCCGATCCATTAAGGCTGCGAGTCGCGGTCGTTCGTAAAATACGCTCGCACACCTCTATGTACACGTATTTGTGCGAACACGCGTGTTTCTCCTACGAGCGAAGGATCCTGGGGGACCCGGGTGACTCGTAGGTGGTAGGTTGGACGGCCGCCACTAAGAATTCAATTAACGGTAATTATATGGCGACCCTCGTGGCAGCTCTCGTTAATTTCCCCCCCATCGGTCCCGCGACCTTCCACCCCTTTCTTTCAAGTCTGCAGGTGCATCCGCGACGCGGTGGATTGGCAGACGCGCTGCCAGAAACTTTCCAGCAAGTCCCATTTGGAGAGGCTAAAGCTAGGAAGCCAGGCGCACGGCCTTCCTCCTCCTCGCAGCTTTTTGTCCTTTTTACCCTCCTCCTCCTCCTCCTCCTCCTCGGGGCCATTCCGCGTCTCCTTTTCTATGAACCACCACCTCCAGAAAAGGGATTCGCGTTTAATACCGGCGCAAGCTTCTCAAGAATTGGCAGGGATATCCACGGTTTCACGATCTCCTAATTGTGTATCCGCGGACTCCTCGACTCCACGAGGTGGAATGGCCGCCTTTATGCCCGCGCTGGATCAGGCCGCATGCCAAACTCACCGTCGAGTCTTCAGCACACCGAAACTCCTTTCCACGCTGTCTAGGCCTAGCTGCGTGTGACCGTCAGCTAGAACCGCGTCGCGCTGCGGGGCCAAAAGGCAACCGAAAGCGCCAGAAAGCGATTAGTATAAAGTATTTTTTTACAACGAAATATTAATTCGCATGTACAGTGCGACTCGAGCGTATTCGAACGCCTTCGAAACGGAATAAATTCTGCTGAAAAATTCGTCGAAATCGGTTGACGCGAAATAAGAATGTGCTTTCAGACGCGTAGAAGAATACTTTTGATGTAAAATAAGCATGTTATGCCGCGTTGGTTTTTTAAACTCCAAATTAAAATTAGGTTAAATGATTTTTCTGTACAAAATCGTATATGTTGCAATCTATACGTGTATTTTATATATATTATATAAAAATATAAATAATATTTAAAAAATATTATAAATATTATTATACAAAAATATTATATATAAATATATATTATATATATTTTAAGGGCAATATCACTAAAAAAAATATTGCCATAGAATTGTTTTAATAGAAAAAAAAATACATATCAGAATGCTAAAATTAAAAATTTTAATTAAAAATTTTTTTGTCAGAAGAGATAGAACTGTCATAATCAACTTTTGGGACTAATCATTATCGTTCCTTTGGACTATTAGTTAATGATATTATAATTCAGACAAACCATGTTAATTACGTCGATAAAATGTATTTCGTTATTCTAAAATATTGTGCGACGTGTAATTAGCTATGAACGTTTAGATTGCTGAGTAATGCTTAGATCTTGATGAAGTATTATTACACTTAACCTCTAAATGCACAAATTTTTTAGAAATAAATCAAGACGACTTATAATGTTCATAAAACCTTCCACTAATGATGTTCGTGTCACATTGTAGACCCGACTGAAACAAATTTCTGTGTATCTTTGGAAATTACAATGTAATACAATGCTTTTAAGCTTATTATATGAAAGAAATACAACAACAATATGAAAATGAAAATAAGTGAAATGAAAATAATTAATATGAAAATGAAATTTTATTTGCAGAATTGAATAAGTTTGACCTACAATAAGGTGGTAATTACAAAAATTACATAAATCTGACTCACGGTCTTATCGCAGCTTTTTTAATAAAACTATTTAGCAGAACAATTCGCTTTATTAATACGTCTGACCAAACGTTTCTTTATTTGAATCGAATTACCTTCGCAACTGTTTTTTCAGAATTTCCACGTTTGACTTTTATATTTTCAGTAAACCCTTTCAATGTGCAGACCGTACATTGCATAAACGAGAGCCACATTATTTAATTTGCGATATTTATGAAAAATTTGATTTATCATCAACTTTACATGATCTATAATAGTCATTCATATAATACGAGTATAGTATAAAGTCAGAAAAATTATATCAAAAGCAGAATTTCGTGTATTTTTTCGCTATACTTTTTCATTTTAGTAAGCGCGGCAAGAATTAATTCGTGCCCCTATTTCAAATTGTTCATATTTCTAGTCAAACCGTTCCAACGAACCTGTGCATCTCATTTATAAAATGTATTTCAAACAATCATTACCGGAGAAACGTTCGTCCTTAAATTATCGCTTCTGAATTAGCCGTTCCCCAGCTTTCGAAACGAACCCATCATTCATTATTAAAGCAAACAACTATTTTCTTGCATCGTGCAGCAAGCACAGTATTCGCGGCATTCTCTAAATTCATAGAAATCGTCGAGACCTACATATTCCATCGAAAATTTGACGTTTAAGGGCCGGCCATTCGGCGCGTGACCGAGCACAATGAATTTTACACGATGACGAGGAACGAATGTGTTTTGTAAACGCGATGAAAAGGTATTCTGGTGGCCGTTTGCCGTTTTTTCGATTACACGGGATTGGTAAATATTCGACGAATTCCAGCCTGGCGACTACCGGCGCAGATATACAGGTTCGGGGCATAGTTATTGGTTACGCGTTTATAATTGATATTACAGCTCCGCGCGCGAGGTCGCTCGTGAAATTTACTGACGATTGCTGGCCGTTGTTTCGATCGTTCATTCGTGTTTGCCCTGGTAAAAAATATTTCCGAGTTTAAAAGCTCGATGCCGGTTAAATGAAAAATATCCCCGAACCGTGGCAGTGACGGGGGTTGTTAATCCGGCGTTTTCGAGCGTGGACCAAGCCGGCTTGGCGCGGCGCGGCGTCGGTTCTCCTTTTTTAAATTTCCTGCGAGTAACGATGTTTAGTTTCTTGATTTATTTCGACCGTGAATTTCCTTGATCGCGGTCTCGTTTTCGAAGCTTGTGTTTCTCTTTTCGTTCACCGATTCCGAGTGAAAAATTCGATTCACGCGGTATTCTAGTACGGACGGCGTTTTTTTTAGCTTTTCCTGAGATTCTTTTGTAAGAAAAGTGTAATACCTATTGCGGTCCAATTTACAGGGCTTATTTATACACGGTGGGCTGGAATTCATAGTACAATCGAGCAGGGGGTGAGTCTACGTGAGAGAATTAGAAACAAATTTGGTATAACATTTCTTTTATCCGGGGCACCGTTTTCGAGAAAATCGACTTTGAAGTTTGTTCATCTTTGTGAAGGATTTAGTTGTCGTCCATTCTTCTACTGCAGTTGACTCCGTCTGAGATAGTGTTAACAAACATTAATTTGTTGTAATATGTACCGTCCGTTGCTCAGAAGAAGTCCGTCGCAAAAATGTCGACAAATTCGGTTTTCATTTTCTTTCTTTTTTTTTTGACAATGAAAAATCTAAGAAAAATTGAGTGCACTGCTTGTGATAGTACCTTATCAGGGAATTAATATAAAAAAAATCACAATCCTTCGTTTCCGAGAAATCTCTAATTTTCCGATTTTTTGGGGTTTTATTATTTATGACTGCAAATTGCAACCGAAAAATCTGAAAAAATTCTGTAACGTGCAGCTTGATGTCCAAGATAAGTCATATTTTTTTCAAAATTTTAGAGTGCCACCGAAGGGAGGAAATGGGCGAAAAAGCGTAGAGGGTAGTAACTACCCTCACGGACAAGTTACAGAGTTGAAATTTTGCACAGATGATCGAACGGTATAATACTCATTAGAAAAACCTCTAAGGGCAATTTCGACCACCTTAATCGGTTAGGCCCTTTATTTTTGATCGAAAATTATGATGTTCCAAATCACTGTGCGTCGGAGTTTTAAATATAAAGAACTATTCGAGTGACTTTACGATTTTCAATCGTTTCAAACCGATTTTCACACGATTCATTTAAAAATGTAATTCAAAATAAATGTAATTTCAAAATAGAATTACTCACAAAATAATTTGTGTGAGGGATGATTAGATTAATATGTTAGCAGAAATACCTTGATTCATTCCTTTTCATTTTCTCTTTGTATCGGAAGTACGATTTCTCTCATAAACGACAACTTACCTGTAAAGGAAAAAACAGATTTCAATTAGTTGTCGTAACAGACGTTTACGATTTTTGTAAGATATATGAGAAAATACAGAAATAACTACTTCCAAAATAATTGTAATTAAATACGCCAATTTCGTTCACATTACACACAAGGAAACCATTCAAACTCAACATTTTATGAATCCTTACAAAACCTGTATTCAGACTTAAGGTTTCGTAAGCGTATTTTTGAAACTATATTCTTGAGAAAAATGTGAACAAAAATTAACTTTTTCAAAGGTTCACACTAGAGTAACCGCCTGAGTAGAGCCCCATGGGATTTGAAGGGTATTCCAAAAGTCACAATGGAATTTAAATGTTTTATAATTTCTTTACTTCCTTCTTCTAGTTTAAAGCACAATGATACCATATTTAATACATTTGGTAAATATGTTTGTATACTATGCGTGAAATATCAAATCTTTTAGATGTCGTCCATTTTCCGTTTCGCACAAACATGCCCTTTATAAGACGTGTTCCATTACACCTCTTAGTGTATTTGCAGTTGCAAAGCACAGATTTCGGCCTCAATATTTATTCTTTAGTTGTCCGATTTTTTTAGGCTTATCAACGTAAACGACGGTCAGCTTACGCAGCAAGCATGGGAAATTATTCTGTTATGAAAAATCCGACTCAGCAGTTCGATTGTAGCTCTCGCTGAATAACCGATATCTGACTTTTTAAATGAATTTTTACAATTTCCTTTCGTAGTTCCGTAGTGTACTTTACCATTATTAATCTCGCAGGACTTTTTCAATAAATTCTGCGAAATACAATGGAAAAAAAAGAATAGAAAGAAGTTATTAAATGGTCAAACCCGTTCGTGACTTTTAGGATACCCTGTAGAACATTCAAGCAGCTTGCGATTGAGTTTTCAAAAGTAGTTCAAATTCAGTTACTATACAATAATAGTAAATTTAGTTACCGTTGCAAAAAATGTTGAAAACACTAATCTGAGGATTTGCTATAAGCTTTCTCGGTTGATTCGAAAATCTGTTCAAAATATTTAATGATGATTTCTTATTGTTAGTTAAGGTAATAGTACCTATTATGGAACGCTTTCGATTTTATTACAATTGAAAGCGTTATTGTCGAATGTGAATACTACTGTTCGATAGATCGATGTTTCTGGAACTTTCTAGAATTTTTGTTTTACTTTCGCTGCAAACAATCCGATTAGGAAAACGAAACGCGTGTTGCACGAACTGGTACAACCAGTAATGGCACTGTCCCAGCAAATGAAACACTGACATCAACTGTTGAAATACTCGTGCTCGAATTAACATTTTCTACAGTTAAATGTAACACAACAGTATTTGTATGAGCGAATTTATAAAGAACAATGTTTAAAAATATCGATAGAATGTTTACATCCGTTTTCACATGCTCTGGCTCTATTTCTTATAGTATTATTTGTGCTACCGTTACAAAAAGGGGTCGGCAATTGAGGCGGTGTTACATAATAGATATAGTCCTCACACGACAAAAAGGCACCTTCGCGTTTACATTCCCCCTCTTACTGACTGTTCCACTGCCGCAGCTAGTAATAGGGGTAACGTAAACGCAAAGGTGCCTTCTTGTCACGCGAGGACTCTCTCTCTCTCTCTCTACTCTCTCTCTCTCTCTATATATATATATAGAGAGAGAGAGATAAAATTAACAAAATTAAATAATAATATATAAAATATATATATATATAATATATATTAATATTTAATTTTATCTTGTTGCAGATTTTTCATTCGATTGTAAGGTAAAGGTATATATATATACCTTTACCTTACAATCGAATGAAAAATCTGTAACAAGATAAAATTAAATCTTTATCGAATCAAATCGGTAATATTACGTGACGCAAATATAACGTAATATTATGTAAGCTGTGGCGGTCGAAACGTGCTCTCCAAGGAATTTAATTTAATTGGTTTGAATTTTTTATTCGCCCGCGGAGTCGCGTTTCAGAAATTTTGCACGTTGCAACAACGGCCGTAAATGTGGAAATTACGAGATTCGCATTTATATTTACCGTTTCGGGTCGCAATAACCAGTACACCTAACTCTTCCGTGAATTTCCAACAATTTTCCGAAACTTTTCTTTTTCGACTGTTGAAGGCTTCGAACGCGGCTCCATCGAAATGTGAATTTATACGTAAAAATGACCGAAATTGTTGTAAACAATTTATCAAATAATCATGCACTGCATTAAATTATTCCGTATCGTTTTAGACGATACAGGATATCACGAAATATTGCAGAAAATAAGTTGTTACAGAGTACACACCGCGGTTCATATTAATGTCATAAATTAATTGCTATTAGATTGTAAAACTGAGAGATATTACAATTTATGAAACTGGTATTCAAAGGAAATTCTCAAACGTAGGATAAGAAGGTAAAATAAATATTTTTAGTCGCTGGAATGTAATAGTTTAAAGATAATAAAATATAGACATTTATTTCGCCTATCTAGATAAAATATTCATAATGTTTCCCGCAAACTTAATCTTAACTTAAAAATAGCAATTTATCATATGATAAACTTCTCTTCATGCTCTCAAAATTAAAAGAATTTGCATCACCAATAAAATAACAAAATAAAGTTGGAACACGTTCAAAATTATTCGCGACAACAAAATAAGAATAAAATGAATGTAAACAATCCACAATATTTTTTCCGCAATAGCGTAATATCAGCAGTAAATTTATTGTTACAATATCCCGAAAATTAAAAACATTTTCATCACTAAAAGAATAACAAAATAAAATTTTAATTAACACCACTTCGTAATATCTCCAAAATGAAACGCAATTTGAGCAATAAAATAAGGACAAATTAAAGTTAAAAATCCACAATATTTTTTGCAATAACTGTCTTTGATAATATTCTCTTCATGAGACATACTTGCATCGGCAGAAAAGGAATAAACGAAATCCTCCACAATATTTATATATACTGAAAATATTAACAGCAACGAAATAAGGATAAACTACAGTTAAAAGATTCACAATATCCTCAAAATGACATAAAAATATAATAAATCCATAATATCTATATAATCTATCTATATATAATTCATAATAAATTCATAATATAATAATAGATTCATAATATCCTCCAAATGACATAAAAATAATAAAAAAAACCACGATATCCTCTGAACGAAAACTATTCGCGCCGTCAGGGAAAGGACAAGCATAAAAGTTCTACGATGTAATCGCGGATGCGATTGTTTATTTGCATGAACAATCTCGAAGATTCGGTGAAACAGGGGCAAACTGAAAACTTGGACATCGATATCCGACAACACGTACATGCTGCCTGCTTTGAAACTCGTGCCGGGTTAATCGTGGAACCGGCGGCAGTGTAGATAAGTGTTAGGTATCAACTTGTTGCATTAATTACAGCGGGGAGGCTATTAGCCATCGATTCGCGCGAAATCTCGTTTCTCTCTAGTTACCTCTCTTCTCGGTTTTCCGTGTACACAGACGCACGCGTACGAGAGTCGGCCGCTGTTTAGAGGCTTCGTGTAGGTACACGCGTTCAAGTCTTCCGGATTTACGATACGCGGGTACTTTCCGAACAAAACGCGGACAACAGCTACTAATGCTCGGCACACGGTAGATCCTCCATTGTACGGACTAGAAAATTGACGTACTCAAATAACCGGGCGTATCGACAAATCATTTTTAAACGATCTCGCGTACACGCCCATAGAATCTCTTATTCGTCGCGGTATTTACTGAATGATAGAACGAAATCATTGTCTCGTTGGGAGATTAAAAACCGTGCAGATGGACCTCAGTTGCGTGATTTGGTCAAGCAATATTCGCACGTGGTGTCAGAAAATGTTTCATCGTGGCTGGAGCAGATGAACTCTGGCATCCTCGGATCGGTGGAAATCTGTCAAAAACCCTGACCGACTTTTTGAAGGTTAAATTCTCCTTTTTTAAATTTGTACTCGTTTAAACTTTTACGATTTAAAAGAAATTGCAATTAATCCCTTACGTGGAAATGGCGATTGTCGCCCGCAAATATTTTCTGTGACAAACTCATTTGACGAGCGCCGCACATTTAAACGTTTAAAAACCATGTAAATTATTTCTGGCTGTTAAAAAGAAAATTAGTATGGTATTTGCACATTCTCTTGCCTTTTTTCTATCTAAAATTGTGTTATTACAGTTATAATGAATTATTAGGGAATAAGCAATATTAGAAAGGAATTTATGTTAAAAACTTTTTTCTTAATTTTATTGTAATTTAAAAGGGGGGGGGGAGATTTTTCAATTTTTATTTGATATTGGCATTATTTTGTTCGTCTGTGCTATTACAAATGAAATAGCGTCCACACTTATACAAAAATCTTAAATAATTTCCTTGAAAATAAATTGTAAGCCAAGCGGTTAAACCGTATCGTTTTTGCATATCCCAATGCTCAAAATATTAAACATTCATTCGATGCTAAATAAATTAAGAATCCTTATGAAAATTCCCATGTGTATGCGTCTTTTTACAAAAATTAGAACTAAAGAAAAGTTTCCTAATTTACTAGTTTTTTTTGCATTTTAAAAATCTCTGCACAATATATATATATTCATAAATTAAATAAACCAGAAATATTGTGAGAACTTTCAATTTTACAAGGTTAAGTCAATGAATATTAACTGGAATCTCTCTCTCTCTCTCTCTCTCTCTCTCTCTCTCAATAACTTGTCCTAAATAAAATAAATAAAATCCTTAGCACATTAAATAATTATTCGTACAAATAATAAATACTTATTTTGAAATATTACATGTATATGTATATTATATATTGTAATCCAAATAATATATCATTCATTAAACAATGAAAAGGAATTCATAAAACGGTTCGGTTATTAACGCTTTGGAACTGGCAACGATTTTTGCTCTTTCTGCATCCAATTTTTTATTTCTGGTGAGCAAAACGATCGATACGTTCATCAGCATGGCACTGTAGACAAATATTTTTAGATGGTAAAAATAGATTACTGCAGATATGGTCTTATGCGACTGGGTCGACTAGTGTGTCGCGACGAGGCGTAGACGAGGATGTCATCGGTCAAAAGCTAAATGTAGTAAAAATATTTCAGACTTTACATGTCATTTTCATGTTAGCGTTTCATGACATTTATTCGGTTCGAAATATTTTCATGCATAATTTTCTGTTCCTTCCTGTTGCAAATTAATTGATTTCCAGCATGCGTAACAAATTCTTTTCATTCGACATTATCGAACATTCAGCGAACGATTTCGCGACGACATTCGTTAACGATTTCGCGAACAATTCTAATAAAATTATTAGCTGCTATCCTGATCATTTTTATAACCTACTATCACGAGTTCAAAGATTGTTAACTTCTATTTTGCTTTAGAATAAAGATGCAATAATTTTGATACTTGTTACTTCACTTTTTCTTTTATATTCTATTATTTTGTTAACATTTTATTTTAACACATTGTACTATCAATTTCGTAAGACTATTATCCAGGTTCTTTTTTCAATATTAATATAACGTGTACAGTACAATGTCAGGGTTATAGTGTATTTCCAGCGAATAAGTTGATCTAAATTATTTTGTTAATGTTTCATTTGACCACACAGTGCTACCTATTTTATAAGATCGTTTCCCATGTTCCTTTCTGTAATGTTAATATATCGCACATACTAAAGTGCAATTTCTGCGAATAAGTTGAATTAAACATTTATTTTCCTTACGTTTCATTTTACCAAATAACGGTACTTATTTGACAAGCCGGATTTTCCAGGTCCTTTTTTCAATGTTAATGTATTGTATTTTCAGCGAATAAATTTAATTAAAAAAGAAACGTATAATTGGATAATTTATGAATTACGTGGAAGAAATCATTGTTTTCGAAATATACATCACTCACTAATGAAGTCCTGTCCATTGTTATACAATGCCGAGAATTTTGGACGATGGAAGTGCTCCATAGCCTGGTTGCAATTCCATTTTGCGATGCGAATTCGACGCGTATATCTATGGCGTATCGGCGATAAGTGAAGCACAGCAAAATATAAATACGTGGACCAATTTTGCCGCGATGTGATAACCTCTCTCCGAGCGGATCACGCGTGCTGGCAATGCTGCGTTTGTACGTCGTAAGACGGAAACATGGTTCAGCTTAGCCAATGAAAGAAATGATCTCCGTCAATATTCTCCGCAATAAAATTTCGGAATTCCCTCCTGCGGTAATTAACTGAATTTTATGGTTAGAGAGATTAAAAATTCATGCATTATCTACCGGCGATGATTTCATAATTTTTGAGGGTCTATCATTAACACGTTCCGTGCCACGTGTACCATCGATGGTACACGCTTGCATGTTTACTTAGTGAACTGAACAAATTGTTTACAAGAAATTTAGAACCGAAGAATCAATTTCCACCGCAAGAATGGGCGTTGATAAGTTTTTGTTACGTTGTTATGTGTACGAGAATTAATAATTGCACGTAATACATCAAGTTTTAGTAAAATATCAAAGTGTGAAGATTCGAGTAAAAAAAGCTCGGCACGGAACGTGTTAATAGTTAATACTTCGATACCTTACAAATTTCATAAAAATGTACGACATCGATTACTTTTTGAACATTCATACGTTTTATAGTTACTGAACAAATTCGGAAAATATGATAGATCAGCGTAAAAAGGAATTTTCTATTCAAAACAAATAATTCCGTAGCTTTGTCACAATTTTTGACGCTTTCGATCAAAAACTGTAAGAGATCTGTCGTTATTACATCTATGAACGCCTGTAAGTATGCATATTAAGTTACCGCGATCTCCAAAATGTATTTTTTAAAACGTAGTTTTTTAAACGTACTTTTAAAAATTTTATCTCGGATAAAAACGTTAAGAAACGTGAGCTCTTTCGTCGTTTCAAGTACAATTAATTGTAGAAATTAATTCGGTATCTCGACACGAAATTATTTAGAACTCTGGTTTCGATGTAAATACAGTAATGTCTCTCTAATTGACGCTCAGATTGTCCACAAAAAATGGACAATTTGGGAAGAGGAGATACGATTATTCGAGCCTTTCGGTTCGTTTCTATAGTTACGAATTGTCAACAATTATAAAAACGAACCGCAAGGTTCGAATAATCGTATCACCACTTCCCAAATTGTAAATTTTTGTGCACAATCTGAGCGTCAGTTAGGGAGACATTTCTGTAATCGCGCGCCATTTTATAACGTTTAAGTGTCAACGCTTATGAAATGTTTGACAACTAGTCGAAACAAAAACTATTAGTAACAGAATAAGTTACGATTGATTCGGAAACAAAGTCAGTGATTACTGAACAGACTCAATTTGGAGAACGAAGGACGACGATACGAGCCGACTACGTTATTAACCCTAGAAAGATAACCATATGACAACGTACGTAAAAGATAACCATACGCTTCAGAGGCGCATGCTTTTCTAAGGCGTCAATTTTATACCAACAATGGATATTTATTTAAGTTAATCTAGTCATTTTAAAGGTTTGGCATTATTGTAAAAATAAAATGCATTTATATTATATTTTTTTATATTTTAAGTAATTTTAAACTTAAATCACTAGACCTCTATGAAAAATTAACAAAAATCAACAGTCTTCGCAGGCGCCTCTGCGACGTAGGTTATCTTTCTCGGGTTAACGAGATTCAAACGGAAGCACATCTTGAAATCCTAACGCGCGATAAAAAGTATGCATTGTACCACAAAAAACGCTAAGCGAAAACTATCATCCTAAAGAACCGTCGACATTCGCTACAGAACGAAATATCGTTACCAGCATTGACTCACATAAGCGACGAACTCGAAAGAAAAACACCGTTTACAGTTAAGAGAAGACAGCACGACACCTTGCGACAAGATAACGCTCGGCCACACGTTGCAAAAGCAACAAAGCATGTCGTTTGTTCTTCGGGCTGGGAAATCCTACCATATTCAACATACTCTCTTGACCTGGCCCCATCGGATTTTCATTTATCCGGATCATACCAATATCATTCGACAGATACGAATTTCGAGACACTGAAAGAGGTGCAAAAAGGTGCAATACACTGACGAATTCATTGCATCAAAGTCGTCATCTTTCTTCGGACCAAGGAAGTGAACAGTTGTCTGAATGATGGACGAAAGTCATCGAAAATCATGGAAATCGTCTCGACGAATAACAGATGTACGATTACTTTACTTAACCGTTTGCGTACCAGATGGTTCTGAAAAAACAGGATCGAAAAGCGCCGAAGAGCGCAATAGCGCTCCTTCGATTATGTGTCGAAAAAAGCTGAAGAGCGCAATAGCGCTCCTTCGATTATGTGTCGAAAAAAGCTGAAGAGCGCAATAGCGCTCCTTCGATTATGTGTCGAAAAAAGCTGAAGAGCGCAATAGCGCTCCTTCGATTATGTGTCGAAAAAGACCGTAAAACATAAAATAAAATGTTATGAATGAAAATATATATATACTATTATATATACTACTACTATTATATACTACTACTATTATATACTACTACTATATATACTACTACTACTATTATATACTACTACTATATATACTACTACTATTATATACTACTACTATTATATACTACTACTATATATACTACTACTACTATTATATACTACTACTATATATACTACTACTATTATATACTACTACTATTATATACTACTACTATATATACTACTACTACTATTATATACTACTACTATATATATATATATAACTTGACATAACCTTGACATAACTAATAATATATATATTATTAGTTTAGTATATATACTATTAATTTAGAATAGGTAACAACAAAATGCAAATTGGATTACTGACAGCGATGCGACGCGCGACGTATACACGCGTCTGAAAGACAGCACGTTTCGACAAATTTCGGGTGGGCCGTAAGTCGTCTGTTTCGGCCAAATGCCCTGGCTTCTCTCGACACAAAATCCGAAGAGCGTAAAAGTGGCTCGTGGTACGCAAACGGTTAAATAAACACTTTTGCTTTAAAAACGCGCCGAATTAATTCCTACATCAAATAATAGCAAAATGAAAAGAAAAGAACGTTAGTAATTGTCTAGCAGACTAGTCCCTCCGTCGTCTAAAAGAAATTCAAGTCGTTTGAGTCCGGTTTCGAAGAAGTTGCACCGTTTTGATGGGCGTGCAGTTATATTTGCCACCGTTGAAGCATTAGTTGATGGAAGTGTAATGCATTGGAACCACTGTGCTACCGCGATTCTTGTCGGCGGTATACGCGGCGCGCTCGCGCGTATCGCGTACCATGCCTAATTGCGCAAGCTAGGATGCAAAAAGAAATGAGATCCTCGAATGGAATGGCTCCGAGCGTGCGGTAGGTCCGAGGAAAAACGTGAACCGCGCCGAGATGTTCGCGGGAGTCCTTCGCCGAGTTTTACGATGTCGCGTGAGCCGTTTTCCGCCGAAAGGAAGGTGCTTGCAGGAGCGGATACGCGAGCGGAAGTGGTCGCTAGCACCGCGCCGGCAATTACGCGGACCCGCACGGCCATCCCTATCAGTTCGTCCACACGTGACCGTATGAAAAACACGGGTGTGTTGCCGCGTTACATACGCTTCGTTTCGCTTTCGAGTTGGTGTTCGCTTAAGGCCCGTTCACACTTCGTTAACACTTGATATTCTGACCGAAACCTTAACTGCTGTTGTCGGTCTGCCAGAACGCTGCTGATTACTTGTTCGCTGCGATGGTAATGTAGTCGTAGAAAAACTTTGTAAAATTGTAAAAAAAAGAGGAACGTTTTTAATACATTTCTTTCTAATCAATCGAGCTTGATTATTACTTCATTATTACTTACCATTATTACTCTTCATTATTGTACTGTATGCGAAGTAAGAACAATTGATTTTGATCTTTCAGTTAACAGTTTTATGACAATAATAACGATGAAAGAAGTGAATAACATTCATACTTCGTAGATTATTAATCTATTATATCATCATAGTATCATTACTATCTCTAATTATAATTATAATGTACTGGCATCATAGTCAGACTCGTCGACCTACGGCAAAGGGTTAAAACAGAGTTGGACATTGTTCGAATTATTGCGATATTTATCTAATATTATTAAGATAATTAATCGAGGATAATCATTCGAATGAATTCTGTTTAGACCGATATTTTATTCGAATGATAATTATTCATTATTCGTCATAAATTATTACATCTACTTGTTCGAATAATTCTGTATTCGAATATATTATTCGAATAGAGATTGCAAAAATTATACGAACGATAATGCGAGTAATTGTTCACCGTTTTTGTTCGTACGTAATTCTATAAGAATACGAATATATTCATATATTCCGATATTTTGGATTTGTTACGGCTTATTAAAATATTTGAATCTGTTATGTATTGCGAGAAACATTGAAATTTGTTATATATTAGGAAAATATCGATCAATAACTATAAAGTATAGTTTCCCTAATTTCGAATTTTAAGAAATATTTTATTTTGGATTTGTTATGCCTTATGAAAATATTTGAATCCGTTATGTATTACGAAAAACATTGAAATTTGTTATATATTAGGAAAATATCGACCAATAACTATAAAATATAGTTTCCCTAATTTCGAATTTTAAGAAATATTTTATTTTGGATTTATTATGCCTTATAAAAATATTTGAATCCGTTATGTATTGCGAAAAACATTGAAATTTGTTATATATTAGGAAAATATCGATCAATAACTATTAAATACAGTTTCCCTAATTTCGAATATTAAGAAATATTTTATTTTGGATTTATTATGCCTTATAAAAATATTTGAATCTGTTATGTATTACGAAAAACATTGAAATTTGCTATATATTAGGAAAATATCGACAAATAACTATAAAGTATAGTTTCCCTAATTTCGAATTTTAAGAAATATTTTATTTTGGATTTGTTACGCCTTATGAAAATATTTGAATCTGTTATGTACTACGAAAAACATTGAAATTTGCTATATATTAGGAAAATATCGACCAATAACTATAAAATATAGTTTCCCTAATTTCGAATTTCAAGAAAGGCATAGAAATTAGATGGAAATTCGAGTACGACGAAAAAACAAGTCGAAAAATTTCTTCACGAATGTCCAGCACTTTTCACTAGCAATTCACGGAGCAGAGAGATCGAATGAAAAAGTTAATTGTTGCTCCGACAGTAGCTTAATATCGAGGAACCATTGTCGCATGCGCTCGCATAGAAAGGTTCGGGTTACAATCGCGGGCCAGATTCGTCCGGCGTAAACGCGGCTTTACTCGCGCAAATACGGCTAACACACCGGATGAAAAAAGTGCGCCGCACTTTTTTTTTTCCTTTTCTGTCGGCGCGGTCAGTTCACCTTGATAATGCGAGATATCACGCGAATGTACTAACAAACGAGTGTATGCACGGTGGAAAAAAAAAAAGGAAAAACGATGTGTGCCGAGGGAAACGTGCGGTGGAGGGAAACGCGCGAGAGGGAGGGGAAGAGGCCAGTGGGTATCTGTAACTGAACACTGCGGTTCGCACGAGTATGCGAATCTACGAGGAAAATTAAATATTATACGCGAGCACTGTCCTCGGGCTTTTCGTGTCCGCTATTTTCTATTAATTCGTCGTGATACGAAGGCAAGCATGCTCGAGGAAAAGAGGCTGATTACGTATTCATTTTGTGGCTAAAGGTACGCGGTGACTCGGATCATTTCGACTTGTTAATTAACGCGATTCGAAGGCTATTTCATCGTCGTGATATTTTCAAATGTAGCGGAAAGTGGTCGTTGAACTTTTTTGTTTTAACATTAACGAGTGACCTGCGGATTTTTATGCAAAATAGAATTTGTCGAGATGGGCATTTTTTTTCTTAATTATTAAACAGCGGATTATACGCACTTGTACTATTAATGAGTAGATTTAACTCAATCTTGTGAAAAGATTCAAAACTTTTAAGAATATCGACGCATTACTTTTAACTTAATAATATTATTAAATACGTAAACAGACTTCTTGTTTACTTTTATTATTTTAACAAAATAATATAACAGTATTTGAAAAGTGTTTATGTTTTTACTGTTTCGCATTTGTGCTACACGTTTTTGTCATAAATCCATAGTCTATAATATGTTAATGAAAATTGCTGTTATTCATTTCATAATTTCGATTGTTAACATTTTTTCGTTTAGCAATTATTTAACAATTTCAATTGGTCTCGACGATTTTTCATAGTATTTTTAAGAACGTACAGAATATCGAAAATTTCATAAAATTTACTAAGACTAGACATAACCTCGAACTTAAACAATTACTTTAATTTCACACCGAATATATTCAATTCATTTTACTTTATTTTCAGTAACGAATTCTTAAAAAATCTTGATGCAACTACATATGTATATATGTACCATACAGATATTACTATCTAAAAGTACTACTAAAATAATGCAACTAAATTCTTATGCAGCTAGAAGACCTATAAATGTTACCGTCCAAAAGCGAAGCTTATGTGAAAACAGAGAATTTACAAAACTAATGAAAGTAAAATTTTACTGCAACTAGAGGTCCCATAAACGTTTCTATCCGAAAGTAATATTTATGTAAAAGCAGCGGACTGATAAAAATAATGAAAATAATTTTAAGTACTATTACGGAGAAAATATGATACTAATATTTTGGTGGAAATGAAAGAATGGTAGTTCACGCGAGATAATATAAGTAAGCGTTTCGTTATCCGAGAACGGGAGGTTACACAAAGATGAATTTTATGACTGCACAAAAACTAAAGCTTGTGCAGTGTGTACACACGGTATAACGGAGAGCCCTGTTTTTAAAAATTATAGAATTGACCTCTTGTGGATGACGCGCATCACGGCGAGCTTTTACTTTAATAACAAATACCTGTTGGCTACTCGTATCATCACAAAATTCATTTCGATCATGCGCAAAACACAGAGCCCTGCCATTGCGTATACAGCAGCACTTCAGCTGGTTCGAAACAGTGTACGACTGTACAAATTGCAATTACTATCTTCGAAAGTTTATATCGTAAATAGTAGCTATTAATTAATCCCGGAAACTACAAAAGAAAGTTCATCGACGAATACGGGTCTCTCGATTACTTCGATGTCAATTAAAGGTAATTGTTAATTCGCTTCTTCGGAATTCTTTGTGTACGATTCTTACGTTGTATTTCTTCTAATTAAATACCCCTTTAATACGAAGAAATTTATAATAAATATATATTATAATATAATATAAACAAATATATGTAAAAATTAATCGTAATCTGACGTAGAACGAAGCTATGCAATGAAACAATTAACTTTGTATTATTAAGAATATTATTACATTTTCTATAAATTACTGGATAATATAATAACATATAGTTCGTTGCTGGATAGTAAATGTACGTTCAAATACAAGAAAAGCGAGTGATTCAAAAACACTATTGAGAAAAAACTCTTCTTTTTATTTTAAATTATATTACGTCATATGTATATATATATATTTGTCGGTTTCAGAGTCAATTAACAATTTATAATTGTAGTATTAGAAGCAAGAAAAGTTAAAATGATTACCAGATCGTAGATTAGAGTATAAAAATACTATCATATTGCCTTAAAAAAAATATGTTTGCATTATGCAATTAATGCATAAAAATCTTATTTATTATTCATTATTATTTTGCATAAAAATCTGCACTCTAATGAAAACAGTTCTTAGATCAATTCTACGTACTCAAATTCAAGTTACATTCGTTTAACTTAATCAAGTTAATTTATAATAATTCCAATTTGTCCAGATAGCTGTTTTTGACGAATATAACTCGTCACGAAAAAAGGCAACATTTTATATTATGATGAGCATACTAGTCTAAAACAGCTAACTGACTAAGTTAAACAATCAAATAAATGTTAGCAATAATATTAAAAAATGGAACAATGGATACACTTTTCAATGAGACTGCGACAGCTAACTTGCTGGATAAACTACTGCATTTGCTCGAATAATGCTTACTGATTTCCCATAATCGCCAGGTGCGATCGAGAAGCGGAACAACTATAGTAACTTTCTACAACACCCAGACAACAATCAGGAAAATTTTACTATCGCGTGGGAGGGTCGGACCGCGAGTGATACCGAAGCGCCTGCAAAGGAAAAAAATAGATCCAGTGCAAAACTAATGGAGAGTTAAATCTACACGAACTGCGAGCAACAAAGGTCCGTCGCTGTCCTCGCAGCGACGAGGTGGTAGCGGACCGGATCAATATTAACATGATCATAAAGCAACCCTAAATCGTCCACAGAACAACTGTAAGGACCCTATAAAACCCGGTGAAGGACCGCAAAGCAACTGTAAACCGACTTTAGAGCAACCGCGCGTAGCTCTCTGGTCCAACTGCAACAAACGTCCATCTACGAGCCTTTGAACATATTTTCTGTTTCTGAATGAAACTGAATTATAATCCATGAAAATTTTGATCGGTCGATCGCTGTAAGATCAATACATACATAAAATGCAAGCTTTTCCTTTAAAGCGCAGTCATTAAAAATTGTATTTCTACGTTAAATGATTGTATTACTCTTTGTTATATCTTAGAAAAAATATGCAAAAACTATAG
Source organism: Megalopta genalis (assembly GCF_051020955.1). Lineage (NCBI taxonomy): Eukaryota > Metazoa > Arthropoda > Insecta > Hymenoptera > Halictidae > Megalopta > Megalopta genalis. The sequence goes on along the minus strand of NC_135025.1, from coordinate 13,584,977 downwards.
AACATATATGTATAACATAGAAATACGTACTTTTGGTGGACTATCAAAAAAGTCGAAATTCAATTTTTTGATGCAAGTTAAAAGTAAGTCAGGAAACAAAGAGAATTCCTAAATCTTTGTCAAATTTTTATGGTAAAAATGGAATGCACTTGATCTTGCATTGAACTTTAAACGCGATTTCCTGCACAGCTAATAATTTTAATTATATTCTTTCGACAGCCCACTAGAGGCTCATTATATTATAGTGCACTTATATGTACAAGAGAGACAAAATTACGTGTAGAAAAATAATTATTAGACTGCACATATTTATGCGAAATAGAGAAATATTGTGCCTAGAATTGTACAAAGTAGCCGACAAATAAAACCGTGTCGTTTCTTTCAATGCTTTCAATAAATCGAAAATAATGTAACAATAACCTTAAATTCTTCCGACGATTCCACTGATCTGTACTCCATTTAACTATTTTTCCTAGAAGTTCATAGAAACCGCAGTTCAAGAGTCGCTAATTCCTAGCATGCGAATTCCTATATAGAAAATCGCTTGCTAAGAATTAGCGACTCTTGAATTGCGGTTTCTATGTAGTTTCTATGTATAATTCCTATATAGAAAATAAAAATAATCTGCGTTGATTTCACGATAGAATACTCAAAAGCAGATGACTTTCTTCGCACAACAATTTTAATAACACGATGCCATAAACGCGTGACGTCCTCATTCCAATAATCGCCAACCCGAAGAGCCCTTAACAACTAGACTAGGGATCATTCTGCAAGATCAAAGTTATCTGCATCGATCTCAACATACAGGGATCAAATGCGAAGCTTCGCCTTCCTCAACAATTTTAACACTTTATCGACCGCTAGCCTATTTATCGGCTTTTCGATTGCCAATGTTTATCGATCGCTAGCCTATTAATCGGCTTTTCGATTGCCAATGCTTATCGACCGATAGCCTATTAATCGACTTTTAGCTATCGACGGTTTTCGCTTCTTTACTGTTTTGTTAGTAGCTGACCTCCTGTATGCTGACCTCCCCATATCCTTATGAATTATAATTATAATAATTATATTATTATTTATCATTATTTTTAAAGGAATAAGCACAACACAATGAATAGCGAAAATTTAGCCGGTACTGGGAGCAAATGCGCGCGCGACTAAGCCAGTCCTTACTGAGTGGCAGCCTCAACCACGACCGGACGATAAAGAGTTAAGGAACTCGCCTTTCCGTCCATCCATTTTGCTTCCCTCGCCCACCGAATTTTGTCGCAACCGCGTCGAATCCCGAACGATCAAGAAAGCCGAAGCAACAACGATTGCTCCTCAAAAACCGATCCTCCAAAAAATTGGTTTCTCTTCGTGCGACCAAACCAACCGATCGCCGATTCGCAACCGGGCGGTCCCAAGGAGGCGGTCCCGGATTTAAAGATCCATGGGTGCCTCGATCGTCGGGCGTCCGGGATCAACCGGTGCCCCGGTTCGCCGCGACGACGACGACGACGGCTGCCCGAAATCCATCCCGGCGACTGCATATCCCGACTAAATTCGAAAAGGTCGATATTTCAAATGCCAGCATCAGGGGTTAACCGGGGGCTATTTTGAGTGTGCCGTACAGCATGTAGGACCCGAGCACACCACCCGTCAATAATCCGCTGAATAAACTATCGTCCATCCGCCCACATGGCCACCCACCCGTCCACCACAACTCCACTCAACCGCCACGTACAGCCAGACATATATCACGTAGAAGCCGGCCGGTGTGCGTGCCTCTGTGCATTAGTGTTCACGTGCGTGTGTGCCCTCGCATGGCGCTGTCTGTCGGCCTCTGTGTGCACGGAACGTGCTAATATATGTACCGCAGGCGCGGCTGGACGAGATTCGCGCGCGGTCCCTCCCTCGTGCGTGTACACGCGCGCGCCGCGTATACGAGCGTGTGTGTGTGCGCGAGAGCGTGTAGCAGCGTGTGTGGGAAGCGGGAACGCCAGGGGTGGAGAGACCGGGGAGCCGTAAACTCGACCAGAGACCGGTCACGAGGGAGATACAACGATGGCCACGGCCGAGGAAACGAGCAAAGTTCCGCGAATAAAATAATAATTTTGTTGCGGCGTTGTCCGCGGGATCGCGCTCAAAATTTCGCCGTGGAATTGCGAGCGGAATTGGCCGCGCGCGGAACACGCCTCTGCCCGCGCCGCGCGTTCGAACCGGGCGACCGTATCAAGCCGAGCCGAGCCGGCTCGTTCGATCTCTCGCGAACCACTTTTGCGCGAGGTAGAACGTTTCGTCCGCCTACGAAATATTACGCGGCTCCGTGTTGCGCTTTGTTTTCCGCCGGGTTTTCGGCCGCGACTCCTGCCCACGGAACGCCGGCTAGAACACGCCAGCCGGAGAGAGGCCCCGTAGATTCTGCAGAGATGTTTTCGCGATTCGAATGATTTTTTTGCCGCGCTTTCCTGCCCGCCGTAATTCGATGGACGGTGCCGGTTTTTTGGGGTCGATGTTGCAGCGGGTGTAGAAAGTATTCGGACAACTTTTATGTCGTAATAACTTTATATTATAATTAGGCAAAGCGGTGTAAATCTTTTCAGTCGTAATAACTTTATATTATAATTAGGCAAAGCGGTGTAAATATTTTGGGGGACGTTGGAGTGATCAAGTTTACTAGAGCTAAAAAGTTATTTTCGAAAATTGCAATTTGTTGGCATGATAAAAGAATTAAGAAATGATGTTTCTTCAACTTTTTTATCCGAGGCTATGACGCATTTGGCAGATCTCGGTAACTTATATGCATGCTAAAAATTTCATCGAAAATAACTTTGACATGAGTTGGAAGTGATTAAAGATCGCGAACAATCGCAGTTTTTCACGAATTTCAACCAAACGCAAGTAATTTTTACAACTTTCAGCGGCTCCAGCTTGACCATGCGTCGATCGATTTTGATACAATTTTCCGAATTTTCCAAGCTAGCACATTTTTAAAGTTCAACAGATAGCATACAAAAACCGTACTCTGGGAAGTGAAGAATGGAAATGCTCGTTTCCTTCGCTATAACTAGATTTGTGTGCAAAATAAAAATTGTCTGCAACCACCGCATGAAGTAGAAACTAAATAGCAGGATTGTTTAATCGCTTTAGTGGATGAAAAATATTACATTGACATTTTTAAATTCTTTTAATCCGTTTACTATGTTATAAATTGCATCTGCACAATTTTTCCATAAATGCGTACAACGATCCGCGGTCTAATTGCAACTTACGAAGTCCGTAATTATCGGAATAATGTCTGAATAGTCGAAAGAACTAAAATTTTGCAGGTAAGGATTAACATTTTGAAAATGATAATTCTGGTAACGGAGATTACAATTTTGAAAATAAAGATTAAAGCGTGTAAAGTACTTGATTCAATCACCATCGAATCAATGTCTAATAAAAGCACAGAAACTGAAAGGAATTTCATCTCTCTTAAGAATCAATTATTGAAGGAAACCATGGCTTTACCAACGACTTAAGGCAAACACGGAACAAAGTCTATAATTCAGTTGCAAAAGGTGCACGGCTGTCAATAAATTTCAGTCGAAATTCACGTAAACTGCAATCAACGAGAGCAACAAAATTGATTCAGCTGATAACGGGTGTCAGCCAACAGCTTCAGGTTCCAGTATATGCGCAGATATCATTATAGAGTGTTTCCTCTCTATAAAGCAGCGCGCGGAGTTGATAATGTAATCATAGAGAGCAACGGATCAGAATCTGAAACCTATTCACTCGATAGGCGTCTCGTTTCTGCTTCTAGTTTTATATCGGACAATTTGGACCGAAAACTTTACGCGATCGTAAATTCGCGAATCAGCATGACACGGTGAAATCGCAACGAATGTTAAATATTCCTTGTTTTTCTTTCACTTTCATTAACGCGTTAAAATCGCGAATAAGAAACACGATCGAAGACTATACATATTTGCTGTACACATTTCTGAGATAGAGAAACGCAACGGAATGAAAACTTCGATTAAAATTCATGGAGATTTTACTTTTTGCTTAATCTCGTAAATACAAGTGAAATCTACTATTTTTTTGCTCCACTTTTTAAAATATATTCCGTGAAAATATTACTTCATCTGCACCCTCTGCGATTTAGACACGAAAAAATGAATTACGGATTCTACACACTGAAAATACAATCAAGTAAAAGCTTCGCTAAAAATTATTACACAATGGGTGACACAATTTTTGTATCAAACTGGAAAATTAATTTCAATGTTGACTTTGCTAAATGTTAACTTTGAAGTCGTGTACTAATTTACCACGTGTTTAATCTGATTGTCTGCAGTTACGTTTTTAACTTTCCGTTTATACGTCACAGTAAATTCAATTGTTTCTTGAAATTATGAACTCGTCGTTAATTACCATTTTAGAGATATATATTTATTAATTTCGAGGTATATAAATGTTTCTATACCGACATGAAAAATTCGGACCATGAAGGGTTAAGTAGACTTTCTCAAGGTCCACGAGATGCAAGATAATTATAAAAACGATCGTCGTAATAAATCTCGTCTCCTCTTCCGTTATTAACCTCCCGCGAACTCGGTGAAAAAGAACTGATGCCCTGAGCTCACGTGGAGCTAATTATACCTATTTACAAATATATAATTTCGACAAGGATACGCATTAAAACGGCGATTCATCGTTTTTTGCAATGAAGACGAATCTCGACGAAACAAACATTGATGTTTTAAAAATAAATGATTTATTATTCACAACAAAAACATGAATATTTTCCCATTTCTGTCGAACTGAACGTTGAAACCGTCGGGTTTAATTTGACCCCGCATGGTTCGCGGAAGGCTAAACAACCTACTCTCGCTTTATATGCTTGAACGGTGTGACGACCAACACATTAACAAAACAAAATCACCAACGATAGTGAAACATTCCCGAAAAGTCAACGGTATAGCAATCCGTCGGTTTTTTGTTATTATTGATTACACGTCTATGTTCGTTCTGGCTTCACACGCTTCGGTGCGTGTTAAAGCATTATAATAAAGATTACATCTCATTGCAATCTACGACTAAACAATCTACGGAAGGACAACCTCGATTCCAACAAGGATGTACATAAATTACTCGAACACATTCAGAATACAAAAATAGTAGAAAACATATACAGGGCGTTCGGAAAATCGCGGTACAAGCGGCGAGGTGGTGATTCTACAGGGTGTCCCAAAAATGTCTCGCAATCTGAAAGTGGCGGGTTCCTCGAGTCATTCGAAGCAACTTTTTCCTTTAGAAAAATTTTCTCCGAGGCGCCGTTAACGAGTTATTATCGAGAAACAGTGGCCAATGAGAGGCGAGCTCGGCTAGCGCGAGGCGACCGAGCCAATGAGCGGAACTGGGCTTCACGCGCTGGTTGGCTGGGCAGCCTCGCGTCAGCCGTACTCGATTCTTATTGGTCACTGTTTTTCGTCGATAACTCGTTAACGGTGCCTCGGAGAACATTTTCGTAAAGGAAGAAGTTGCTTCAAATTATCCGAGGAACCCGCCATTTCCAGTTTGCGAGACATTTTTGGGACATCCTGTATATGAAAAAATAAGTCGAGAAAGAGGAATAACATTTATTTATTTAAGGCTCCGTTTTTGAGAACAATTAGATTGAAAAAGTAATACTATTGAATAGGATATACCAATTGATGATATACCAATTATGATATACCAATATATCATGATATACCAATTCTATTTCTCGACATATTACAAGCCACGCGAATTTGACGCATCTTTCACCTCGGTTTCCTCGAGAACGGAGTCTGAAATGAAAAAATGCTATTCTTCTTTTCCGACTTATTTTTACATGCAGGATCGGATGTACCACGATTTTTCGAACACCCTGTAGAATGGAACAGTCGCTAATAATCATAGATTGACGCGACAATAAACCGCGAAGGAAAACAAAATCTACGACTAAACTTTACATATTAGTATTCATTTATCCGTACGATACGAATTCGATTTTCCTTCATCAAACAATTTTTTTTACTTCCTTGTAAACTCTGTCCTATATCACAACCGAACGGTTTTTCGCTCGTTTAAGGAACAAATAAACAGATCAACGAATAATCACGCGTTTCAATAAAAACCCGATAGAATTCAATTTTTCGCGCACGCCAATTTGCCGCCCGGCCGGAAACGTAAGCCGGAAAACAAACAAATTACCAGCAAACAACCGTCGCGTAAAGCGTTCCCAAGGGAATCATTCGTTTCTTTCAAACGCGACAACACGGCCGTCCGAGATTCATCTTTCGCCTAAACTACAAATTTATCAGAATGGAATGAAATTGAACAGGCCGGGGCCATTCGTTGTCTTGCAGGGCTTATAATTCCGCGCTGAGGAGACGGTTCGGTGCCACGCGGGAATAAAACATCGGAAAAAATTTATTGGTCGCGCACCCCGGCGACACCGATGTGTGCGCGCATAGTTTGTGGAACGCCACCCGATACCTATATGTACACGTCGTCCGTGTGTGTATATAGGTATCTATAATATATAAACACGTAGCCTGTATATAGCATACGTAGTATGTATGTATATACGCGTGTATGCTACATACGCGTATGTAGAACGGTGTGCGCGTACGGGCACACCGGACAGGTGTACGTAGACGCGCGTATATCGCTCGCGCGCACACGCGGGTGGTACATACCTGTCCAATTTCGAACATGGGAGGGCACAAAGAGGGTCGACGGCGGCGGGCTACATTGGGGGTTGCGGTGTCAATAATACATCGCGGCTGTTCGTATGTAGGTGACTCTCGGTAGCGACTATTCGAATGCCGCTCGGATACAAACAAAATGCGGTGAATTTTATAGAAGGGAAATGATGATGCCGACAAGGCGAGCCCGGACCGCGGATTTGAAATTTCTAGTGGAATTGATTGGTTTCACCTCCCTAGACCCGCGGTATGCTGGTTTCGCGGATTCGCGGAATTGAAGTCATTAAGCTACGGCTATCGGAATCACTCCGACAAAATGGTCCAAGAAATGCAAACGCTGTAAATGTAAACGTAAACAAGTCCTGCGGACTCCAGAGAAAATATCCGACTGATCCAGAAATGATCCAGAAGAGTGAAATACGCGTGGAAATATAAGTTCACAGGATAGGCATCTTTTTTCTATTTTGACGCTTCAATTTATCGAATGTTTCTGTAGCAGGAATTGTGATTTATTTAATTATTAATTCATTATTTAATTATTGTTATCGGTTATCGAACATTTGGCCGGGCTTCTGGAGCAGCGGACACGTCTGATTTGAAATTATGTTGCGTGTTCTTTTTGTGCGAGTTATACGATCTGTAAATTTCCGGTTGGCTTGTAAATAATCATCGAATTTGTTCATCCTTTAGCTAGGTTAACCTTTTCGATGTTTAGTGCACGTGTGGTGCAGACGAGAGCGAAGTTGTTTAATTTCTGGTGTTTATGAAAAATTGTATCTACCATGATCCTTATATGATTTATAATATAAACCTAATAACAACCTAATAACCTATAAACCTAAGAACAAGTGGTATAATTTGTGATACAATCAAACAAGTAGAAAAAAAGTAGATATTTCTTTCATCATACTTTTTCATTTTGGTCAGCACTGCAAGGGTTATAATAATTGTTTACATTGCTTCTTTTATATCATTTTGAAACTTATTCGTTGCTTAATGTAGTTGGCTGCAGTGATTTTTATTTAGATTACAAATTGTGTCAAAATTGATCGAATACGAGACAAGGTTTTCAACATAAGTTTTCAAATATCTGCTAAACCAATCAGTTTTGTGCATAGGTCAATACTGTTCGGACAATGTCGAGCTGCATCATCGAACGTATTAAAAAATATATGATCCTAACTAAAGAAGAGAAGATATAAAAACATTGTTGCCGCCATATTATGGATCTCTCTGGATTGAGTTAACAACATTTTTCAATATTTCCAAAAATAACAGATATTTCGATGGCCTCCTTCAGCTGGAACACCCTGTACACATATTGTGCCTCTACATTTAACTGAGTGATAAATATTCATTCCAAGAGAACAGAATTTTATTCCGACACACTGAAAGAAATGAAATAATATTAAAAATCTCCATCACGACTCAGACCAAGGCAAAGGTTCAACCGAAAATACTTTCGAATAAGAAATAGATGGAAAACTATATTCATCCTTTCGCACGCAGCAAAACATCCTTTTCCCGACAACAGTCCTGCACGATACTAAATTTCCATAGATGATCCATCGATCATTGAGTTTTCTTAAAAAAAATGTCTCGAATCGAGCGTGTGGAAGCTGGTTACGAGAGGGTAGGGGCGTTCCGCGCGGCGTGATATGCAGTTATTCGCATTAAAAAATAACGTTTCCGCGCGGCGTAGCCCCCGGTTCAGCCATCAGACGGTTTCATCGTTAATTTCCTGGATCCTCTCTGTCTGTCGAAGCGGTAGGTAGAAGCGGCAGGCTCGCGCGCTGGCTCCCACCTATGCGCATAAATAATGAAAATCCTCAGACTCGGTATAATTACCCGCTTGGAGCGTCGCATCCGGTCTCGATTCAGACAATCGTCGCGCGGTGCAGTTTTCGGCATGCACGCATAACCAGAGAGAGGGGGGAGAGAGAGAGCGCGCGCGCGAAAGAAAGGGACAAAGAGAGACAGAGAGGAAAAGATAAAGAGAGCAAGAGAGAGATTAAGAAAAAAATCGAAACAGTGAGAGAGAGAGAGAGAGAGAGAGAGAGAGAGAGAAATCAAGAGAAAAGACAAAAGAGAGAGAGAGGTGGAGGGAGAGACAAATCGATCGAAAAGAGAGACAGAGAGAAATCAAGAAAGAAGACAAAAGAGGAACAGAGGAGTGCAAAGAGAGAGAAAGAGAGACAAATCGATCGAAAAGAAAGACAGAGAGGTGGAGTGAGAGAAAGAGACAAATCGATAGATAAAGAAGGAGAGAGGAACAGAGAAAAACAAATGAATTGACTGAGAGAGAGAGAGAGAGAGAGAGAGAGCAAGATAGAGAGAGAGAGAGAGAGAGAGAGAGAGAGCAAGATAGAGAGAGAGAGAGAGAGAGAGAGAGAGAGAGGAAGAGGTTGGAATTGAATGAGAAAGAGAGAAAAATCAAAAGACAAATCGAGAGAGAGAAAAATCGATCGATGCAGAGCGAAATATCGATCGATCAGGAGAGAAAGAGAAATATCAAGAGAAAAATCGATCAAGAGAGAAAGGGAGAAAGAGATTGAAATCAAATGAGAAAGCGAGAGAAAAATCAAGATAAAATCGGGAGAGAGAGAGGGAGAGAGAGAGAGACAAATCGATCGATAAAGAGAGAGGAACAGAGAAAGACAAATCAATTGACTAAGAGAGCGAGAGAGAGAGAGAGAGAGCAAGATAGATAGAGAGAGAGAGAGAGAGAGAGAGAGAGAGAGAGAGGAAGAGGTTGGAATTGAATGAGAAAGAGAGAAAAATCAAAAGACAAATCGAGAGAGAGAAAAATCGATCGATGCAGAGCGAAATATCGATCGATCAGGAGAGAAAGAGAAATATCAAGAGAAAAATCGATCAAGAGAGAAAGGGAGAAAGAGATTGAAATCAAATGAGAAAGCGAGAGAAAAATCAAGATAAAATCGGGAGAGAGAGAGGGAGAGAGAGAGAGACAAATCGATCGATAAAGAGAGAGGAACAGAGAAAGACAAATCAATTGACTAAGAGAGCGAGAGAGAGAGAGAGAGAGAGAGAGAGAGACAAATGGATCAAGAGAGAAAGAGGTTGGAATTGAATGAGAAAGAGAGAGGAAAATCAAAAGACAAATCGAGAGAGGAAAATCGATCGATGAAGAGCGAAATATCGATCGATCAAGAGAGAAAGAGAGAAAGATATTGGAATCACTGAGAAAGCGAGAGAAAAATCAAGAGAAAATCGAGAGAGAGAAATCGATCGTTCAAAAGTGAAAGAGACTGAAATCGATGAAGAGAGGGGGAGAAAAATCGAGAGAATAATCAAGAGAGGCAGATAGGCAGATAGACAGATAGACAGAGAGAGACAGAGAGAGAGAGAGAGAGAGAGAGAGGAAGAAATCGAGAGCAAATCGAGGAAATGACAGAAAGAAATTGAAAGAGAGAGAGAGAGAGAGGTAGACAAATCTGGAGAGAGGGCTAAGAGAATAGAGCGTTCGGGGCGCCCATCGTATTTTTGGTGACGAATTCGATTAGGGTAGCAACCGACGGAATGCGTGGGTAACCGGCCCCGGGACCTATCTTTGGCTCCTCGCCGTCATCCAGCGCCCTTAACTGCGGCCCTTAATTCATCGTCGCCTCCGCTCCGCTCGGAATTATCCTCCGACAGTCAAGAGCCCTTCGCTTGTCCTAGGTCCGGGATTACTCGGCGATAATCGAATCCGCTCGCCGCTAATTGACTCCCGGAGTAATCACGAGTAAAACTTTCATGCCTCGCCCGCGCCGTTCCATTTGACTGACAACCGACTCAAATGAGGGGTCACCGGGGGGGAGGTGGGAGGGTTGGGCGAGTGGGAGGGACCGGGGAGATAGAACGATATTATCAGAGATGCCTCTCGGGTTGCACGTAATTGAAGTAAAGCGAGAATCGTTCCCTCGTCTGTCACAGTGAATTTGTGATAATGGAGGCCAGCGATTTTGTATCCTTTCCCGCGTCGATGATTAATTTGGAACCGTCTGGGACCGGTGGCGGGCTTTAATGACGATTATTTTGGTTGCCGCTGCGAGTCGAGGTGTTTTTCTTTCAGTCGGGCGGCTCTGGCGGGATCTTCGACGATGGTTCGGTGGACTGCGGTTTTTTGGGGTTTCATCGAAGTCGGATGTAGAAATAGTTGTAAATACGTCGAGTGCCATTCAATCGACATATTTCGTTTCAATCGAAATCGAGGCATGAAAGCGAACGTAGGCATGCAAGAAATACAAATTATCTCTTTCTGCTACGAAAGTTTTATTAACTTCATGTTTTTATTGTTGTAGTATTCAAAGAAATTTGAAAATATTCTGGAATATTTATTGACGTTTCCACTTTATTGTATAATTTGATTAAGTATTTTTGGGCTGGGGAAACGAAGCAGCCCGACCCTTCTGCTTCGAAGGTATTCAAAGATGAAAATTTCGTTCAGGTACTTAACGACCCAGGTTGCTGGCGGAGGGTTGAGAATGGCTAACGAGTTTATAAAATCTCTTTTAATTTTAGACTTTTATACCGAGTGGCTTTTCTTGAAACGTTCTGGCCTGTTCAAATTTGTTGAATACGGTTCTTAACCCTAGATTTATGGAGCACACAAACCAGCTGTTTTATATTAGCTCATAAAAGTAACAATAAGACATTTATGTATTCTGATTTTTAACAAGTGCTATTGTAACATATAAATTGAATAAATAACTCATCAAATGTATCTTTACGATACGAATAATCGCGAATTAAAAAATTAGTGACCCGCCATTTTGACGGGTTCCGTAAATCCAGCGTTAAATAAAATCGATCAGTTTGATATGCGAACGGACGAAGCGAAATGTGTTGTTCGATCCTTGCTGCATCGTCGTGGTACGCGCATCTTTTGTTTCGTCGATCTGTTGTCGTCGATTTTAAATGCAACCACCGTTCCGTACTGTCTTGTGTAATTTATTATTAAGTCTTGCGATCTTATTTCCACTGGAACTCCACAGTTCTGACAAAATTGTTGCTTCGAAGTATTGTTCAATCATTAGTTTCAGCTAGCCAGTAAACGATGAAGAAACTTACATTTGTTACTCACGGTCAACAAAGATAAAGTTGTAGATTAAGATTGCGCGGTTTTGTTCTTCCCAGTACTGTCGTCGCATTCGAGTGTCTTATCATTTGTTTCGATAACGTTTGCAAAAATGGCTCGCCACAGTCACTACAGAATCGAATCTGTAATTTTAATATCCATTGGCTACTTCGTAAATTAAAGGTGAGAACTGGTGCATAAATTGACCAGTGGCGATATACTGCGACCGTGTATTTTGCAAGTTTGCAGGCAGATTAAGATATTTCATACCGATCTCGTAATTAATCATTGTCAGACTGCGGATGTCCATGCAAAATCAAGATTTTAAACACCGCCTTGCAAACGTAATAATCTTAAGGCATGTTCGTATCAATCTGTGCATTTTTTTAGTAAAATACGAGGAACCATCTAGTATGTCCACGTTAATGACATATGAGTATCATTAAAATGCAATAAAATTCTAATTATCGCGGAGGCACATACAAATCGTTGTTCCATTAAAATAAAGATCTCACACTTTAAATTCACCGTGTGACAGAGCATACGCGTCATTTTTGAAACTGATATCACCCTTTTGCAAATCAAATTCACCTTTCTCACATTAAAATCACCCTTTCGCGAATCAATCTTGTTTACATCATTCTTCCAAACTATTGCAATAAGTGTAAAATTCGAACCGAAACTATTGTCCCAGAAATGAATGAATCTATAACAATGAACATGAAATACTTTTCTCGCATACATATTCGTACAATAGTTGATAGAAGTATTATATTTTACACGGTTTCTTAATCGTCCTCACATTCTCCAAAATCAACTATACTTCCCCTAGTTCGTCTTCGTTCAGTTTTTACGATAATTTCAGAAGAAATCAAAAATATTCAGAGTCATATTAACAATATTTCATCCCGAAGACACTTTGAAGATGAATTTAATTATTAAAAGGGTGAATTCGATTCGAAACGGGCGAATTTCATTTCCAGAAAAGCTTTATTTCATTTGAGAAAGACGAGTATGCTCCGCAAAAAGGAGAAACGAGTTCGGAGTAGAGAACCCGCGTAGTCGAATGTAGATAATGGTTCCCAGGCGAAATTTCTACGACAGTCATTTAACACGTTCCGTGCCGAGCTTTTTTTACTCGAATCTTCACACTTTGATATTTTACTAAAACTTGATGTATTACGTGCAATTATTCATTCTCGTACACATAACAACGTAACAAAAACTTATCAACGCCCATTCTTGCGGTGGAAATTGATTCTTCGGTTCTAAATTTCTTGTAAACAATTTGTTCAGTTCACTAAGTAAACATGCAAGCGTGTGCCATCGATGGTACACGTGGCACGGAACGTGTTAATTCGATCTAATTCGAAGTATGACCTACGGAATGAGAAAAGGGCTAATTGCAAGTGTCCTTTAACGTTGATGCAGTGACATTTCTGTATAGCGCGCCCAGGAAGCATCGGGACAATTCTCCCGCATAATCATGGGCCTGGCGCGCCCATAAAAACCATGAAACTCAAGGTGGCTCGCCTATTGTTCCATAATTTTGACCAACGTACCCTTCAGGTTATTACGGTGTTCAGGTAGCAGAGTGCCTGTTTAAATGGCGATCGTTAGCCGGTGTCAGCTCCGAGGATTACAAACAGTGTCGTCAGCGAGTAGGCATTTCAGGGGTTCCTGGAGGGGTTGGCGGAATCATGTGCGAGACGGGTCAGGCGAGTCTCGTTGCCTGGTGACCTTCCAAGTAACCATAATTCGATTACCGTTCCCATTTCTGTGCGAAGACGCGATCCCCGGCACTTTCCGAATATTTCAAGTGCGAGGACTCCGGTAATTCGAACCGGCAAGCCTGTTTAGAATCCGAGCTGCCTCGAGCATGAACGGTATTCGTTCAAAATTTCGGTAATGTAATTACCGTGTGCACCGATCACGTTGCGTTACCAACACTTTATCTGCCGGAAGTCTATTCGCGATTTATTTTCAAAGAAGCGATTTCATTTAACGAGGCTCTATGCGAAGAAGTTACCACAAAATAAAAGTAAAATATTTCTGTTTATATTTGATATATTTACATAAATACGGACGCTATTTCATTTGCAATAGAACAGATCAATAAATGCTAATATTAAATAAACATTAAACTATACATAATTGAAGTTACTGTGAACAATATTTATAAATTATTTGAATTCCTTTCTAGCATTGTTTAATTCGTAATAATTCGTTATAGCAACAATGACACAACTTTAGGTAGAAGAAAGGCAAGAAAATGTGTAAATATCATAACTTTTTTTAACAGTTAAAAGAAATTTATATGGTAATATAATTATAATTTATAAACATTCGAATATGCGGCGGGTGTCGCTTGTTCGAGTTTGGCAGAGGAAATGTTTGCGGCGAGACTCGTCATTTCCACTTGCGGAGTTAATAGAAATTTCAATTATTCCGCTATATACTAAGAGAAATATAAATAATCTTTGTCTACATGATAGTCTCAAGCACAGTTATTAGATAATGTCACCGAGGACGACTTGTTGGTACACGATTGAAACAGTTAGTACCATTATACAATTTATTAACGCGTTTAGTGCCGCGTCGGTCGCATATGGGTGACACTGATTTTTAACTACTGTGTCTCGTATTAATATTCGGACACCTTTCACAACGGAATACATTTTTTTTAAATCGACGATTTGACTTATATTTTGTTGGGATGTTAGATACTAGTTTACTAGGCAATGTCTACAAAATCTTTAAAAATTGTAACTGGTTGGAATGACAAAAATAAGATAAAAAATAATCAGTTTCTTAAGTTTGTTATATGAGGTCGTAAAGAAAATTTAAACAATTTTGTAGATCTCAGCAGCTTATAATACGTACTAAAAATTTTATTGAAATCGGTTAACACTGTTATAAGTTACAAACAATTAAAGATAGCAAAAATCGCAGTATTTCGTGACTTTCTACGATCAAGAACTGTAAGAAAGTCAGAGACTTTTACATTGTTCAATGCCCGTAAATTGACTCTGCGTTAACCTTTCTATGTCGCCACGTCTTTGAATGTTTATAATTGCAAATGTACAAAGGTAACTAAACAAATTAAAAACTGAATACGGAAAATCTAATTTCCCTTTTGTTAAATCGGTGCTTACAATTTATACAAATCTGAAGAGTGAAAATTTCGCTCGTCGAGCAAAAAGAACGAAAGATTTTATTTATGTTTCCTCGTATTTTATAAATTATTTTACGTAATGAATAATACACAAAAATTAGTTCGCAGTTTTAGCGGTATTAAAACAGTTTGTAGGTTTTAATTAATTCGAGCGGGAATTTGTGAAGTTAGGAAACCCGTAGCAACTCCGATAGAACATAGTTTGAATAATATTAAAAATGAAGTAATTTCGAGTGTGCTGAAATCCGAAAATGTGAAACACTTCAAAGATCCTAAAACTAAAATTCGAGCAATACGTACGATAATTCGATCATTTCGATTAAATATTGCGCGTGTTGAAGACACAAATCTTCTTTCCCAATAAACGTTAAATATGTATATTGAAATCGAAACGAAGGGAACCCGACCAGACCTGACCTCTTCCTGACCCGTTCATTGGCTTCTCGCACCCCTCTAATGCCTAGGTCAGGTGACCTTGCAGGTCAATTTAAAACCTTCACATTTTCCGTTTCAAAGTAATTGTTTATTCTGCGAGCGATATGCACAGCTGCATTATATAAACTGAATTATATTGCTTGCTGAATTATAATAAGCATTAGAGGGGTGCGAGAAGCCAATGATATAAATTAATTTTTACATTAGATTATTTACATCGAACACTATGTCTTCAACGTTATCATCATCTTAATCTGAGTTCCTTACGTTACCGTGCATAATTTCGTTAAGCAATTTGGTTTCTCCTAAATGGGACACAACTTTTCCTGCGTGTTCGTAGTTACCCAAGCATTCTCCGATTTTGTTATAATGCATGATTGGATTGAGAAATTGCTTCGATCGCATCCTACGAAAGAGTTTTCATAATCCTCCTGTACTCCGAGACAACAACATAATGCATCTGTTTGGGGCCGCGTAACTTATCTGCTCGAATGCGTGACTAAAATTACGCGTCAGGTCGAGCCTTATTTCACAATGTCACCGGCCGTGTGATTATATCGATCGACTGCATTCCGAGTATCGATACGTTTTCGCAACAACAGTGGAACACGCGCCGCTTGTCCCGTGAGTCGCTCCCGATCGCCTCGTAATTTCCTTCCGGCGAGCCGAGCCGCGCCGCGGTGTGTTTCGCGTAATTTATCGCCGAATCGCGTGTCGCCGTTAATAGAATCGTTGTGGCGAGAGAAGACGACACTCGTTCTCGGAACGATCTTGAATCCTCGATCGCTTGTTAGACTCTAAATCGTTCACTCTTCCGTGCTCAAACGAAAACGCGTCGATGAATAGATCAATTGTCGTTGCGCGAGTCTCGGGACACTCGTGGAACGCGACTGTCAACGTGAACGATTCAAAATCGCTAGAACGGCGAAGTATTGGGTTGGCAACTAAGTGATTGCCGATTTGTTCGATGAAATAAAAAATTTCTTTTTACTTGGAACGAAGTTTAATCTGTAATGTATTTCCCATTTTGTTCGATGACCTTTTGCCATCGCTCTGACAACTTGAAAATTCCACGCTCGTAGAAAGTCTGATCCTTTTCGGCCCGATCCTTCGTGTTTTACCACGAAGGGAGTTGTCCAGGGATCGAAATAAGTGGTGATCCGATGGCGCGAGATCAGGGCTATATGATGGGTGTAAAATCAATTCCCAAGCAATATCCATCAATTTTTGCCGAGTGGACAAAGACGGCGGCCTAGCATTGTCCTGCTGGAAAATGACACCTTTACGATTGACCAATTCTGGTCGCTTTTCCTTGACCGCTGCATTCAATTTGTCCAGTTGCTAACATTCGCGGATAATAAAAAATAACATAATAATAATAATAATTGTATAATATAACATTTACGGATATCATAAAAATGGGAGTGAGAGACATCTATAACTGAAATCGGCGATTACTTAGTTGTCAACCCAATATATGCGATCGTTTGTCAGGTTTTAAAGAACTCGTCAATCTTTTGAATCAAAATTTTGTTAATATAAAAATTATCTTGAAACATGATATAACACATTTTTTAGTGGTGCCTCAGAGTCACCACTCGGGCGCAAAGGGTTAAACCCTTCACAAAGATGAACAAACTGCTACGATTCCGGCTCAACCTGTATATTCCACTGAAACAGATCCATGATGCTTATCTTTCATAGGCAAGCAATCGCATATTATCATTATTATTGTTATTATTGTAAATAAGCATTATCCAAGGTCAGATAATGGTTCACCTGTTGAATACATCCGGCTAGACATTAACCTGCGACGCTATTTAGCGCACTTATATTCCGGCAGATGTTTCAGACTCTATTAAGTAATAAAAAATAACAGCCAGCTGTTATTAAATAGCGTGTAACGAAAAATGCAAAATATATTTCAGAAACCCTTTACGACTCAATTAAAAGGTACATATATTTGATACGTAGACTGTCTTCGGATTTCCAGCCTGCCATATACATCATCAACGCTCTGCGAGCACGGAAACAGAATCCAAGCACGGACCATGACGAATATTTGATGAAGCTCCTAGCATTATTTCCAGCAAGCTCGGCTTCTCCAATATCGAGGTTCAAGGATAATTCGAGATACCCATGGTCGTCACTATCTTCCGATTTTTTTGCCCCCCCCCCCCCTCCTCATCAAATTACTGATACAACAGTTACACTTTTAACGATTGTTTATGATGTAACGATTTGCGATGTTTTTGTGATACAAGAATTTATATGTGACATTACACTCCTTCGTGACAGCCACCGATGCAACTATATTCAATCGAACTGCATCTAATCCAACGGTGCGACGGTTCCTTCATCAAAAATAAAAAATAATTGATTTCTAGAATTTCATATTTGAAGTCAGATGAAATATAAGAGACTATGTGTATGCTCGATTAGTTTGCCAAAGCAAAGTTGCCAATGGTGCCATTAGTTGCCAATGCAAAGTCGTCACGTTGCGATACCAATAAAGTTATGATGAAAATGTTGCTCCTTCCATCAGATATTTACCTGATTTAAGGAAAAACGCGCGGAATGAAAAAGACGAAGTAAATGAAACTATGCTGGAGTATTTAATTTCGACTGAGACGCAGAGCTTCCGATTTCTTTAAATTCAAATATGTAACACCGACGACGAAGCCACTGATAGTGATAATAATGGCAATTCAAAATATGTCCTCAGTGAAATTTAAATATTATTTGTTACTAATATTTCTGTCTTGTTATTTATTTATTTATTACAGTACTCAATTATTTCATGTGAAAAATTACATTGAAAATAAAATATATTGAATATAAATATGATCAAGATGCTAATAGTATTAAAATATGACTATTTTACTAGAAAATTGATGTTCGATTTTGATTTACCTATTGTGCTTGTTAAACTGCGGCGCCCCGGCTGCAATCGAAAGTTTAAGATTTCCAACTGACGCGCTGCATAATCAACGCTAATTGACCAATTACCGAGGCCAGATGTAACAAGAGGGATCGGAAAGATCTCGCTAGAAAAATTCAGCGACCTGCACACGCTTGCTTTCCTTTGGAGGCGCAAGGTCGACGAGGAAATTTAGCGGCTCGAATCCTGATTGTCTTGAGGTTTTCAGAGCATCTTGCACATCGCCGTCCGAGTGGCCAAGCTAAGCGTGCAAGCCTGTCGGTCGGTACGGGTGCACGTGACTGTTGCAAAAAGAGCACAGGACGTTGCATGTAGACGTCGATGCGGTGTACCTTGACACGGATGGCTCCCTGAATCAGCCGACAGCTAGCAACAAACATCACCTCGCTATCACACACGCCTACCGGCTACGCGACGGCAGCTCGGTGACAACGAGTGCGCGCGAGTGTGCGCCAGTTGACGAACGGCGCCGATAAGCCCGTCATCAGACTGACCAGACAAACGACGACGACCACGGCTTCGTAGGAAATTCCATTTCCTCTGATCCCTGTCGTGGGCCGAACTCCTAATACGACTGACAGCGAGTCGTTACCCTTCCTATCCCCATCAACGCTCGCAGTTTTCGAACATTTTGTTGTTCAACGCTCGAACCGCGGACCTTTCTGCCCCCAAAAAAGCTTAGGTTCTGCTTAGGTTCATTTGTAATTTCGTTCAGCAATTTTTCTCAACACAGTTTTCGTGGTACTCCTTCCGAACGCGTGAATTACTCTACAGATATATTAACCCTTTGCACTCGAAGCTATTTCAACTGGAAATATAAAATCATTTGTCTAACTTTTACAGTATTTCTATTTTATACGAGAAAATGCATTTTATGCATATACGAAAATTGACTATTGGGATTCGCGCAACAGTTGCGCTCTTCACAATTTTTCAAATGTGAACTTTGTTAACACATTAAAGGCGGGGATCTTGACGAAAGTATGCTAGAGCGGGCGATATTTTGTGCAGTCATAAAAAAATTTAGACTTAAAAAAGTTTATTTAAACTCTTAAAACTAAAAGAACTAAACACTAATTACAAAAAATGTTTTAAAGTACATATTTATGAGAAGTCGAGATAAATCGTAGTACTACGACTCCCGTCTTTAGTGTGTTAATATCAAAATTATCCTAAAAGATGATATAACAAATATTAGTGGTGCCTCAGAGTCGCCACTCGAGTGCAAAGGGTTAATAATTCTATAAAATCTATGTATAACAATAATAACATAGATCTTAACAAAACATGTAAAAATGTCTCGCGGTTCATAATGTAGAATAAGATAGATAATAAGCATTAATTTGTATTACCACGAAACTAATGGCAGTTTTCATCATTTTTTCTACGAAAGAATTGTTTTGTCCGTACGTTCGGTTAGTCGCCTAACGTACATGCGCGACCGAACTATTGTACGCTCGATTCGCGCTTCCTACGGCAAATTAATGACGTGGAAGGGTCTCTAGTAGTCTTAGAGAACTTTATTTTTTGAGTTGTACTCTCTGCGAGCGCTGGTGGAAGAATGCTCTTCCAACGCTGGAAAGTCGTGGAAGAGCACCCGTGGATGGAGGTAGATTGTTTATTATTGGTCAAGGCACGAATCATCCCTTGGAGGGGGGTGTCTGCCTTGACCCTTGTTGGGGCCTGAGAGGGTTTCCCCAATGGTGGGACCTTTTTATGGCCCTTGTCTCTGGACGCAACAAGAATTACGAAAATCCACTCTTTGGATCGGAAAATTTGCGTGACGAAATTACGGACATTTATGTGCATTCTGAGTTTTAACTGGACGATTATTCTTTATCTATTCTTTATCCATCTGTATTAACTGGACGAGATTTCCCTATTTACTAGGTACACGCGATGTCTCAGAACTTTTACTTTTTGACGAACACCCAGCAGCAGTTTCAAATTCCTTGTGCCAATCAGTCCCTAATTGGCTAGAGCCCCTCGCAACATACTCCAAACGAGTCTGAAATATTTTTTTCAAATAAAAGTCAACTCATTTAGCTGAACAACTTTATCTGACTGAGCTTGGGCAAATTTTATTTGAAATTAAAGTGAAATATAATTAGTCGAAATCATTTATTTCAGACCGTGATTTGAGAATGAAAATAATAACGATTCATTTGCTATAAAGTGACTTCAAATAATAAATTATTTCGTTATTTCAAATCGACCAAAAGAAACAACGCTGAAATTAATAATGAGAAAACTGATTTTATTTTACGAAATCTTGATAACAATTTGTTTGAAACAAGAAGGCGCAAACCAGTCCGGAACATTAAAAACTGCATAATTATGCCAAACAATTATTTCAAATAATTACAAAACAAAATAACGTGTTATTCGAAATAATATTTCGTATAATTTTATTTTAGAAAGGATTACAGGCGTGAAAATAATTATGAAATAATTATTTGTTCAATCTTGCTTTCCCACTAACTGCAAGATGAACTAAAACACGCGGTTTTTGTATTCAGAAAATTCACACTTATTTTCCCCGATCGTGTCACAATTTCGAGAACACCCGATACATAAGCCTAAATTCTGTTACATTGATAGAGACAAAGAAAAGAAAATTAGCCGTGTTTTTATTTGCGTTGAAAATTTGTCTTCAAAGGAAAAATATGGACGAGAGAAGGTGAGGTGGCGCAGTGTATTCACGAAGATTAGCGTCCTGGAGTTAATTACGCGTTAAACAATTAGCCGGCGGCCTCGGTAAATACTAAGGAACGTCTCAAATGTTGATGTACGAGGCTCGTCCGGAAGATAAGTTCGAGAAGTGTGAGAGATCGTTTGATAAGATTTATAAGATTTTCGAATCTTGTAGACAAGACATTTTTTTTAGCATCTTCCACCTCGACCTTCCTTTTGTAACGATTACCATCTTCGTGCGGAACGAAGCAGCTTGCACAAAGATGCCTGGACAAGAAGGTAACGACTCTTTATGAGAAAGGTCAAGGTCAAGGTACGAAAATTAGCGTCCAGGTATGGTAAACGTTAAAGTAAAAAATTTGTTGTATTTGTAACTTGTTTCATATTTCCATCAGATATTAATTTCATGCATAATTAAAAAAAAAAATAATGCTATTGTGTGAACGTTTTTCGATTCTTTTTACAGAATAAAAATCATCTTAATCTCCATATATTTCTTCTTTTGATAGTTCTAACACATTGAAAACAACGTAACGACATTCTCAAATTATTTTCCGTCTTCATTGTTCTGCATCTGGCTCACTCATTTTTGTCACAAATGCATAAAATCCGTAGTCCGGCCATTCTACGGATACCTAAACGATGATTCAAGCCATTGAATCACTAAACCAGCGAACTTCGGTTGCATAATATTTAAATAATTCTTTGCACATGTGCCGATGCATATTGGATTTTCCGAGCGATCCTTGTATTTAGCGTGTTCCACGCGGCGCGGTAGGGAAGACAGCTTTGAAAACGGGGCGAGACACGAGCAGCCCCGGGGTGGCTCGAAACGGTCCGAAGGAAGGGATGGCTCTCTTCTTCCCTTTTTCACTCCCCTCCCCGCCCCCTTCGTCCTCCCCCCTCGCTGAATATAGCGAACGAGCACACTGGCACACTCTTATTGTCGGTTCCAGGCACTGGCATACCTGATCTTATGGGAAATCCATACTGGCCCTTACTTCGCTGGGAATATGAGGGGTACGAGAGGCCACCCCTCGCTCAAACTCTTTCCTTCCCTTTCGCAGTGCTACCGTGTGATGAAGAAGCTCTCCGCGTCCACCACCCTCCCCCCTTTTCCAGCGGCTTCGCCGGTTCGAGCGAGCTCGCCCCGGCGAGATCACCGTCACGGAAAAGCAACGGGGCGAAGCCACGGCCGAAATAAAATTCGTGGTACGATCGGGAAGAATACCGATTTCTTACGGAGACACACGGGTCCGAGGTGTAAAACCGAAGTATCCTAAACGCGGTCCCGTATTCGGGAAAGCGAAATTTAAGAATTCGTCAACTAGAAGCTCGCTTTGTAGTTCGATCAATATGTCTCTTCGGGGTTGTGAAACTTTCTTTCCTTGCTTTACATTCTTTCAGATCCTCCGGGTTCTCTATGGGTTGATTTAACGTCGAACCTACCGCGTGCCGATTCAAATCGACCGAATTCACATTTTGCATTCGAAAGTTGTCTCGAAATCGTAAACATGCTTTCCATGGGAAATGGTCGAGTCAATTTCTGAACTCCTTCGTTGAAAATGGCGGGACATGTTTAAATGTATAAAGCCCGTATAAATTTCTTCTAACCATTAAAAAAAGGACAGTATTATGATGTTTACACATGCCTTGTTTTCTATTTAAAATTGCATCGTTATCATTGTAATGAATTATTAGGAAATAAACGGTATTAAAAAGGAATTTTGGCGATTGGAACGTATTTTCTCGTAAAGTAACGCTTCAAATGAAATATATTTATTTAATATATATTATTATATATTTATTTAAACTGAGAGATGATTATACAGTGAGTACTCGTATTCAGTAAAATTGTTAAATGATAAAAAGTAATCGAAGTAACGAGCAATAAAGACACACGTAAACTTCATGAAAACGAAGCGAGTTGAGCATATACTCTGTGCCTCGGACGAAACTGACCCGAAAAATCGACACGTCACAGTATCCTCGACCGTTCGACCGCCTTATCGCTAAGTCCCGAAACATAACCGGACATTCAACACTCAACGCACCTCAACGACAACGACGGTCACGACCGCGACCATACAACATCGTTTGCCCTCGAACTTGATGATGTAACGTTGAGAATAACTATATTTAATTACTGTGTTTAAATAGAATATGGCACACACGAGATTGTATAGGTAGAAATTTTATGCAACAACAATTTACATTTTTGTTGTCAGCAGTGTTCGTGTGGCTTCTGAAAGAAGACATCCGGGTGCAAAGGGTTAATCATTCATGTAAATATAAATCAAGGTTAATCGTTCTGAACTTAAAAGATTGAGATATGTATTTCCCTCGTAAAAAGTATTCTTTTAAAACGGCATTACTTTTAGAAAACAGGACTAAATGATTTTTTGGAGATATTAGGACTAGTTCACTGTACAATGATCACAATAATTTTATTTTTTCAATTGCTATTACTTGAAATGACAAAAGAGAATAAGAAAATTAACTTTCTCAAATTTCCTATCCGAGCCTGTGACGAAAATTTAAACAATACGTTTTGTAGATCTCAGTAAATAATATGTAAGCTGTGCATTGCATTGATATCAGTCGACGTTGTTACGACCTGCTAACACATTTAATTTTTGTATAATTTAATCATTTTTATATCGTTCACATCCTGTAACTTGATCGTGCTTTAACCGATTTTTAGTATTATATAAAAGTTACCGAGATCTGCAAACCGCGATTTTGTTCGAAAACGTAATTTTTCTTCGTCATTTCAAGTAATAGCAAAATTAAAGAACATTATTAATGGACATCATACAATAAACAATCCTTCTAACATCTCCAAAATCTCCATCTCCGAATTTTAAAAAGTAACTTTAAAAGATTATCCGAATACTTTTTAGCACCCACTGTAGTTGTATTTGACTGTTTTCAGTTCGGAACTTGTTAAGATTCATTAGAGTCGCAGTTAAACTTGTGCAACAAGTTTGACACGGTATCAGAAACTTCATTAGAAAGAATGAAATATGTATAACAGTCGGTCCTACCATATTTCTCCGTCACCTATCTCTCGTTCCGTTACAAGGAAAGTCAATGTCAACTCGGCATTCTGGGTTTAAAATTCGCAATAACCAATCGAGTCCGGAATACATTAAACCGGCGCGGCGCGCGGTGAAGGCATAGTCCTCGAAAAATAGTGTTTCGCAAGAAAATCGATTTTCCGTCATTTACAAGCTCCATTAAGTCCTCGAGATCGTCGTTAAAGAACGGAACCCCTTGTGCCGAACCCTCCGAGCTTTTACGACGATTTTCCACGTCTAGTAATTTAATCCTTTAACGAGAGAATCGCACGCCTCATTAGCGCTCCAGGATTCCACGTGTCTACAGCAGCTTCGGCTGCTCCATGTAAAGTCGCTTTCAGCGAATCTGAACTCAAACATTTTCGATTCAAAAATAAGATAAGACGCACGTTTGGAAGTCGAAAATCGACGTCCAAGTGGACAGCGTCAAGTTTTTTTAGCTCGAAAGTCATAAAATCCGGAATTAAAGGAATGATTGCTAATAAATTAACCCTTTATAGCTCGACATTTTTCGGTGAGTTTATAAAGATTTAAGTAATCCGTCCCCTTATTTTATCGCGTAAAAAACGTATCGCGCAAATAGTGTTTTAATGTAACGCGTGAAAAAAGAGACTCGTGTAAGAGTGCCGGATAAATTGGGGAACTCGAAAGCAGCGAAGTAATAACGAAACTTTCTATTACAAATTAACGACGAATTTACAATTTTTGAAAATTATGAATTTCTTCTAATGCTAATAAAAAAGATTGTGAAGGAGAAAGAACAGAAGAAGATGCCGCATTATGGCTAAAAATGAAACGAAACGAATAATCATTGATAAATCAGGTCAGTCGGTGATTTCGAAGTTACAACGAGCTATAGAGGATTAACAGTAAAAGGATTATACAATACGGACATCTCCGATTAGGATGGTCCATGAAGATAAAAAAGGAAATCAGCGCTAAGCACGTCGCGGATGCAGCGGCTCGAATAAATAAATAGTCCTCCCTGTCGAGTCGAACCCGATTCAACTTAAAACGTCCTCCAAAATGATCACCTGCGCATTTGGCTGCTGCCACTGGCTCAACTCGTTAAACGTATTATGGTCGATCCGGAGGTAAGCCGTAAAAAAGAGTGGACAAGACGGAAGGCAGCCAATGAGACGATCGATGAATCGTTTCTACTTTGATCGCGTTGCTGGTACCGGGTAACGCGACTATACGAAGGGAATGTAATTAATTGAGGATGCTACACTCGTCGAGCCACCGTTGATTATCAGATTTCGTTCCCTAGAAAAACAGTCGACGTTTTTTTAGAATTTATTTCTACAAAAATCGCTTCCTTATTTCAAGGAACAGTTTTACTCTTTGCTAAATATTTTACAGGACCCCAAATAAAGTGATTGAATAAAATTGACGAATTATACTACGGATCTTTATGCATTCGTGATGTAAGTTTTTCAAACGCAAATAAACGAACGCATTAACAAAAGTTAATTGTGTTATTATTCGATTGTGTTATTTTCTAGTTGGCGCAACAAATCTGTTTCCTTCTTCAGTGTTCTGTAAAAGAATTCGTGAAATTGTCATATCGATTGAAACTTGTCGGCTTCCTCTTTTATCGGAAGGCGAAGATGTAAATCGGTACGAATAAGGTATGTCGTCAATGTTACATCGTGAGAGAGGCTTCGGATTAATACGATAAAAGCGTCCCAGTTACAAACATTTCTTCCTGTTTCCTTTTAAATGCATCGTCCATTCCCAGCTAATCCAGCTTACCTTTTGCCGTGTTGCTCGAATAATGTACAGGGGGAAGGGGACACTAATCGCATTATGTAATAGTGCCAAATACATCGTCCCCGAATTCTACGCTTATCTTTTATCGCCGCCTCGTTTTGCTCGAGAACGATCCACGTACCAAGTCCCCGTTGAAAGCATTTCGTTCTCGCAAGAAATTAAGACGTATCCATATCAACGATTCAATTCGGCTAATGCTTGAATATTGTTCAAACTTTCTTCGACGTACGACAGTGAACAACAATTTTGGAGCAACGTTTGACTATTATGTAAGAAATTATAATAAATATATTGCGGATTCTATGCATCTATGACACGAATTGAGTAGATCAGATATAACAGTGAACACATTTAAAGAATTTCAAAT
Organism: Megalopta genalis; assembly: GCF_051020955.1. Classification (NCBI taxonomy): domain Eukaryota; kingdom Metazoa; phylum Arthropoda; class Insecta; order Hymenoptera; family Halictidae; genus Megalopta; species Megalopta genalis. The sequence continues at coordinate 13,558,722 of NC_135025.1, read as the reverse complement.
GTACTATTACATTATTTTCAACTGATCAAAATAATAATAATAATGAAAAAATAAAGAAGGTATTGTTTACGTAATTACCGCATTTCGCAATTGACGCGAGCAATCTTTATTTTGCATAAAGGTCTGCTGCCTAGTTTTCTCTTGTTTTCGTTTGTTTAAATAAGTCCAAAATAGTGTAACAATATTCTTAAAATCTTCTGACTTCGTTTACTAATTTTTGTGATAAATATATAAAATCTGAAATCTCTTAGCGAATCTAATGAATTGGTTATATTATTAACAGCCGCGGGACGAATAATATTTGTCAAAGAACGAATACAGCACAACAAGAGTAAACAAAAAAAACCGATTTATTTTCCGTTGCTTGCAATTGTCTTGCACAATCATTCGCATAAAGAACCCTCTAGCGATAATACCGATTCAAACGTTACATTTTTCATAGAAGAAAGCAAGTGTAAAAATGTAAAAATTTGTGAGGCACAAAGTTGCGCACTCGCGTATAAAATCCTAAGAACGGGGCAAAGAGTTCATAATAACTTTGCCAGGGAACACTACCGGCGTAGTTAGTACGCGTAAAGGATCCACCACACTAATCCAATTGCAGCTAAACGAGAAATGCGAGAAACGTATTTTAGCTTGCTAGCAGCAGATTAACCGCGGAATTATAAAAAGAAACGATATTATTGCAAACCGTACCTGGATCGACTTTGGTTAAGTAACGAGCTGCAACAAATCCCGAGCTATCGCGTTACGCTGCTAGTGTGATTCAGAGACAAAGAATTTTAGCAACGACTAACCAGGTAAATCAAATGCACAATGGATTTTCATGACGAGGTTCGCGAAAAATGCTCCGCGCATTTTCTTCGTTCGCGCTCGACTACTGTCAACCGACGAGTAGACAGGGTGAATCATGCTTGTCGGACGCGGAATGAATAACAAACGGGTAAATAAATTTTCTAACACGTCAATTGCATTTTTTTCAAATATTGCTTTATCAGTGACACTAGAGAACAGGGGGAAAATTCAAACCAAAATTCTATTGTTTAAATGTAGAACCTCCCAAGGATCAGATAGGAATATTTTCAAACTATTGTCTTCCAGGAAAATTAAAACACTTCTCACAATTGTTTTAAAAGTCACAATTGTTTTACAAAAATTTTGAATGCAAGCTTGACACGGTATTTTATATTTTTTTTTTCGCGAAATATTTTAATAAGATTTATTAAAGAATATTCGCATTAGAGACAAACATACTATTCTAAGTTGAGTAATCGCCATAAATTTTGTTTAATCTGTTCAAATATGTGTTAAAAGTCACAATTGTTTTACAAAAATTTTGAATGCAAGCTTGACACGGTATTTCATTTTTTTTTCGCGAAATATTTTAATAAGATTTATTAAAGAATATTCGCATTAGAGACAAACATACTATTCTAAGTTGAGTAATCGCCATAAATTTTGTTTAATCTGTTCAAATATGTGTACAAACCTCTGTGAATATTCGCCGATGAATCGAAACCGTGCGGCTTTAAAGAGGTGCAGCGCATATTCAAATAAATTAATGCTTTCAAGGGAAAGATTCGAAGTATGTATATCGTTCGCACACGTTCCTCCGTGCAGCTGGTTTGTATTCATTACCATTAACAACGACTACCACTGCAAACTAACTCTTTTCCGTAGTAAAAACCTCAAACGAGGTTCGGACAGTACAGAAGTATGCGTGGAGCAGCGCAGAAGTGGGCAACTACAATCTTTCACTTGAAAAGCGTTAATCCACTCGATCTCGTCGTCTTTCCTTTGAAAACGTAAAATTCAAAGGTTTAACATGACGTTACTTTTCAGCGCGAGCTTCTCAATCGCAAGAAATTGAAGTCGGATAACAAATGTTTTCTTTAACACTAAATCTGCCGACACTCAGGTATACCTATTGTCAGACCAGTCAAATGATTGGACTTTAGCGCAATCTGTATTTTTTAATATAGAATGGAGATAATAGCCAATCAAATAGTATAGTTTCTTTAATTCATTGTATTCGAGGTTTCTGACCGCTTCGGATACCAATCTAGCAAATAATCACCGCGCGGCCAGTAGGCGAGCGAGAACTGTAAAAAACTTGGAGGTGCCATAAAGCAAGGAAACAACAAGGAAATTTTCGGCTGAAATCATGCCACAACTGCATTATCTTTTATTTGTAACGGTTTCATAGTTTCAGAATTCAGTCTTTAAGAGAATTCTGTTACAAAAAGATACAAATCGTTCAATCGATCAAATTACCGGTCGTAGTAGGCAAGATAAATTACAAATTTTTCTCAAAAAATAAGCAATAAAAAGAGAAGTGAATATTGACAAATATATCATACGTATATTTTAGGAAAAGTCGTGAAGTGTGTTAATGTAATTAAATGTATTTAATAAAGAACTGTTTTGGCTGCTAAAAACTTTTCTTTCTTTCCAAATGTTATCTAAACATTTTTCTTATAAATGCACAAAATCAGCATTTTTCACGTGAATGTAGAGTATATAAAATACGTTGCAAGTCGGATTTGAGATAACTCTTGCGAAAAATTATGTAAATACTTCTTGATAAAATTCCTAATTACAGTATAATGGAACAGACTAATTCCTGATTACGGTATAATGGAACAAATTCTTCTTCGCAACTGCGCCTATATAAAAACTAACTGTTTTAAGATAAAGCTAGTCAAACAATATTATAGAAAAAATAAAACTATCAATCCAAAATTAAATAGAATCACAATATTAGAGTCATACACGGCCCCGGTATACTAATAAAGGGTTAAGAATCTTTTAAGAAAACCGGTCGATTTAACCCTCCATTGCATGAATTTTGATGACAATGAATTATATAAAAATATTGATTGTTACTGCACTTAAATAATAACATTTAAAGAAAATAAACAAAAAATACAAAGAGAACAATATTATTTAACGATTTTTATGAATGTTCCCATATGGGAACTTCGTATACAAGTATAAAAAAAAATATTGCAGATTTTTATTTCGTATGAAAATCGCGAAATTAATTCTACTGAACAATTACTGGCATTTATCTGTGCTAGTCCTAAGTACAATGTTCTCGCATGAAACCGGTATACTTACAATTTTCACTACTGCTTAGCTCTTTAAACTATAAATCACTTGAATTTGACTTGCCAATCGGGAACGGTATGCAACAGAGGTTTAAAAAAAGACCATCGGAAAAGTGTCAATAGCGAGCGAAATGGCTAAAATTACGGCCGGGACAACAACGAAAATAACGAATAGCGTAAACAGAGCTCCGTTTCTATCCTGTATGGTTGCTCAAAGGCTAAGAGAAAGTAATCGACCACTCAGAGCCTTCCATCTCTATCGGCGCCGAGGGTCGCAGCGAATCGAAGGGGTTAAATCACAAGGGCACACAATTTCCTCACGTATTGCAGCAGCGCGAACGGTCTAATCCCAATCATTTCGTTGGCGGAGCGACGGAAATAACCGAGAAGTATCCGAACCGCGGGGGTGGATTCGCGCTTCATCCCTTGACAGGCGCGCGCGGGCGTGAAAAACTTCTGAATCTAGCGGGAAGAAAGCTGGTCCGTCGTGGAAACGAAAGGGAACCCGGAGGGAAGATTGATTGCCCTCTGAATGAGCGGAAGAAAGAGAAGAAATCGAGGTGGTTGAGGATGTGAAGGAAGAAGAGGAGGTTGAGGAGGACGAGGAGGGGAGGGGGGATGGGAAAGAAGGGGAGGACGGGGAAGAAGGGAGGACGGGGCATCTGATACGGGGAGAAAGGGGGTTGGTGGAGAAACCGGTGAACGAGGACGAGCAGAGGGGAGGAGCTGGAAAAATATAACCTGTTGGACCGCGAAGGAGCGAGAGGAAGAGCGCAAGCGCGAGCGAGAGAGGCGATTCAGTGAACCACGGTGGAAAAGAGAAGGAAAGAGAGGCAGCGAAGCGAGACAGGCTCGTTAGCTCGAGCCGAGGAGCGGGACGCCAGGGGGGAGGGGGGAGGACGCAACGGAGGAGGGAGAAGGACGCGGACGTCCCGAACCTGCCTTAATTCTAACTTGACATTCGCGGTTCAATTCTGATCGGATCGATCTAAGTGGCGCGGCACCGGGTAAACCGGCCACCGGTATTTACTACCCCTTCCCTTGTTTTCTCTCCCCTTGTTCAAGCGTTGTAATCACTTTTGTTGTGTAGCAGAATTAGCCCGATGGTCTGGCACCGAGGGGATGCTGCGACTCGTGATACACCGGCGATACAGACTTTCAGATACGCTTTATTTATCATCGGACGAAGATTTTTATTACGGGCGCAGACAGGGCTTGGAAACAGTTATAATATCGGTTTCGGTTTTTGAAACCGTTATGAGAACCGAAAAGATGCTATGGCTGCGAATGTAAGTGCGCAGGAAAGAGACTTTATGGGACTTGAACAGAAATTTGTTTTATAATCAGACGGTTATAAAATTATAATTTCTGTTTTGCATATTTTGCATATTGCATATGTTTTGTGTGTTGCACATGTCTGTCTTATTTCTGTATATTTTGTATATGTTTCATTGACTAGATTCTATCACGTTGGGGAACATGGTCAGAGGCGGCAACGTTTTAGCAAGACGCGCACATGCCATCAAAGAAGTAACTGTCTATATTTCATATCGTTTTATTTAAATAATTAAGATTCGCTGCACAATTAATTCTATACGAGGCAATCAAGTTTTCATTTATTTCTGGACCTGTCGGAACCTTTAAAGAAAAAAACGCAGTGTGCATTAAAGCAACACAAGAGATTTTCCAGGAAGAAAATCTTACCGACGATTTATTTGGCTTTTATCGAAGGTGATTTCCGCATTTTAACAACTGCTGTAATGGAATCAGAGTCGAACATATTATCGTTGAGTGATGCAATTCAAGAAGTTTCAAATTTGGTTAATAATCGAGTTCTCGTTGCTACTTGGGGAGGAAAAGTAACAAAAATAGTCCTAAAAATAGTCTCAAAAAGAAACCCTGGATTTGGAATATTATCAAGTTCAGTAACAACTTAAGTGGTGAAACGTATACTTCTATCACATTCTGTGATGTTGAAAGAACATTAAATTAATTGTATCTCATAAAATACTCGAATTGAGAAATCATGGTATAGAAAAAAAATAATCCCAACACATTGTAATGCCAATTATGATAAATAGTAGGAAGTACAGTAGTAGTAGAAGTAGTTGCAGTAGTAAATAGCAATAAATATTGCAGATAGTAAAGCAATTTTTTATATAGTTTTCACAGTTTCTGCATATATATTTCATATTCTTGAATATATTTTACATTAATTTTGCGTGTATTTTGAATATTTCGACATATAAATTTTGCATAAACATCCGCAGTCCAGTTATAACTGTTATGAATATATTGGTTTCGATTATACGACAACATAGATTTAATATTATTGTTATACTGTTAATATTGTTAATATTGTTATGTTATACGTAAAAACTTTTGACTCAATATACCTTGCACAACAAAAATTAAAAACGAAAATCGATAGAGAAACATGCTGATAACGTCTAGGTTAACAATTAAATTTAAAGAAACGTGTGCAAAATTTTAGGAAACACTGTAAACAAAATATGTTGTTTTTTTTTTAAATCCTCCTTCCAAACATGTACCTGATAGCCACGAGCCAGGCATGTGCAATTAATCGGAGATTTTGACCATGTTTCGAAGGGCCCCCTACCTACGCGCTGCACCAAAATTACATTTCCACATCAATTAGATTCAACACGAGTAATTGGAATACACATTCACTGTCAAATCCAAAATATGCAACTATGCCAATGAAGTCAGGAACGATTACAATCGACATTTTTGACGACCTACATATCAAAACGATATGAGTTGAAAACTATACACTTAAAATGCATATTTTTTGTAACATATTTTTTAAAATGTATGCTAAACGTTTTTAAATGTATTTGCATATACACTAAAAGTATTATTTTCCCAGAATTATTAAAAAAGAAACAAAATGAGAAAACTATAAAATCGTTAAAGCAATCATCCTAATTTAACACTTCACTATGTTCTCTCATTTGGCATTATTTTCTAGAATCTCTCCATTTTGCACTGTTCACAGTATAAAACGCAACACGAATTTTAAAGAATTGACAGAAGCTCGTTTTTCACACCGAACAAAACGTACGACTTTTAAACATTTACTTTATCAATCAAATTCACATAAACTCTCGATCTCAAGAAGTTCGAAATCGTTCGAAACGAGTCACTGTGCTCGAATGTTCATTTTCACGAAATTCATTGAAATATGCTCCATATCTTTACCACTGAAACTGAGACAAATTTCGTCGGTAATATTTCACCCTAATGAAACAGGGGAACACACCCCGCGGATAAAATTTAGACTAGGAACGCAACTGATTTAAATGCGGCTAGTCACGAAGGCTCTTCGATCAAGCACGTGTTCGATCGCCGCCCTGGAAACGCGATCCGCGGATTATCTTTCGCGCAAGATATACAGGCTTAATAATCTGGCTGGGGAAAAAGAAAAAGCTCCATGATAAGTCGGATTCGATGAGTTTGTCGTAGCGCGTCGTCAATTTCCTTGATCAATGAATGACGCGAAAAAAACCGGGAATTCAAGCGTAGATGGTTGAACGTTTACATAATAACTCGTGAGCGCGAAAAGGAAATCCCCTTGGCGAATAATTCGCGGGAACGAGGAAACAAAAACCAAATCGTTGTCTAAATTGCTTCTTGCAATTTCTGAGCATATAAAAACGCTCCGCGGATCTTTCAAAAAATTCTGAATTCGGTAAAGTTACTCGACGGAAATATCTTTTCATTGATGTTAGAATTACTGTTAGAGAACCAGAGTTTATTTCGAATTTCTAATTAATACATTCAATGCGTGCATGTTTATTTGTTCTTATGCCTGTGTCGAATGATTCGGAGGAAATTTTACTAACACGCGCGGAACAACGGAATGTATGGAACGACAAGATTAAAAGAGTAATCACTGCGATGTTCTAAAAGTAAAACATGAATGAGCACTGGTTGTAGTGATATAGCAGACTGTTATCTCTCCTGTCAGAAACTTTCGAAGATAGAAAGTGATCGCTCAATCTTTCTCAGGCCCTGATTAACCCATACATCAAGAACCAGTTATTCGCATCCACGCCGACTTTAAAATTTCTTGTATTCTCGAAAAGTTCGACCAACTCCATCGAATTCCAATTACCATTGATTTTCGTCTCTCAAAACTTTCGAGTTCCACCGCTTCAAAATTATTGCACACCATAGGAAATGATCGACGCAAAGATTAATGTCTAATAGCATAATTGTTATTCCGTTTATTCAAATTGGAATAAAATTCCGTTATGACAGCGTCGATATTATTCACCAGTTCTGAATCAAAACAAAATTCGGTTCTTCTGTAATCAAAATCCAGGAATTCAGGTCGATAAATACAAACATACATAGAAAAAAAAAATTGTCTCGTTCCACCGGTGAAATTAACGCCAAACCTACCGACATCTGAAAGCGACTAACTGCGTTGCTTTCTAAAAATAACGTGACTGAATTTATCTAGACATCTCGGCATTTTTCTTAAAGCGTAAACTTGTAAAAAGAAATTTATTCGATCGTTTCTTCGGAGACAGTCTTCATAGTTTCAACAGCTTGAAAATAAAACTGTTAGATCAGTCATATCGACTGCAACGATAAGTTCGATGTTAACCCTTTGCAGTCGAAGCTATTCGAATTCGAAATCCAAAACATGATTTCTGATCTACAGTATTTCTATTTTATATAATTTATTGCGATTCATGCGTACGAAATTGAGCCTATTGGCAAGTACAATGCAATTTTAATAGTTTTTTTTTTAAGTATAAAAGAGTCTGATGCGCTTAGAATGATTTTGAAAAATAGTATACCAATTTTTAGTGGCGCCTCAGAGTCGCCATTCGAGTGCAAAGGGTTAAAAATCGCTGACCAACGACACGGTCGTGAAAAAAATTCTATCGCAGCGATGAAAAATATCCTCGCGATCGAAAAGAGTTCGAATCATTGTCACTGCGAAGAAAATAATGTTACAGGAAGGGACAAAACAAAAAAAAAACAAAAAAAAAGAAAAAGTTAGTCGATCGAGAAAGTATCGGCGCTCACTGAAAAAAAAGCTAGTACAGTGTATATTGGCGCAGCAGTGACGCGGCTACAGTAGTTCGCGAAACAAAAATCAGGAATAACGACGCAGCTGACAGTTAATGAGTCAATACGCGTTAAGTGTCGCCCTCGCAACTTTTCCGCGTGTCCCGGGTAAAATTTGCGTAACTCTTTCAATTAAAACTTTCGCGGCCGGTTCATCTTCCCCTCCCCCCCCGTTCCGAAAACACACGGAGCGTCGAGGGGGTCGGTTCGGCTCTGGTAGCGGGGCAGGTTGGGGGGTGGGGTGGAGTGGGGCGGTCGTGGGGGGCAGAAAGAGTGGGCGGGGGTGGTGGTGGGTAGTAGTAGAGTAGCGACGGAATAATGAGTTTCGCGGAACGAGTGGCTCCGTCCTGCAAAACTCGATCTCCAAACTCGATCCCAGACGGATTTTCCGGCCGTTACGAAAATGACTCGCCCTTCGAACGGTCCGTTTATCGCGTGTACACGCGTGTCTACGCGTGTAGAAGAGCGCGCGAGCGCGGCGGAGGGCAGAGAGAGAGCGAGAGCCGCGCGTTGCTCGTCGCAATTTCACACGACACTTTGCGAGCAGCGGCGAACGTAACGACGACAACCTTGAACCCCGTGGTCGGTCCGCGTTAAACTTTGACACGCGGCCAATCGGTTCTCGTTTTTTCGTATTACCCGCGGCCGCGGCGGCGGCGGCTACATCGCCGATTGATTTACGGGCCCTCGCCACGGAGAGAAAAAAAAACCGTCCGATCACGTGGCAATGCAGTGGCAATCGGTCGACTCACCTTGTGGTGCTGCATGATGGCAGTGGCCTTTCGCTTAGCGGACATATTCAGTCCCGACTCTGGTCTTTCTTTCTTCGCCGCGTGCAACGGTAATCGTGTTTCCCTCTCTTTTTCCCGCGTCCTTGTCCCTCGGTTAACCGTCTCTCGCTCTGGCTAGCGGGATCTTCTTTGCCGACTTGTGCCACCCGCGCCACCGAAACCACCGATCACAAAACAATAAGGGGGCGACGCGCGCTATCCCTGTTCCGCCCGTTGCGGGCCGCCGCTGTCCTTCTCGCCCCTCCGGTGCACAGCCGCCGATAACAGAAACTGGAGCGGGAGAGCGCGGGAGCGAGACGGAGATGTCTCGAATTCGTCTCGATGGCACGTTTCACTCGCGAACTTTCGCGGAGTTCTCGGTTTTAGTCTCGTCTCTGTCGCGCACTCGCGGTCTGTCCCCCTCTCGGTCCCGAGCGTGTACACGGCGCGCACTCTATCCTTGTTCCGCGCACAGCCGCGAACTTTAAGCTCGCGCACAACAACACCACGGCAGCAGCGCCACGAACCGCCGCGATAAAATTCCCGCGGTCGCCGCAGGTGTCGACGTAGACGCGGGTGCGGGTGACAAAAAGGGCAACAAGCGAGCGTGTGTGCGAGTGCGTGCGAGATCGAGCGAGCGAGCGAGCGAGCGAGCCGATGCCAAGCGAAGGGAAGAGAGAAGAGGCGAGGCGAGCCCGCACGAAAACTGTCCCGTCTACGACCGATTCGAACTTCCGCTCACGTACACGCGATACTCGCCGGCCCGGCTCTGCCTTCTATATAGTCCATCGAGTCGATGCGACAACACTGCCAGAATCGCGATCAGCTGGTCGATCGAAACGTCCGGGCATCACAAGGGGGCACAGAGTCACTAATCACTGACAACGTTCCGCGAACGATCTAGCGTGGCTCGCCGCCAAATCCTGTAGAATGTCACGCACAAATCACATAATATCGCAGCGCGCGGCGTGTTCGACGATTGCGGCGGGAATCGGTCGCGGGAACGATTATCCCGCTCGGTTCTCCAGTCAGTAAAGAACGATCGCGTTCTCCTCGTGCCAGAGGTCGCGTGACCGCGCACGCCGCGGGTTTCGGCTTCGACGACGATAGATCGTCAACCCTCGCGCAGATTCGTGGATCGTTCGGCCTGTTGTCGTATCATACGGTTGTCTCGGGTCGCTCTGCCCTGCTCTCCGCAGGGGACGCGGATCTGCGAAAGGTACGCGACACGTTCCCCCGTTTCTACTGCGATAGTTAAGAGAGCGCCACGCTCGTAGACGAGATCATAGAACGTCCTCACATCACGAGCGCTCACGGCAAACTGGCGACTGGCGACGCGGCGGCGACCCCCCTCCCTCGATCCACCTCACCCTTTCCACTACTCTCCTCGTCGCCGCCGCGCCGCGCCGCTCCGCTCCTCGCCACTCCTCGCCGTTCCCCTGTAGCACTCGACTCCCCCACGTCTCCTCACCCTAACCACGCCAACCTCACTCCACGTTTCTCCCATACCCCACTCTCCCTTTGCTTGTCGCACTCCTTCCCCCCTCGGTCTCTCTCTCGCTCCCTCTCCCAGTCCCTCTCTCTCTCTCTCCCACTCCCGCTCGCTCTTCCCACTATCCCCGTCTCTCTCCCCGTGACTGTGCCGGTCTCTCTGCCTCCCCCCGTCCCCCCCTCTCTCTCTCTCGCTACCTCTCGCTCCGTCTCCGTCTCTCCCTGACGCCGCGCCCTGCTATGACCCGCGCCGCTCTCGCTCCCCAACGGTCCTCCTCGAACACGTCAACCCTCTCTCCCTCATCCCCCGTTCCTTTCGTGTCTCTCTCTCTCTCCCTCTCTCTCTCTCTCTCTCTCTCGTACGCTACTATTCGACGCAGACGTCTCTCTCCCGCGCGACAGTCCTTCTCTGTTTTCCTTTCTGCCGTTCCAGCGCCCTTGCCGGTTCCTCTCGACCCTCGCTAGCCCGCGGAGGCGGCAGCGGAGGCGGTAAGGTAGGGTCTGTCACCATCAGAACACAGAAGAGGCCGCTGGACGGGTAACTCCAAGGGAAAGCAGGGATTGAAAGGGGCGCAAGGGGCCGTATACGGTCGTCCATAGGGCTTTCGGGGCGAGGGGAGGACGAGGACGAGGACGAGGACGAGGAGGACGACGACGACGACGACGACGACGGAGTACCTTTGGCTGTGCGGCGATGGGGGCGATGGGGCGAAGGGGACAACGGTAACAGCGAGGGGGCAAGGGGCGCGGGTACTCATCGGCCGAAGGGGCTTCTACGGGTGTGTTAGGCTCGTGCTTAGGAGGGTATGCGTTGTACGCCGCTGCGCTGCTAGCCTCCTCTCTCTATGGACACGTCCGCAAGCTTGTGTGGATACGCGGCCGTACACCGGTCCGTTGTCTCTCTTCCTTGCTATCTATCTGTACGCCCATCTTTGTCCCCTGCCCTCGCCCGTGGCGAGCTGGTGTGCGATATCAATGCCCAGTTCTGACCGTGTGCGCGCGCGGGCACACTTGCACGCGCGCCGCTGATGATGACGAGTCATCCGAGCGCGCGCTCGGCTTCGGCCACGATACGACGGCTCTCTATGATAGCCCGGTCTTTCGAGTTATTAGCTGACCGGGGGTATCAGCGACTGCTCCGACCACCTGCGGGCTCGATAAGGGAGGACGTGTCGCAGGGTGTTCAACTTCGTGGACGAGGAAACGCTAAGCTTCTCTACCCCTTCTCCGGGGACAGTTTTACAACAGCTACATTGTACCTTCTCTCGATACCGGGACTCGTTCCGTCCGCGTGACGGCGCGGCCAGCAAGTACACTTGGAATTCGAAACGGTTTCCTACCGCGGTGGTACACAGACGCGGGACTTGTTGTTCCACGCAGCCGTACAACGGTGTTCGATATTTGGAAACTCGTTCGGAATAGTTTCGCTTTCGACGGACACGGACTTTCGGCCGATTCAGATTTCGCGACTGCGATTACGGATTCATACTTTCGTACGAATTCTCGGCCGGTCTCGCGTTCATCTTTCACCGCTCCCGAATTCTTGTATTTGTCTTTCGTTACGGAACTTACGGCTTTGTTAACGCGAATTTTGCCGCGAAAGTTACTTCGTGACGATGGAACGATCGTGGATGTTTGGTTAGACCTTCGGCCATTTTTATCGTAATGTACGCTTCGGTTAAGAAATATATTCAGTTGTTTTCTATCACAATGTGGAAAATTAAACATTGGAAAATTGGAATGTGGAAAATTAAAGTGTATTATAATTGTTCTTGCATGCAGTGCAGCTGTGGCATTGTTGACGGATACAATGCAGGTCAATAAAATGTGTAATGACGTAGGGCTAAAATGGGATAACGGTTGCAGTAACGTGGCACTGGCAACTGTACAATTACAAATATTCAATCGGAGAATAATCGAATGGAGCCTTCGCAACGTAAAGTTTATTTGACCCATTTAACGCATTCGTTTACTAGAATTGAATAAGTCAATGTTATTTACTGTAAAAAAAAAATGAAACTTTCAGCTGAGGATCGTGTCGCCCGTTTATGGCAGCTCCTCCCGTCCATTAATTTCCCCACAGGCTTTGTCAGAGTATTTCACAATGCATTTGTGATTATCCTCCGTTCGTCACCGAATGGAAGCGTCGAAATTAATGTCCGTCATTTCATCGGTAGTCAAATTAAACGTTGCCCGTGGTTTTAAAATGGCGTCTATTAGCCGGCGAATTGAAAAGTCGCGAGCGAACGGAATGAAAATAAACCGCGTCCCCTCGCCGGCATGGCCGGGATTGTTTCTAATTCCTTCGCGTCGATAGGGGGAGAATCTCCACCCTTATCGGCCGGCGTACGCGATAACGATCTAAGCAACAGTTTGCCGCGGGGGCGGAAAACTTCGGGACACGGGGAGCATAAAAAAAGTTGAAACTTTCCGGCGAAAGTGCAATTCTCCGCTTTCGATTCCGACTCCCTTCGGCGCTATCGATGACACTCTCGGTCACAGTGTACGGCAGCCGGCTTACTTTGTACTTTTTGTTTACTTTTCGAACTTGCGTCACTTATCGAGTAATCCAAAAAAACTTTTTGCGTTTTAACTTCGCGGCTCGAACCGTTGTGTCGAACCGGGCCGGCAGACTTGATTCCGTTCGATTTTTCGTTGCTGTTTGTCTACTTGTATTATTCTGTCACGACGTAATGTAAACGATTTTCAAAATATTAAATACTCGAACGTTTGTGAAACGTATATATGTATATTCTATGTATACATATTTATTTATTTATTTATTTATTTATTCATTCGTAATACGAGGAAAAAACACACTAATACACAAAGTGGAAAGATATCTGTTCAGTTACCATACAGAACAAAGTTTATAGAAAAGGGAATGAAATGTAATAAAACTACAACATTAACGCTAGATTTACGGAACCCGTCAAAATGACGGATCACTAATTTTTTAATTTACGATTATTTATGTCGTATAGATACATTTATGAGTTATTTATTCAATTTATAAGTTACTTACTGCAAATGTTGCAATAACACTTGTTCAAAATCAGAATAAATGTCTTATTGTTACTTTTATAAACCAATATGAAACAGCTGTTTTTTGTGCTCCGTAAATCTAGTATTAAACATCGTACATGATAACACGGATATTAAATATACAAAGTTTGGTCGTAGATTGTAGACTCGGTTTGATAATGTCGGAACTTCGATTGCAGAATTTGGTAAACTCGGCATCGATACCGAATGAAAATATGTTCGTGGAATAAATTAAAATAAACTTTCCAGAGGGGTAATGTATCGGAACATTCAATTCATTGACCGTGAGTCCAGTCACTGACAGCGCTACAGCAAGAAGTTGTGAGTAGGGTGAGGAAGGCTCCCGGCGCGTTTTTTACGAATCGTTTGAGCCGGATGCAGAACGTCAGGGAACCCCTACGAAAAGCATGATTAAAGATCCATGTTCATACTCGATTACTCAATTCTCAACTATCATGATGCGATCGAACAACCGAGGAACGTGGAATCAGCCTTGGACATATTTATTATTGCAGACGAAACTTTACTGCGGACCAACGCGGTGAACTGTTTTTGTTAATTGATTCGAGATACGAGAGAAAAATGGAAATCTAACTACGTATAACTATTTATAACTATTTATTTAATACGATTTCGGAATTCAATGCAAACATTAATGTTTATAGCGTTTACATCGTATAATTTTGCGAAACAATTATTCTGGAGGCATACTCTGTTCATCTACGAATACATACAATTTTGTGTCATATATGATAGCTGTAGAAATTATTGGTAATATCAAAATTATTGAGTTGCATACAGATGAGTATGCCGCAACAGATTTTGTATACAAGTTATTAAATAATCTGTGTCACGTTAAGACGATGAATCTTAACCATTTGCACTCGGATGTTCCCTTTCAAAGATGATAATAAAACTGATAATAAAACAAAAATTCTATTTAACCTTTTGCGCTACGATTTCTTTGACAGCTGCGATAATTACGACACAATTTCTGTTTCTCGTGTATCTTTATTTACTTTTCTAAGATTTTCATAATGGAATAATCAAATTTTAAGGACGTTAAATAGAGTAATTATTTCTAACGTTATACAGTAAATTCTCGCCAATCGTCGCTCAACTTAGAAACGAAAATGGATAATTTGGGAAGAACGGATTCGAGCCTCGTTTTCATAGTTGTTGACAATCGGCGACTATAAAAGCGAGCCACGAGGCTCGAATAATCGTGTCTCCTCTTCCGAAATTGTTCATTTTTTATTCCAAGCTGAGAGAAGGAGAGAATCTACTGTATCACCTTCGCAAAGAGTTACTTAATATTAACAATACTTAACGAGTCGAGTAAATTCCGCAAAACCATCGACGATTCTTTTCAGGATTTCTCGATTTTCCGAAACCGGTGCCGACGTCCGCGCCTCGAATTTCGTACAGCGATATTAAGAAACTACGCAACGAGACGTCCAGGCATCACGCCAAATGAACTTCCTTAGCGCGCAAAAAGCCGCGAGCACGCTATCTTGCTCCATCAGGATCGCGTATGAACGTATAGTATTCGTGATCGCGGTGAGACCAGCGCACTCACGGGCGCAACGTGTCATCCCACGAGGGAACAAAGACCACTCGACCCGCCGCACACCCCCGCACAGTTTCAGAAGCGTCGAACCGCGCCAGATCCTCCCGCCGCCTGCCTCCTCCCGTCTCCTGTTGCCTCCTCCTGCCCGCCAGTCTCTCTCTCTCTCTCTCTCTCTCTCTCTCTCTCTCTCGCTCTCGCTCTCCCTCTCCTCCTGTCCCGCTCCGCCGAACAAAAAACTACGTTCCGTCCGTATATGAAAGCGGTCGAATTAAATCTATAATACCCAGTTACCCCAGCGTCCCCCCTCCGCGCCCCGTTTTCCAACGCAACCATAATGCAACGGCCGGCTGACGTTTGGTCAGCCCTCGTATACCTAATACACCGGAGGCTCGTGGCAGCATGTACTGGATCCATTTACGCCCGCTATCGACGCAAGATACGCGCGTGCATTTCGCGCAACGTTACCGTGTACCACCTGAACACGTGTGCACGACCGTTGCCAGCTCTCGTGTCTGCAACGGAGCGAGCTCACGTTCGTGTGCATGCGCGCGCGCGCGCATGTGTGCTTGTATACACAGTGTGTCATCTCGCGAGCGAACAAAGTCCACTCGGCATTAGACACCCTTGGTTTCTGAAGCCTTGCGCGGTAGTCCCCTACCCTTTGCCAGCACCCTTATGTATCTCTCTCTCCTCTACCCGGCCCACAGCCCACCCCCCTCGGCGCAACGACCCTCCTATCCCCCTCGCCCAGCCCGACCATCCACCTTCACCGTCTTCACCCTAACCTCCACCTCTCTTCCCTCTCGCTTCCACGGCTACCTCCATCCTCTATCTATGTTTCTCGTTCCCTAGAGCAGCCCCTGCCTGCCAGTTCTCCCTCCCCCGCCTTCCTACCTCCACTGGCCTCCCCGCGGCTCCTCACAGTCGCCCCGTCTCCCACACCCCATCCCTCCTCGGCACCCCGGCCCCCTTATTCCTCCACCACCTCGTCCCTCTCTCTCTCTCTCTCGCTCTCTCTTGCTCGCTCTCTTGCTCGATCTCTTTCGCTCACCCGCGCACTGCTCCCTCACAAAAAACCCAAGTCCAGTGTGGTCGCAACGGGGGGTTTCTCCCTTCGCCTCCTTTTACCCTCTTCCCATCGTACGTTTCTCCTTTGCCTCCCCTGTCTCCCGACAGCCCGATCCGCCCCGTCCCCCCTTTCTGTCCCTCTTCCGAGCCAAGTCTCATCGTGCTATACCTTAGTCCGATCGTACTCTTCTTGGCCCTCTTTTCTACCACCTCTCTGTCGCTCCGCCTGCGTTTCCTCTCTGGTATATTTTCTCACTGCGTCGCTCCGACGATTTTGCTAGCTGTCTCTCTTCATCTCTCTCTCCTTCTCTCTCTCTCTCTCTCTCTCTCTCTCTCTCTCTCTCTGATTCTCTGTCTTTCTCTTTTTCTCTCTCTGTGAGTTGCTGCCTGTCTTTTAGTCTGAGGGTAGTGACTCTCAACCTACGTCAGTCGATGACTTTGAGACGTTCTCGTTGGAGAGTCTGGCTTCCTCCTGTGAGGAAACGTTCTAGGTTACGGTGACGGTACCGATGAGACGTTCGGTATTAACGTCGCATGGGGCTGTGCCGGCAACCCGAGTGCAGCATGGATTGGCTGATGTAACGCGTTGGAATGATAATGTTTGTGACAGTATGTCTGGGGATACTAATGCGTGTTTTAACGGTTTACCTACGGGAGACTTGTTTGCGCGTCGACTGTCTATTCCGCGATTCCAATGATTCTATAAAATCAAAGTATAGGCTGTTTAGCGAAGGGGAAATTGGGAAGGCGAGATTACAGTTGGACTGTAATCATGAAAAACTGAACCAAATGGTTTGGACTTTTTTTTAGATGGTAGAGGGACGAGACTATTAGGCGATGACTAAAAAGCTTTTTCTTAATTTTGCTATTATTTACTTGGAATGAAATGAAAAAATTAAGAAACCACGTTTTTTAACCTTTTTATCTGAGCCTGTAACAAAAGTTTGAAAAATGCCTTTCGTTAAAAGGCATTATTTAGGCAAAACCTATTATAAAGGTATTATTATAAAGGCAAAACCTGTTTCGGTAACTTATATGCGTGCTGAAAATTCGATCGAAATCGGTTAATTCAGTGTCGAGCTACAGCCGTTGAAAGATTTGAAAAACAGATTTCTTACATTTTTTGGTCAAAATCGTGATAAAACTGTGATTTTTGCGATCTTTAATTTGTTGTAACCTTTTAAGCACGTAAACCGATTTCGATAAAATTTTCAACATGCGTATAAGTTACATTTTTTAGATTTTCATGCATAGAAAAATATTTTTAAATTCTCGTTGTAGGCTCGGATAAAAAAGTTAGAAGACGAGGGGTTATTATTTCTTTGTCATTCCAAGTAATAGCAAAATTAAAAAAGAAATCATTTCAGTCGTCGCAATGCATTTTTTAAATTTTCATCATAGGCTCAGAAAAAAAGTTAAAAAACGAGAGTTCTTTACTTTTTTGTCATTCCAAGAGCAAAGATAGGACAAAGTATTTCAGTCGTTGTCTAGTAAGCCAGTCTCTGTCATCTAAAAAACATTCGAGTCATTTAGTTCAGTTTTAAAATAGTTATTGCGTTTTAAAAGGTGTACGAATACTTTTGTGACCCACTGTATGTGATACTAATCAGACCTGTGTCTTGCTATGGATGCAGGATTTCTTTCTTCAAGCCAAGTTTTGTTGAACTCTGTGTGCGTCTTTGTAAGCAACTTTGTCGCGATGTAACTATTTATCGCTATCGAATAATGATCCATATTTTTCAACAAGTTCTACGTTACTTTTCGACTTTGCTTCGCAGACTTTAGAATTCTTCGAATCCAAAACTGATTGGATCACCTCTCTCGCGAAGGGCATTTCTACTGCTTTCAAGATTGTCTACACTCACGTATGCACGACTTATGATCGAGAAGAACCGTATGGAATCCGAATGGAAGCTCGAGCTTCGACTTTCTGCTCCGCATGATTTTTCGATTAATGGACAAATCTACTTAAACTTCAGCTGCGATAAAATATCAAAGAGTTACTAAAGCCTAGCCGCAACTTTCTAAACAGTAATATTCGCATAGCAGTCACATTCGGAAAATTCTGCGCCAAACCGCGTAAAATTCCCAATCTGTTGAACAGTATCATAAATATCATCCGCTCATATTTCCGAGGTTTACGCGTTTTTATCTCTCAGTATCGATCATAATAACATCTCTCCGCCTGTAACATCTCGATGTAATTATCGACTAATCATATTAACACTATGCCGTCCGCAGATCTTAGATATGACTCTTTTGTTTGACGCCGGCATAATAGCTTGTTAAAATTTTAGATTTAAAAAAAAATTTCGAAGATGGCGGTAATATAAATTCCTAAAATTAAGATATGTCATCCAAGAATTTTCGTACTTAATTCATAGTGAAATAAGCACAATGCTGTAGTTAGTTTGCTGCCTTTTAACACCCAAGAAATATAGTTCAAATGTTATTTCAGTTTTTTAAAATGGCACCAAAATGGCACCACCGGCATACAACAGATAGTTTTTGCATGGCACCAGCGTGGTGCCACCGGACGGCATAGTGTTAACCCTTTGCACTCGAGTGGTGACTCTGAGGCACCATTGAAATTGTTACATCACGTTTCAAGATAGCTTTTACATTATAAAAGTTTCAATGTAAAAAATTGTTAAAAGCCTAACTGTTGTACGAGTCACAAGACTATATTTCATATGCATAAAATGCATTTTGTCGTATAAAATGGAAATACCATGAGTCAGATTATATATACCATATTTATATTACCATATAAATATATATATACCATTTTTATATATACCATAATTTAGGTTTACAGTTAACACTTTATCGACCGCTAGCCTATTTATCGGCTTTTCGATTGCCAATGTTTATCGATCGCTAGCCTATCAATCGGCTTTTCGATTGCCAATGCTTATCGACCGATAGCCTATTAATCGACTTTTAGCTATCGACGGTTTTCGCTTCTTTACTGTTTTGTTAGTAGCTGACCTCCTGTATGCTGACCTCCCCATATCCTTATGAATTATAATTATAATAATAATTATTATTTATTATTATTTTTAAAGGAATAAGCACAACACAATGAATAGCGAAAATTTAGCCGGTACTGGGAGCAAATGCGCGCGCGACTAAGCCAGTCCTTACTGAGTGGCAGCCTCAACCACGACCGGACGATAAAGTGTTAAAATGGCTTCGAGTGCAAAGGGTTAATTCAGCTGTTCACGATACAAATGATCCGCGATCGATGAGTTACCGTTCCTTCTTGCTGCTTATTGCCAGCAACGAAAGCTAGTCGCCAGCCAACGAAACCTTCTCAAATCGGTACATATACGGTGTCTTTTGTTAACCGCGTTACGTGAACCGTGCGGAGCTATACGAGCGGAGCCAGCCGGGGGTACGTACGCGCTTCTGAAGTTTAATCAAAGCCCTGGACAGCGGACGCGGACAGTTAGAAGGTTGGAGAAACCGCGAGAAAAAGTACGTCGCCGGTGGAACGATGCGGCGCGTCGCGGCGCGGCGGGTCGACCTCAGGCATTCTAGCCCCCGATGACCCATTTTATTGGCGTCGTGACAAACACGCGGCGCGTAAAGACAAACCGGAACTGGCTGCCGGTTAACAACGATAGCGTATCGCATCGATCAATGGCGTAAGTGGTAATCGTAAAGAGGGACGAACGTCGGATGATCGGCCACCGGTGAAACGTATCTGCCATACCGTTAAGACGAATCGCGACTTAATCGGATAATCCCGTTACGATCGACCAAGAATCGGGACCTGGGCGCGCGTTTTGCGCTCGTAAAAGCCAACGCGTTGGTAAATTATCGTCCCCGGGCTGGCGCTCGCATGCGATGCAACGCTCTCGTCTCGAGCCAACCACTCCCTTCGGCTCTTATTACCTTGTTCCATTTACGCGGGCAAAAATGAGATACGCGATTACTTTCGATGGCTGCTGCGCGCCGTAGATGCGATCTAGGAGACGGACTTGGCCGTCCTGTCAGGCGACTCGGCATCTCTTTTCCGCTTCCTGCAAATTTTTCGTTCGTTTTTTTTTCGAATTCTCTCGACGCGTTCGCAGCTGGCCAATGTTTATCAAAGTTACGTAAAATCGGGACTTCGTTCATTTTTGTTGGAGCCTTTCGAGTAAACCAAGCTGTGATTGGATTCAGACTTAAGAAAATGCATTGTTTGGATTTTCGTTATATATACACATAAATCAGGTAGAAAACGTGTTTTTTGGCGCTCGTTGTCTAAGTACTATTTTTACAAAAACATTTTAACACATCATCTAGTCCTTCCAGTTCTTCCATATTCTAAAAAAATTCGGATCGTTTGGTCCTACTTAAAATAAAAGTATCCATGTATTTATCGACTACAATAGTTATTCTTAAGTTTCCTTTTACGTTTTATACAGTAACTTTTAACAGTCGTGTATGACTGACACGGCAGTGAAAGTGTTAATAGTCGAAATAATTGAAAGGTGGAGAGATAATACATATATATATTTATATTCGATATATTTCAATCTTCTTAAATTTCGCAGATGCTGATAAAATTGGTCATACTGAAAATATTAAGAAATTATTAGAAAAAGTAATATTGAAATCTGGACTAATAATTCTGTCTCACATACTTGAGAGGCTTTTGTTAGCTTGTCATGCGTTTCTCATGTCAATTCTGGAAGTATGTACCGATGACGCAAACGATCTCAGTTTTTTATTATCCAGAAAGTATTTTCAATATTATTATTATTATATATAAAAAAAAATATATATATATATATTATATATAATATATATAAATATATCGAAGATTGAAATATATATCATGTATGTCAATATCGATAACAATGTTTGTTACATTAAATAAATCATTTTTATTTTATCGAATTTTTGAGGCTGCAAAGTGTTAAAATTGAAATTCGGTTCGAATATGAAATAGTGAATTGATAATGCAAACAAATATTTGTTGCTTTACTTATTCAGCTTAAAGGATCATATTTTGTAGGAAAACTAAAATTCCAGGTTAATGGAAGTAGAGTGGGGATAAGAGTAATCGCTAGACAAAATGTAACAGAAAAATTGTGTTATGCAATTAATAACAAAGAAATTGGAAGCACTACTGCTCGAAGTTTATACTTTGAAACTTCAATCTGATTGTGCCGCGAATGTTTCAGCATTCGGACAGAATGCTAAAACGTTTCTGGCATTTTTTTGATATATTGCTGACACATTTTATCTTTTGTGGTTTCAAAATACGAGGGTAATACAATGTTTGTACACGCTCCATTTATACAGTATTCAAATAACGTTACTATGAATTTATAAATCGTGAGGTTAGGTTTCAAATTTCGCTTTCCTGAATTTCAAGCTTCATGTACTTCTGTGCATTCAAAGCAACGTTTTATATGATCGCACGTGAAAAAATACACAACAATGAAACTGTCCCTAATATATTGTTATAAAGCTATTGACATATACATGTATACTGCCACAGGAATTTATGTGTTCCTGATAGTGAAAGTATCATAGAAAGTGCAATAATTTTTGAAATGATGTTGTTAGTACTGCCAAATTCATATGAACATGTTTATACAATAATGTATGAATGAAGAGTTACTTTTAATAATTTTACCGTTTTTGTACTTTGCCCGCCTTACTTTGAATTAAATATTTCAGAATTCAATTATTCATTACAATTACTATGGCCTACAAAAGTGTTCGTACACCTTTTAAAACGCAATAGCTCTTTTAAAACTGGACTAAATTACTTGAATTTTTTTTAGGTGATGGACGGATTAAACTAAAATGCTCTCTTTTAATTTTACTATTACTTAGAATAACGAAAAAAATATAAAGCTCTCGTTTTTAATTTTATATCTGAGCCAATAACGAAAATTAAAAAAAATGCGTTTTGTAGATCTCAGTAACTTATGTGCATGCTCAAAAATTTGATCTAAATCGGTCGACCCAGAGTCAAGCTACAGACGTTGAAAGATTTCAAAACTTGCAGATTTCTTACGGTTTTTGGTCGGAAGTGTCAAAAATCGTGAAAAGTGTCAAAAATATTCGATTATAATTAGAAAACTTCATACGTTTTAATTTCGTTATATAAAATCAATAAATAAGTATTTCGTTTGTCTTTCTCGCTTCCAAACCAAAACTGGGTTAAGTTGTTCTTGCTCCCAACGCCTCAAATATTCGAACTGTGTATTAACCCTCGGCACACGGAAGATTTCCTCCCATACGAAGTTAAATCGAAATAGAAATCATTACACTGTTATGAGATTTTATGAGAACTAATCAATAAAATATTTTCTCTACTTACTTCTGTATTTTACACGATTACCTTGAAAGATAACAATTCAACATCGACATCGGAGCGCAAAGACTTAATATCTATCATATATTAGGTCTACCGGAAGGTTCTGTCCGTTTAAGAAATGAAAGGAAATAATAGATTTTTCATAAATTTAGTCATATTTATCGTACAATTTATATTGTACAATATAATATATATATATATATATATATATATATATATATATATATATATATCAAATCTTGTTAAAGTTATTTATTTATTCAATGCAATTACTAAATGAGAATCCCAGAATCATAAAATATACTGTATATATGTACATAACCAGAAATTGCACTATAATTCAAGAAATTCCTTATTATGATTATTATCGCTGTTGTAGTATCAAAGTTTATTCATTTTAATATATCCATAACAGCTGATTGTAAATTTTCGTACTTGATGCTGTTTGGATATTTCATTTTAAAGAAATATAGAATGTAACATTATTTTTAAGGATTTATTTCATTTTGATAAAATATATATATATATATATATTTATATATATATATATTCCTTATCACCTTATATATATATATATTTATATTCCTTAAAAATAATGTTACATTCTATATTTCTTTAAAATGAAATATCCAAACAGCATCAAGTACGAAAATTTACAATCAGCTGTTATGGATATATTAAAATGAATAAACCTTGATACTACAACAGCGATAATAATCATAATAAGGAATTTCTTGAATTATAGTGCAATTTCTGGTTATGTACATATATACAGTATATTTTATGATTCTGGGATTCTCATTTAGTAATTGCATTGTATAAATAAATAACTTTAACAAGATTTGTCCGAAATTAGTGTCTGAAAGTATCTATTATGAAACATCCGTCCTAATTGTGACCCCATCTTGAAACGGTAGCGCATATGATACAATAGATTCTATATTGAACAGAAAATATATTAGGTCTACCGGAAAGTTTTCTGTCCGTTTGAGAAATGAAAGGAAATAATAGATCTTTCATGAATTTAATAATATTTATTGTACAATATAATTTCCGTCGTTACTTACGACCTCTTGCCAGCGCGATGGCAATTTGCGAGCAACATTTTTCAAAAATATACGTCTCAAATACGAACATGTGCATACCTATTGAAATTTGCAATGACATTATCGGACAGAACTTTCCGGCAGACCTAACATAATATTTCATATTATCGTATAAATATTTAACGTATGTATTATTACCGCCACAATATCACCACCGAGGTCAGCCTCTCCCACTTTTTACGGCCTAATAACGCGCAATTCGAATTAGAGATTCACCGGGCAGGTGACAATTTCCGGGCAATTTTCCCTGAATTCTTCACGCTCGTAAATACGAATCGCAGTGTCCGAGATGGCTCTTTCTAACAGCGAGTTAAAAAAAGATCGAAGAGAACCATCCATTCCCGGTGGGTCTCGCCCATTGCTGTCGGAGCCTCCCTTGCAAGTTCTGAAGTCGTCCCGTTGCCACCGGCAGACGTTGTCTCCGCGGCTAAAATTCCTCCACGGTTACTTTCAAAAACCATAAAGCAGCACAGCCATATCTCTCCGGACAGGTATGACGCAGGCGGACGCAGTAAGCAAGTAGAGGCAGAGACAGAGACAGAGGACAGAGGACAGAGGACAGAGGCCGTGGCAGAGGCAGAGGCAGAGACGGAGACAGAGACAGGCAGCAGAAGCATCGTCGAGCTGCGTAAGTCTCTTTCTCTGTTATGCAGGACGCGCGGCTCCGCTCGGCTCGGCTCGGCTCGGCACGGAGCGGAGCGGCGGGGCTCTCACAGATATATGTCCGGCACCGGCCAAGAAAGAAACTTCAGCTTTGCTATCACACATGGTGGCCACGTTGCCGCCTCCTCGGCACACAGTTCGCCTCCACCTCTAATGTATTCCCCGGCGTTAATACCCGAGGAAGGCTCACCGAGGCCATTCTGTCTCCATCACACGTGCAAAGACGCAGTCCCGGAGTCCGGGGCTCGCTCGTCTCTTTCCGACGACCGTCGACGCGGTCGTCGTTCACGTTGTCTTACCTCTCTCGGGGGTGAGAGGCTTCTTTTAATAGTGCTAGAACAGGATCCGCAGCTTTCATGACCGTGCGCCGCAGTCAGATGACTTTCAACTCACACGGCACTTTTTCCCCGCCGATTTTATGTACGCCTTTTATGTCCCGCTTCCTCCTCCTGCCCTTTCGTATATATTCTTCCCTTTGAATTTTTCGATTTCTTTATGGTCGCTGTGCCCGATGGATCGCGACGTTGGTGCCCCCGCCAATGAGCAATCCGCTGTTCCCCGAAAGAGGCGGCCGATCCCCGGGCCCGGTTGCGAATTGAAACAGATCAAATGGATCCGAATGTTTTTGCTCGGCCGACTTTAGGTGGCCGAGAACGACTCTGGACGTTTATGGGGCACTCCGGGAATTTCGTTTGTCGCTGGTAACAGCGAATTGATAATAAATGCCACTGTTAATGTACGGTTTAGTATTCCACGGTAAACTAGCGATTTTACACTTTCGTTTTAGGAATATTTCAGGGGGATAATTTGTTCGGTGGTCGGCTTACATTCTTTCTCGAGTTCTTCTCATGGACTTTTAACCCTTTGCACTCTCGAAGCCATTTTAACTGTAAATCTAAATTAATTTTTTCGACTTATGGTATTTCTATTTTACACGACAAAGTGGATTTTATACGTATGAAATTTTGTCTTGCGACTCATACAACAGTTAGACCCTTAACAATTTTTTATATCGAAACTTTGATAATATAAAAATTATCTTGGAACGTGACGTAACAATTTTTTTTTTAGTGGTGCCTCAGAGTCACCGCTCGAGTGCGAAGGGTTAACTTTTAAGTATTTTGAACTTTTAACATTGTATTTGAAATTGGGACATGTTAATTGTTTAATCAGCAACACAGTTCCTTTGAAATTGTTTGATAAGCTTGTTAGATGTCAGCTCACATATCCTTTTTAATTGCTTCTATGATCTATGTATTTTGAGTTTTTATGATTTTAATTTGCATTGAGGAAACGTGATTGTTAAATGGTATACGTAATAACTTCTTTACGATACTTTTATGAGTTTTAAGAATCGTTTAAGAAATAGCCGAGAAGACGCGCGATTATTAATGTATAGTACGATTTATTGTCTTTTGACTTTTTCTTTCATATTTTAACCGAGTATCTAAAATATGAATATGTTTAAACGTTGTCACAGTGTGCTGTGTCAGCATTGGATATAAAGTAGAAAATATCTAGATCAGTAATTATCTAATATTGCTTCTAGATAGCGATAACACAAATAAACAGTTTCCAAAGTAATCTTTGGAAGAATGTATTTGCTAACTGTAATTCGTCTGCTACGAAGACATGATGATCATTTTTAATTATTCGAATCCACGTATTTTTACATACATTGGAGAATTACAAAATTCTGTTTTGAGGGTTTAAAGCCATGGATTGATTATTCAATCATTACTTTCTCATGGTTATGTTATGACGCATGCACACATTCACGAGCATAGATTAACATTCCAAGGGAAAAATTAACTAAAAGAATTTCGTTTGAAATGTATTCTTTTAAACATGGTGATATTTAAAATTTGTCTGCACAAATATATTCCTTATAATAGGTCACACAATTTTGCCATTACGCAATTCCTCTATCTTCATAAATTTCCAAGACATTCGTGGAAATTTTTATTTTCACCTCTTCAACCAGAATAAGGGCCGATAACAAAAATAAGTGTCAAATATTCTTTGATGACTACCATCTCCCTCAGTTTCCATAAAATGGAAATACTGTAGACCAGAAAAACTTAATTGGATTTCGAGTTCAAAAAGCTCTAAAGTATTTTATAATGATAATAATAATAACAATAATACATTAAATGATTTATTTATAATTTCTAGAACCTCGAGTGCAAAGAGTTAATCAATGAGATCTGAAGGTACAGGTTGTAGGAGAACTCCAGAGATTGCTTAGGTGTGTAATAATAATAATAATAACAATAATACATTAAATGATTTATTTATAATTTCTAGAACCTCGAGTGCAAAGGGTTAATCAATGAGATCTGAAGGTATAGATTGTAGGAGAATTCCAGAGATCGCTTAGGTGTGTAATAATAATAATAACAATAATACATTAAATGATTTATTTAACATTTCTAGAACCTCGAGTGTAAACGGTTAATCAATGAGATCTGAAGGTACAGGTTGTAGGAGAACTCCAGAGATTGCTTAGGTGTGTAATAATAATAATAATAACAATAATACATTAAATGATTTATTTATAATTTCTAGAACCTCGAGTGCAAAGGGTTAATCAATGAGATCTGAAGGTATAGATTGTAGGAGAATTCCCAGAGATCGCTTAGGTGTGTAATAATAATAATAACAATAATACATTAAATGATTTATGTATAATTTCTAGAACCTCGAGTGCAAAGGGTTAATCAATGAGATCTGAAGGTACAGGTTGGAGGAGAACTCCAGAGATCGCTTAGGTGTGCAAGCCTGTATGTATTTCCGCGGCAAGATTTTTCATAAATCCGTGCTGCCTACAGCACCAAAGTGACTGCGTTAGCGTAGTTAATTAAAGGTGATGCGCCCTGGGTAATTAATACTCGATACACGAGCCATACGCGTGGATAACGAGCAAAGGGCCGTAGCCTGTCGCGCGAGGCACACACAATCTCGCCGGATGTCCCCGTGGAGGCACGAAGTTCCGTGGATTTCATAAATGTGTATCCGATCTGACGTGTAATTCGACACAAGAGGCGATTCGACGCTGCGCGGCATCGGATTCGTCGTTCTGCATCGGTCGTCCCGCCTCGTGTTCTCAAGTTCACCGAGGAAATACCTAAAGTTCTAGCCAAGAGCCGAAGACACCCACGGCAAACAAGAGAACAAGTTGCTCATTGTTCTCAATTAGGCATCAGGCAGATCGGCTAGCAGCCGGATAGATCTGGATCCGTGTGGACAGCGATTCCAGGGTTGATTGCCTGAACGAAGACGTTTCGGTGATCGGATGTATGACGTTTATGTAATTGCGAGCTTTCACTGCCTAGCCTGGGTCATACGTGATCGTTCACCTATCCAGAAGGGCCTTTTTAATGCGGGCTAAAGACGATCCGTTCTATACAGGGTGGCCAGTTTATTTTTCATATTTCCAGTTTCTTCGGCAATCACGAACATTAAGTGAAACAAATGCAAATTAGTAAAACGAATGTTCGGCCGAGGATGCTAAGATGTATGACATTATTTACTCCTTTAACCCTAGAAAGATAACCATATGACAACGTACGTAAAAGATAACCATACGCTTCAGAGGCGCATGCTTTTCTAAGGCGTCAATTTTATACTAACAATGGATATTTATTTAAGTTAATCTAGTCATTTTAAAGGTTTGGCATTATTGTAAAAATAAAATGCATTTATATTATATTTTTTTATATTTTAAGTAATTTTAAACTTAAATCACTAGACCTCTATGAAAAATTAACAAAAATCAACAGTCTTCGCAGGCGCCTCTGCGACGTAGGTTATCTTTCTCGGGTTAAGTTCTTTTGTGTATATTGTAAATCGTAAGCAAGTTCATCAGCGCAGAGATTTACATATTTTTACGTTACGAGAAATGATTCTTTCGCCGAAACATGGATGACACATGTGTCAAGTTGTTAAACAAAGCTTTTACAATTTATGCACGTATTAAAACATTTTATAAATAAACCGTAAATGACAAAGTATATTCTAATACACCTCACTTCTTTTTTCTTTGTATAATACAATATTCAGAGACTCTTTATTACTAAACGTTCAAGCGATCTCTTTTCTTGTTCAGTATGTCTAAAAATATGTTTGTCAATCTTTTTCAAGCTTTGTATCTGTTTCGTTATTTGTTTGTAACTATATTGTGGACCTTTAGGCAAATTAAAAATTGTTAGGGTTAATTATAAGATCTTGGAGCTACATATGTAGGGTGTTTATTTTATTTTGCACATTGAAGTATCTTTGTTATTTTTACCGATGTAAAATAATGTGTCAGGACAACTTTGTTTAATTCCAAGTTGAGAATATTATGATTCATGTTTTTTTCTCTTAAGGTCATTCTTTTCAAGTAGTGAAGGTCATCGCCATGTTTGTACATTAACTTCTATTTTTTAAAGATCATTTAAAGGTCTTAATGTCGGAGTTCGTTAAATTTGTCTTGATGTTTACCACGATGCTGCGTTATAAAAAATAAGGGTTAATATTGCAAAATATAAAATTAAGTTATTAAACAGTTTAAATATACAAAACATGGTAAAATATTCTTTTTAAATGAAAAAGGTAGTATATTTTCAGGTTGTGCTATCATTTTATCGCATACTGTAGACATCTATCAATACTGCAATAGTATTTTTAAATTCTTTAAATGTATCCGTAGATTATTTATAATATTCATTTGTATATCACACTACGAGCTCTTTATTACAATGAAAAGAGAAGATGACATGTTAGATTTAATATATTAAAACGTATAGTAGGAGTTTTAAAAAGCCAAAGATTTTGATCGTCTTTTTTTTCTTTATCTTGAAAAAGAACAAATGTCTCCTAAGAGCTAACACAATAATAGAATATTAAAAAATATAACCAAAATTCTGTATTGATTCGATGTAATTCATACATTGCGGCAAAAATATAAGTAAACATAAACTTTTATATTCAATTAAATTTTCATATGCTATATCTTCTTGTATGTTACATCGTAATTGAAACTGTGTTTCTAGTAAATGAAGGAGAGTTTTTTTATATTCCCTTATTTACATACGTTCATAAACATATAAACAAAATTTACACTTCATGATAAAGTTGAAATAATACATAACTTTGAAGTCGAATACCAAATTGTAATCGAATAACGAAAACTCTTACGAATTTCACCAAAGTTAATATTTAATTGATCGATACTTTCAAGCGATTATAACAACACATCTGCGAGAAATGAACATTCGCTAGATTCTAGAGTCTTAAAAATATCGATGTTTTTCTATTTAAAAACTGTATTTTTAAAGAACGACGGAATTCCATTGCTCGCTGGTTATACGCACAGAGGTATTTTACCGTAATAAATGCACGTTTTACATTCATGCAAATCGTGCTGAATTTTATAGAAACATTTTCCCTATTTATTCGGCGGACACGGCTTATCGATTAATTTTAACCCTTTAGAAATTGATTAATTTGTTCGAACTTAAGAGAGCACGAACGATATAATCTAACTCGAAACCGCCTAAATGTTCATTAATATTGCAGGCACATACATATATTGCGACGCTTCCGCTCATGCTCGTAATGATACCATAGTTTTTCGAAATAATATTGATGGCCGCATTAATGAGCATCGCGAACGAGCCGCTGGCTGCGACGTGATATAATTAATGATCAAGTTTCGAGATATTAATTAGAAAAATAATTACGTATGATACCGTTGCATCGTGCGAAGTGAAACAAGTGTTGAACATTGTAATACTTTTGTAAAGCGACTGTTTTATTTTCCAGGCAATTTAAAATCGATCAATCTTTTTATCGGCGCTTGAACCTTTATGCTTCTTTCACATGCGCGCAAATGCATTCAAATTGCAAACTTATAATATTGCAAGTATCAAAATAGTATCGTTTTGGAAATTGGAATGAGGTAAATCTTTCTCGATCTGAATCTTTTTTTTTTAATGACGATGAACACACTAAAGGAAATTATTAATACTATTAATACTATTAACAGAATAATATCCACCTCGTAAAAGTGAAGTTACCGTTTAGAAAGTCTGTCAGTCATTGAAGCGAAATAAATAGGTCCCGCATCTCTTCGTGTTATAAAGGAAAACTTTGAACTGCCATGTCATGAATAATAATTTCGCTATCGTTAATTACTAATTAACGAAATAAATTAGCTACGAGTTTGCAGAAAGGCGTATAGCAAAAATCGATTGGCGTTATTAATGCACACAATTCATGGATCAAGTAGAATGTTGAAGCTACAAGAAGTATATCATAATCAATTAATGGACATCGTTTTGGAAAACACAATTTTTTGTATTCATATTGTGGTTATCATACTTATGGTTTTCTACAATTTCTAAACGAATAACTTTGTATAAATTATTCTCATGACAAATAATATCCCTATAAAACTATAATTAATTATTCTCAGTTTTAAGTAAAAAATTAATCCTCAGCAAAATGTATTATTAATAATGAACTTGCATCAATCGTAATTGTAGAATGGAGATTATTTATTACATTAAAGTAATTAAATCCAAGAATTAAAATCAACATTGTCATTATGAATATAAAGGTTGATATAAAATATATTCTTCTTATATATTTATATATAAATATATACTTATTTTTATTAATAGCAAAAATTGTTGCAAAATATTTTAACACATTAAGCGTCATGCCAGTCACTATACTGTGACTGACACTACACACATGTACATTTTCTGTTTGAATAGCGTCAGTCACTGGTGACTGACAATATAAAATTGCAAAAAATTATATTCTTCTATATTACTTGTTGTCAAGAAAATGTTAATGAAAATTATTTAAAACACGATATTCGCAAATCTCACAGAATGTTATAACGCAGGAAGGCAAAATAAGCTCGTCGCTTAACGTGTTAATAATACTCCCAGTATATTCATCTCGTTCATTAAATTAAATAATATCGTGTGAAACTCATTTATTTCTATGTTTCGTCAGCCAATCGTTTCAATACGAAAAATGTCTTCGACAGCCGACCAATCGGGGATACCGAAAATCAGTATTGCGATACTATACATATGTATTATATTTTCCGAGAACAGTCGTCCAACGTCGAAGTGGTAAACATCGTATACTAACCGGTAGCCATCAAAGAACTACATATCAGGCTATACGTACGTATGCGATACGCGATCGACCAGTCGACGATACCGAAAATCAGTATTGCGGTACTACATTCCCGTCTGAACGCTACCATTGAATTGCATGTACGGACGGTATCGAATGCTGTATCGCATCGCGTATAACCTTTCAAGGAAGACGTTGTGCGTTGCACTGACTCTAACGAATGTTTCCAAATTGATTACACAAATTCAGATTAAGCCTTTCGGTTCGTTTCTATAGTTACGAATTGTCAACAATTATAAAAACGAACCGCAAGGTTCGAATAATCGTATCACCACTTCCCAAATTGTAAATTTTTGTGCACAATCTGAGCGTCAGTTAGGGAGACATTTCTGTAATCGCGCGCCATTTTATAACGTTTAAGTGTCAACGCTTATGAAATGTTTGACAACTAGTCGAAACAAAAACTATTAGTAACAGAATAAGTTACGATTGATTCGGAAACAAAGTCAGTGATTACCGAACAGACTCAATTTGGAGAACGAAGGACGACGATACGAGCCGACTACGTTATTAACCCTAGAAAGATAACCATATGACAACGTACGTAAAAGATAACCATACGCTTCAGAGGCGCATGCTTTTCTAAGGCGTCAATTTTATATTAACAATGGATATTTATTTAAGTTAATCTAGTCATTTTAAAGGTTTGGCATTATTGTAAAAATAAAATGCATTTATATTATATTTTTTTATATTTTAAGTAATTTTAAACTTAAATCACTAGACCTCTATGAAAAATTAACAAAAATCAACAGTCTTCGCAGGTGCCTCTGCGACGTAGGTTATCTTTCTCGGGTTAAACAGGGTGTTCACTTTAGCCTGCAAATTGAAATATCTTCGTTATTCTTACTGATATAAAAAAATGTGTCAGGACAATTTTGCTCAGTTTGAAGCTAAGAAAATTATGACTCATGTTTTTCCTCTCAAGATCATTTTCTTCAAGTAGAAGAAGAAGATCGTCGCTACGTTTTACACATTAACCCTGTGTTTTTTATATTACAGCACTGTGGTGCACATCAAGACGAATTCTATGAACTGTGACACAATGATCTTCAAATGACTTTTAAAAAAAGAGATCGGACGAATGGACGAATGTTGTTACATTTTCGTTATAGGATTATTTGCTTAAACCTGAACGCAGCAATTGAAGCACGATCACTGTACAGAAATTGATACACGGTAATTAGAGAAGACTCGGTAACTGAGACACAATAATTACCTTTTCATCTATTTAAGGGCAAAGTAATTCGCTGAAAAACTGTTTTGTATACTTCGTCAAATATGTTCTGTTCTTTATGTATTTCATTTATGGAAAAATTCGTATTTACAGAAAAGACAGCGACATATAAATTTGAATGTTTTAAGAAGTGCGGCATGGGTAAAAAATCTATTTAATTCGTCGGAAACTTCGGACGTCACTTTAATGGGCACAGTAATTGACGCTGGTCTCATGTTATTGTCGCGGCTCGGGCAAGGACTAATTTGGCTCCAAGGGGGGAAGACAAGCCTCTCGAATCTTCGTTTTTTGTGCTGGCGACTTCACCGGACCTACTGGGAAGTTCCCAGTGGGAAACCGAGCGTATCGGGAATTCGAGAACCGTCGCTTCGGCTCGCCTCGATCGGCGCGGAGGAGAACGCGAAACTCGCCGGCGTCCTGTATGACACGCGTGTTCCCGCTTGCGTGCAACGGGGGGGTTTGCGGGGGCGTGTGCGTACCACCCACCTAAAGCCACTCGTTGGAAGTTAGACTTCCCTTTAACACAGCCAACCGAGCGACGCGCGTGTTCTCGCACACGAGTGCGTCGCGCGCCGTACGGTGCTTCGCGGTGCATCCCGCGCTGCACCGAGAATGCACTTCGCGGACCGACGACGGCGTAAACGGTTCAGCCGGAACGGTTCAAACGCGACCAACGAGACTGTGAATAGGAAAAAAGTATCGCGGTCCGAGGGGAAAATGTCTAAATCCTTTTAATAGAATTGAGAGTCAAAAAGGCCGCGCTCGTTCTAACCGGAACCCGCGTTTCGAATGATCGGTACCACCGAAAATTTAAGTTGCGAACCGGGAACGCGAAATTTACAATTCGTGAATTTTGCAAATGTGTCTATTTTTGCGAGTGTTTTTTCTACGCTGCGGTATTTGCTTTCAACGGATTTAAGCGCGGCGACATTCGATCGAAAATCAACGATCAGTAATTTTCCAGTTCAAATTTTGAAAATATGCATTTTCATAGCATTTTTTACGCTGATTCGCGAATCGTGCGCAGATTATTTTGCCAACTGAGACTAAAGGCTCGGTCTATTTAAAAATAGTAAAAAGAGTTTTATTCAAAAATCTATACCCAATTCCCTTTAACATTATATACACAAATTGCGCTCATAATTTTAGCTCGGAAGCTTCATTATTGTTTGAGTTGTTTCAACCGCAATTAGCACTAGGCACTATCGAATAAATATGCAATCGAATAAAAATTTGTTTAGATAAAGATTTGTCCCAATAAGATTTTATTCAAATTAGAATTCATTCGAATAAGATTTTATTCGAATAAGAATTCATTCAAATAAGAGATTTTATTGAAATAAGGATTCATACGGAATTTGTACAGGAATTCGTTCGGAAAATAATCAATTTGAATACAAATAATAGAATATAAAGTGTTTTTCTTTCATACTTCCGCGATTTATTTCTTCAATGTCCCTTTTTACAAATAACTTTTTGAAAAGTTTGTTATTTTTGGGTATAATAATCTTTCTGCGAGGGAAAGCATCGGAAATTTTATAATTCAATAATTATAAATAGTAAATAGTGTTACAATATTTTGGTAGAAATTGTTAAAACAACAGGACGAATTAACCCTCTCAATGATAATCAAAATCGAAAAGTATGTTAGATGAGATATCAACCTTTTATATTATTCTTATGACTTTATCGTGTAATAATATTGTACTTATGTATATTATATTCATCCTATAAAACATATAAAAAGTGATAGTTGATTAAATTTTTCATAAATACCACAAATTAAACAATGTAACTCTAGCTCGTATCACATCGTACTAAACGTCGAAAGAGCTGATCAATTGCATAAAGCATAGTTCACTAAACACTAAACGCAGTTATTTTCGTTATTTATATTTCACGCATAAATAATATAAAGTTGTCATCTTCTTATATCATGAAATCTAAATAGAAACAAAAAACACTGGGAACGCAATGGTCGATGGATACCAAGCTTGTAAAATTGATTGGATTTTGCAGGTTTACACACGTTCAGCCCAGGTATTTCGAGGTTTTTCGGGCCGACGGTTCGAAGGAGTATTTTTTGTTGCGATCAGGTATGCTGATAGTAAATAAAAGTAATCGAGGTAATGGATTTTAATCGGGTGGTCGCATGCTAGGGAACGACGCGCCTTAACGTAGAACGACCTAGGCAGCCTTTTCAACGAGGTCGGGTACGTGTACGCGTGTGTTACATCGTGCGTTTAATGACGCGCCGCAGCGTGGTGCATCCCGAGCTGCACCGAGAATGCACTCCGCGGACCACCATAAACGATTGCACGCGCGAAGGGCCGCCTTGCCGTTCGTAAATCTGTCAGGAGCAGCATTTACGACGGCATTAATAAGCCTTGTACTGATGTAATCTGTCAGAATTTGTCGAATCGATGGACGAACATGGAAATGTCGGCGTTTTGGAAATTAGCGCACTCGGCGATGCAGTTCGAGTGCACTATTCTGGGAACATCGCGGATATTCTGAAAAAATTACGCTGCTACTCCTGCAGAAATGAATTCTCTCAATATCATCGTTATTTCTACTTTTTTTTTTTATACAACATTCGAGTGTAACATATCAATACATATATACTCTCAAAATTTATGTTGCACATTTTATAATATATTTTTATATTTTCGAAATATAATTTTATTGAAGAAAACATAACTTTATTTTATAAAGGCAAAATAAACTACGAAATTATATTTTGTTACTGGAAAAATCAGATAAAAAATTATGTTGCACATATTATAATATCTTTTTATATTTTCGAAATATAATTTTATCGAAGAACACGTAACTTTATTTTATAAAGGCAAAATAAACTACGAAATTATATTTTGTTACTGGAAAAATCAGATAAAAAATTGTGCTGCACATATTATAATATATTTTTATATTTTCGAAATATAATTTTATCGAAGAACACATAACTTTATTTTATAAAGGCAAAATAAACTACGAAATTATATTTTGTTACTGGAAAAATCAGATAAAAAATTGTGCTGCACATATCATAATATATTTTTATATTTTCGAAATATAATTTTATCGAAGAACACATAACTTTATTTTATGAAGGCAAAATAAACTATGAAATTATATTTTGTTACTGGAAAAATCAGATAATATATTGCGTTACAGTGTATATTGTAGTGTATTTCAGTCTAGATATAATTGTTTTAAGTATTTTAAATAAATGATAGCTATATCAGTGACATAAAGAAACTAAATTGAAGAGCCTATTGATCCTATTGTTAATTTTCTGTAAAAATTGCAATTGGCGAAAATGTTATATATTTTACTTTATACATATATCATATATCATTTTACATTAAAAATAATGATGATGTGTACAGGAATAACAGGAATACCAAATACGTGATATTTATTTGAAAATTACTTTCTATTTTATAAATTAAAAGCCCTAATTTAATATTAATATGATCTGGATTCCAATTTTATGTACATATGCATGTTCAGTATTTAATCCGAAAATGGCGTTGCGAAATCCGTACACCGCAGAATAACATTTTTGGTCACCCTATGCCCTGCACTATACCTCGACACTGTCGAGGTCCAAGTTGCTTCGCTACTATCGGTGAAGTAGTGGGAAGACGCTGTCTTTGAGGCAAGCTTTACCGCACTGCGCAATGGGGTGAAAGGCATGTACGCTCTACTTTTGGGACGCATTTACATTTCGGGTTACCTTGTAACTGGTCGGCGAAGTGAAGTCCTTAAAGTTTTCTCAAAAATCTGCAAGAGTCAATAATCCACAAATTTACATCGCCCAGTTTAACGGAGAAGGACAGAATCTACATTCATTGAAATTTTCCGCACTCATCTTTATGTTCACCCTCATTCCAAGAACTTGATTCCAAATTTCGTATTTCGATCAAAAACTTTCCCAGTTTTAACTTTTCCACTCGTACGTAGTACAGATGCGTGAATGTTGATCGAGATGCTCGAATTTTGTTATTACTGATTTTGACGATTAATACGGATTAAGATTAATAGATTGTTAATATTAATAATTATTAATAAGTTATTCGATTATCTAGTTTCCATCATCTCACAGAAGCGGATAGAAATCCACCATCTTATTTCGATTTTCACACGATTTTCATTAAGGTTTGTTAAACTAACGTGTGTAAAAGAAATACTTGAAACAGTATGTTGAAAATGTTGATAATAATAATAATAATTATTAATAATAATAAATAATAATTATTAATAATAATAATAATAATAATAATAATAATAATATTTGTTTCTTTAATGTTTAAAATTATTCGCGCTCCGATAAAATGCCATAAATTAATAAATACATTTTGAATCCATTAAAAAGCAAAAATAATGTTTTGACATATTAGAATAATAATTTTCATTTGTTTATAATTATTCTTCTTGAGTTAAAATACTATAAATAAGTTAGTAGGTGCATTTTAGACACGTTAAGTGAGAAAAATAATGTTGACCAACGAAATCGGGCAAATAATCCACAGTGCGTCGTCTAGAGAGTTGCAGTACAACACGACTTTTGTCCTTTTCGTGCTCTCTTTTCCTCATTACTATCTCTCGCCAATTAATATCTCTCACGAACCGCGCAAGAAGTCGCATGTATAACCATTCGCTGGATCAATGGCTTTCGCCTACGCTAAATATTGAAGGGAGATTTAACACACTATTGATAGCCGTTCTTATAGTATTCATCAGTTTCCCGTAAAACGTGGGTTTCAAGGATCAACTTCACAGTCCCAGCCGCGGGAGATTTCATTTTTCAGTATATTTATTCGTTGAAATGATTTATTTGAAACCATCAGCGAGAGATCCATGCTGATGCGGACACGAGCCATTTAATAAAACCATCACGGTGCTACGCAAACGATAAAGTAAATTGTCTTAAACTTTCACTCATTTCTCCATTCGTTTCGAACGTAACTTAATAACTATCAATCTTTATACTTTATGAGCTTTTTTTTACTCGTCTCCTTTCTTTCCTTTGTTTTACTTCACTTGCTATCTACCCTCCAAACATTTAACTGCTTTCTCCCCTTTTCTCTTGATGCTTCTGCCAACGTATACAGGGTGGTCCACCTAAACATTGCCACCTAAATATCTCCTCCATTAGCGATGCTACAAAAAATGTTTTCTGTGGAATTCGACCGATGTCGAGTGACGAACATGATGCAGAAAGTATAGTTCCTTTTACGAGATCATTTCTTTCGAAGTTCTCAATGTTTTATTGCATCGTGTAGCATCGTTATTGTTAACACATTTCACATTTCGTTTTCATGTTTCGAGTCAGAGGTCAGTTTAACAACATTTTTGAAAGCTAGAATGAAATTTACTTGCTCGTTCGATGATTTTAGTAAAGTGAGAATGAAATATGATGGAACACTCTTTTTATGCTCAGTTTTGTGATTCGTGGCTGAGCTCCTATTATCTGATGAGATATCAAGCATGACTCTAATTATACGAAAGTCAATTATATGATAGGCTCTCGGCTATTTCTACAGGATGTCCCAAAATTATGGCACTTCCGGAAAATGAAAGATTCCTGGGGTTATTTGAAGTAACTTTTTCCTTAGCCAAAATGCAATCCGCAGCTTTGTTTACGAGTTATTAACGAAAAACACTGACCAATGAGAGGCCAGCTCGGTTGGCGCAAGCTGGCCGAGTCAACGAGCGGACGAAGCCCAATTCCGCTGATTGGCGCGGCCGCCTCGCGTCAGCTGATCTCGCCTCTCATTGGTCACTGTTTTTCCTTAATAACTCGTAAACAAAACGGCAGATTGCATTTGCGCTCAGGAAAAAGTTTCTTCAAATGACCTCAGGAATCCCTCATTTCCCGGAAATACCATAATTCAGGAACACCCTGTGTAATCCGAGGACTAAGCAAAATATATGATTCATATACACTTATCTAAACGTGAATTCCTGTTATTTGAATGCAAAGTTGCAAGTAAATGGTGCACAGTTCATATAACTACAATACCGCTGACGACTTCCACGAATGGAATTTTATTGTAATATTAAATTTATTTATAATTTTTCAGTTTGTAAATTTTGTAAGACATGGACAAGTAACATGGTATATATAGCATGATGGGCATAACAGACATGGTAAATACATGAAGATTCAGAAGCTATGTATGTACATTGAGGAGCACATTAAATTAATTAGGATAGTGTTATTGGTAAACTAATTATAGTAGAATTACGATGCTCATGCATAATAGCTCAAACGCAATCTACAACATCCGCAAATGTTATTGCAGTAACATTTACTTTTCTACTATCTGTATTCTAAACGAAGCGAATTTGCCTAATACCACGGAAATTGGTAAAAAATCTTGCAAACGCACCATTCTTATAGATAGCGCTTGGGGGGTTAATAAAGTAAGCTAAAGTAAACTAAATCATGCATTTCGATTGTACAAAGTTTTCAAGGTCGCCGGTCCGATCTATTTTTCTTCGATTCGGGTAAACATCGTCGCAGAACGAGTCTACCCCGACCACATCTCGACAAGTTCCACGTCTCGTCGTTTTTCCTCCAAGAGGTTCTCTCTCCCTCCCCAGCCTCCCCCAGCCCCCCTATCAGTCGGCATTCTTTTTCCCCGAAGAAATTGATACAGTCCGCCCCTAATCCGGCCGTATCGTATCCGTCAGAACTACCGTTTCCTGGCGAGATAGACAAAAGGGCGAGTTGTTTACGCGCGTCGGCCGGCCCCGTAACACGCGATAACGGAAAAGGGACGAGCGGAACGATTTTCACGGGACGCTGTTAAACTGCATTAAACTGCGGCGCGTAGCACGGCGCCAAAAACACAGCCGACTCGTCGGAGGGCAAAAACGGAAAAGGAAAATCGATAGCGCGGGGCGACGCCGCGGGGGAGGGGCTAAAAAGGGCACGGCGTCATCATCGACAAACAGCTCGGTGGAAAGCTACGCGGAACGGCCGCGTTCCATTTTCACCGCTCTGCCGGGTGGGCAGCTGCGAAGGCCACCGATACGCGGGCCAATATTTGACGAATTTGTATGCACGTTCACGAGCGTCCATCTATGCGTCCCGCGCCGGAACGCCTCCGCGAAAACGCGCGCCGCCGTCCGGGAGGTCGGGCCGGGCTGGGCCGGGTCGGGTCGGTCCGGGTCGGGCAGGGCCAAGCTGGGCCGGGATGCATCGCGCTGCGCTGCACCGTGCTGCACCGTGATGCACCGCGCCGGGGTGACATCACAGGGACCAGGTCGCATACTGTTGCCAACGCGATAAAACCAATCACCGAAATAACCACGGACTACCTCGGCCATCCCTCCCCTCCCCCTCCCGATGAAAACGTGTGGCCACGCGTACTCTGCCTACTATTACAGTGACTGCTGACACCATGCACATCCGCCTGCACTTTTATGGAAACTGCCGCTCGGAAACCTGGTGCCATTTGTTGCCCTTGCGAGACTCCCCATCTTTCGTTTGTCACAGGAGAATCTTAATTGCTTCACTTTGATTTGCGCGAGCTTTCGTACGACCCGTGGCGATAAGTATAATATAGTTTGGCCAGAAGTGATAGTAACGGATTAATTTTGTAGGACGAGAGGCATTTGTTAAATTTTTGTTGCAGACTCGGATAAAAAGAAGTTAAGAAGCGAGAGTTCTTTTTACTTTTCTTTGTCATTCCAAGTAATAGCAAAATTTAAAAAAAAGCATTTTGGTCATCGTCTGGTCATCTGAAAAAAATTCAAGTCCCTTAGTCCAGTTTTAAAAAAGTTATTGCGTTTTAAAAAGCGTTCGTGTACTATAAATGTAAAAAGCCTTGGCAACTTTTAATTGGACATATACCGAATAAATACACGCGATTAATGTTTTATTAGATTATTGGAACGATGCTAGGGAAAATAGTATTTGGTCAACGAGATCTCGGATTTTTCTGTATATTCGTAGTGCCCAATATTTTAGGACGTTTCATCGAGCGCTGATGCTGATTTTATAAAATCTTCCATTTTATTGATGACATTTTTCCTCATGACAATGTGTATTGCCTCGCATATTCTTATTCTTATATTCTGCCTTTGTTTTAGCGTATTAATTTCTCTACATTGTCTGCAACCAGCAATGTTAGAAATTGACCAATTTTGGCCTTGACAATGGCAACGAAAGTTTCGCACGAGATATGTCCGGAGGAGTCCGAAGTGCACAATTATTTACCCCGGACACGAAATATATTTGCCGCTTATCAAGAGTTCAAACTTGTGAAGGGTTAATTACACACAGCCATAAACCGTTACAGCACTTCTAAATTCTTTTAATAAATTTGTTTAGCGTGCGATACGCTCGATGATTCATGCATACATGTAATGACTTTTTCTGTACGACTCGCAACCAGTTTGTAAAGTTCAGGTATAGGAACCAGAAATATAGCAGCCAAAGTCCAATAAAATAATACACAAGCACGTAATTTAGAACCCATTTTTATAACTATAGTAGTTACGTAGAAAAAGACATCTTACCAAACGATTATAATAATCATTTATTTTTGAAGATACAATTGTTTTTTCGTTATACGTATAGCACGTTACGTGCGAGTTGCTCTTAACATTATAAAACAACTTATGATAGTTATGATTTCGGCCTAGTTTTTTATAACTATCGCTAAACTATATAAATAAATAAAAATATTTTACCACAATTACAACAAACGGGAGCAATTGCAACAGTTATTAGTTACTAAGTAATTAGTTAATAACAGCTAATCTCCTGTTTTAGTAAAAAGATCAACAATTATACAAATAATTTTATAATCGCTATTCAAATAATTTATTCGAATAAAAAATGAAGAACTATTCAAATAATTTATTCGAATAAAAATGCAGAACTATTCAAATAATTTATTCGAATAAAAAATGCAGAACTATTCAAATAATTTATTCGAATAAAAACAGAAGAACTAGTCGAAAAAATAGATAGAATAATTTGTTACGAATAATGAATGATTATTATTCCAATGAAGTATTCGACTGAAAATTGTAATTTAAAAATTTTTAAATTAAAATAATTGTATCAACCCAAGGGCAACCGCAAGGGCAACTCTGTAAGGGCAACCATACAGTTACAATAGTCACTGTTTTGTCAATAATCTTTTCTCAAATTTCATTCAGATTTGTTGTAAATGCACAAAGTCGTCAGTCTGACTACGACAGACGTGATAGCAACCTTCTCGTACAGAAAAAGTTATGGACCGCAATGTAAGGGTCGATCCCCGAAATTAAATGTTTACCATATTTCGTAATTTTGTTGAGTAGCGTTCAGATATTTATGACTTTCCATAGTTTCGGGGATTGAACCGATACACCAGGAGGATTGATTCTACTATTTTGACCTACATCTTCCAGAATACGTAATCCTGTAGGGTCGCAAACTCACAAACCCTTATATCTATTCATTTGGCGTTCCTTATCCTTTTCCGTTCGTATCTCCCTGCGCTTCCGGTAGCCGCGCGTTTGTGTGTACCACGCATCCCATGTCTTTCTTTTCCACCCCCGTTCCACCCCTGTTCCCCGACCTACACGCACGAGAGAGGCAGTTGTATCTACGGCACCGAGGTATGTGTAGCTTCGACTGCTGCGGCTCGCCGATGCCACCGCTAAAGGTTTAATTAGTGAGTCAGTTAATTGAATACGTGACTATTAGTGCGAAATCTGGGGCTCTGTCGCGACGCAAGAAAAACATGGAAGACGACGTTCGAACGGTTTATTCTACCCGCCGTGCACCGGTATCGATTGCAATCCACCCCCTTATCTTTTTATAATAACGGAAAGCATGCGTGTAATGCTCGATTTACGAATTTCGAATTTTTTTTTAGAAACACGTTTCTTAATTACTTTACATTTGAACACTTTATCTGCCGGCAGTTTTCTAATGGTTCTTTAAAAATCGAAGATCGACAATTAAGAATTTCTGAAAAAATTGTTGGAAAACTACGGCAATCTCACCCATAATCTATCAAACTAGTTAGGTCACAAGTTCTTTAGAAATCATTATTTGAAAGGAAATTATCGAGGCAGAGATCGATGATTAAATATCTATTAATAGACATCCTGTAAATAAAGTATTAAAATTTACTGCGATCATAATGATTGATATCGTAATCTTCTTTCTTTCTTCAAATCCATGTGAAATTTGTTTCATTCGAATTTATTGCAATAACAATTAAACTCTAAGCTGGTCAAAGAATAATGTCACTGATACGTGGCCCACGTGACAGCCAGTTTGTTAATTACAATATGAAACATCTAACATCTAACTAATTCGAAGAATTGTCTAAACTCAAAAGATTCAATATTCCATTATTTGGTTTAAATTGTTCTTTTCGAAATATTCAAGGTAATAGTTGCTTTCTCAATTTAATCTGGTTTGTACATTGAATTAAGATCTAAAATCTGAGATAAAGAATAACAATTTTTGGGGGTTATTTTTGTACGAAGTTAATATCATGTAATTTTGAATAATCGAATGATGTGAAAGAATTGAGAGTTGTTTTTTAAGTAGTCGAATGATGAATGAGAAATGAGAGATGAAACGAATTGCAAAGAGAGCCAGAATATTGTACGTGAAATTAGTGTAGTTTATATTTTAATACTGTATTTAATAAATCATTAAAATATTATAATCAACAGAGAACGTTTCTTATTCTATATCTTATCGTTACTAACTGTTAAGAATGTTCCCTTTTTGATAAAAAAAGTACAAAATTCGCATTCCATTATCCCATTGAACTATAACAACGAGTCAGATCAGTGATCTTATTCGTTTCTTTTTAAATTGAAACAAAATGTAATTCTTCGGTTATCAAATATTAAGAATGATGATTAGAAATTATCATAATTAATAAGTTTCATTATAGTATAATAATCTAAAAATTATAAATGCATAAGATTAAGTGATACTTATATACCAACAATTCTAGAATTATTGCAAGACTTTGAATAATAATTAAAAATAAATAAAGATTGAATAATATTGATAATTCCAGAATTATTAAAAGATTTTGAAGGATAACTAAAAGTAAATGAAGACATACTAAAAAACCAAAATTGTCTCGTTTCAAGAGGCAAATTGTTATAAGGATGAAGAACTGCTAATCAAGATACTTGTAAAACAAATCGTAACGCAAGCGGTTAAAATCGAAGCTATCACTTTTAAACGGAGTTTGGCATCATTGGAATCGTTTCGAATAAATATTTACTAAAACAATTATCTTTTTAGTCGAATATTTTATTGGAATAACAATTATCCATTATCCGTAACAAATTATTCTATCTATTTATTCGAATAGTTCTTCATTGTTTACTCGATAAAATTATTTGAATAACGATTATAAAATTAATCGAATAATTGTTGACCGTTTGTGTTGAATAATAATTAGTAATAATAATAATAATTGTTGACATGTGTGCATTGTAAATATGAATCCTGCAATGTACGATAACTTCTTTTGTATCCAAAGAAAGATCATTATTTTCTGCATCAACCTACTCAAAAGTAACAAACTTTCCGATCCAGCAGTTGAAAAATCGTAAAAAATTAACCTAGAAGAAATTAATCAATAAACTATGGAAAAACACTACGTTCTATAATTTTTATTCAAATCTATTATTTTCCAGACGAATTCCTGTTCAAACAGATTCTTATTCGAATAACAAAGAACTTCTCATTCAAATGTTTTTTTATTCGACTGGATATTAATTCGATAAAGTCGAATTAAATTTGATTCATTGACCCTCATCTCCTATTCGTCATTCGAACAAAATTTTGCCCAACGTTTAAACAGTAGACGCGTTGAAATTCTTAACGCAATAATAAATGTTTTTGAATTATTTCTCCTCGCATCTCGAGAAACGTTTCTCCCCACGTCTTTATTATTCAGAAAATCTGGCGTGTCCTTCATTAACACGTTCCGTGCCGAGCTTTTTTTACTCGAATCTTCACACTTTGATATTTTACTAAAACTTGATGTATTACGTGCAATTATTAATTCTCGTACACATAACAACGTAACAAAAACTTATCAACGCCCATTCTTGCGGTGGAAATTGATTCTTCGGTTCTAAATTTCTTGTAAACAATTTGTTCAGTTCACTAAGTAAATATGC
Source organism: Megalopta genalis (assembly GCF_051020955.1). Taxonomy (NCBI): domain Eukaryota; kingdom Metazoa; phylum Arthropoda; class Insecta; order Hymenoptera; family Halictidae; genus Megalopta; species Megalopta genalis. The sequence goes on along the minus strand of NC_135025.1, from coordinate 13,513,851 downwards.
AAGCGTGTACCATCGATGGTACACGTGGCACGGAACGTGTTAATGATTTTTCACTGACTTCGCGTTGACCCCCCGCCGGCGCTCATTCTACATTCTACGTGAAACGGAAAATTCTACGGCAGCACTCACGACATATAACTATGCAGCATGAACTGATTACGTATGCCTCGGAGTAATAAGCAAGTAAGAATCGTACTCCCATCGTTAGCCGTAAAAGAGGGTGAGATAGGAATCACGGTGTGGCAATTCAGCTCTCATTGACCGGCTTTCTCCTCCCTCTCCCCCCGGCGCGGGTAGGTAAACCAAACTTTAAGAGAGGCTGGCACGCGCGCAACTGCGACAATTTATGCCCCTGTCCCGCTTATGCGAGGCCGGCTCGCTCGCTCGCGAACACACGGGAAAAAAGGACCGCGAGAAAGGGTTGGAGGATTAAACGCGCGGCTCGAGAAACGCGGTGTCTCGCCGTGCACACCTAATGGCGGCATAAACTCGCTCTAAAATCTTAAAATAGTCGCAACAATTTATGCGTCCTGTTGTTGCACCTTTGCCACTGTTCTCTGCCTCCCCCCCCCCCCTGCTGGGGTTTCGCAACGATTTCTTGCGATTTTAGAAACGTCGCGCGGAAAGGTTCGCGCGAAGGAAGAAACACGTCTGTGCGCGGGAGCTTAGGCCTAGCGACCATGGAACTCGAATTGAAATCGTTTCTTCTAAACCGTTACTCTTTTTTTAACGTAAGTTGCTTTTATGTGGTTTTCGTCCTGTTTTCATTGGAATTCGTTGAACATCTTTCAACGCTATTTCTACCGAAAATGTCAAAAGACGCCTTTTAATCATTTTTATGTAACACTATTTTTACTGAAGGGGTTAAAGGACATTTTTTAATTAACGCTTCGTCAGAGTTGGATGTCGAACCTGAAGATCTATCTCGTGGTTGACGATAATCTCCTCTCAATTTGTTGATCAAAATTTTGCGAAAGTTCAAATGTGTAACTGGCTGTTCGTTTCTCTGTCTTTTTACATGTTTGTAGAGAATGTACGAATTGATTAAACAAATTTCCAGTCCCCGGAAAAATAATTTGTGCCACCACTTCAGGGACTTTCACATAAAACAGTAGGTCGGATAATGTTGGAGATAACGAAATCTAACATAAACACCGACTGTCGCCTCTCGCTCGCCATTCGTCCTGCCGCGCGAAATGCCGTGGCGACCGAGAGTCGCCTCTCGTCCGCTAAAGGTTAAAATTTGTTGTATCACGTTCTCAGATCATTTCTATATTAACACTATGCCGTCCGGTGGCACCACGCTGGTGCCACGCAAAAACTGTCTGTTGTATGCCGGTGGTACCACTTTGGTGCCATTTTAAAAAACTGAAATAACATTTGAACTATACTTCTTGGATGTTAAAAGGCAGCAAACTAGCTATAGCATTGTGCTTATTTAACTAAGAATTAAGTACGAAAATTCTTGGACGACTTATCTTAATTTTAGGAATTTATATTACCGCCATCTTCGAAATTTTTTTTTAAATCTAAAATTTCCAAGCTATTATGCCGGCGTCAAACAAAACAATCATATCTAAGATCTGCGGACGGCATAGTGTTAATTTTAATTAAAGTTATTTTCTTTGTAATCGCTTCTCGACTTTTGCTATAGTCGTCATGAAATTAATTCGATAAATTCTATAATACGAAATATCGGTAAAAATAGTGTTAAAGCGGAATAACTCTTTTAAAAGTGGATGAAATGATTTGTAGTATTTGTTGGAGAGGCTAGTTTATTAGGCAATGTCTGTAAAATCTTTGTCAGAATTGCGATTTGTTGGAATGAAAAAAACTTGTTATCTGAGCTTATAACGAAAATTTAAACGATTCGTTTGATAGATCTCGTTATTGGAGAGATCGTTACTGGCTCAGTAATTTCAGTGTTAAGGAAAGAAATTAATGTCTACTTTCTGTATCTAGTAATTAGTGCAGACAATTTGCATTCTGCACGAAAACCGGAGTCTAGTCATGACCTACGTACAATGACACGCAATATTATTCGTACACGTTTTAAAATAATTTTTCATAAAGTGGACTAAATGACTTGAATATTGTTAAATGTTAAAGGGACTAGTTTACTGTACAGTAATTAAAATACACCTCTTAGTTTCGTTATTACTCCGAATGACAACGAAAAAATTAAAAACTCACGTTTTTTTAACTTTTTTTGTCCGAAACTGAAACGAAAATGTCAAAATCTCTAGATTCCTCACAATTTTTGGTCGAAAGTACTGGAAAACTGTGATTTGTTTGTACTTCATAAGGGATGATCTCTGTTATTTCCGGATTGCGAGACATTTTCGGGACACCCTGTACTACTTTATCGTTTCATATAACTTTTATATAATTACATAAACATTCATTGTTATTTATTACATATTTATTACCGCAATCAAATATTACTTTTATTAACTGTCTAGAGAATTTCTGCTCGTTCCTACACTCCCTATCCTCTTTTCCTACAAGGGCACCCGGCTTATTGGATAAACTTTATCATCCAATTTTAATGCCTTCCTGATAACAAAATTCTAGACTCGAAGGAGATATCGATAGGAAATGTGTCAAATAACTACGATCTGGCTAGATATAAAAATATTTCGCAGGGAACGAAAAGTAATGAGTCAAAGTTAATAATATAACAATTAAATGATACTTGAGTGGTCTAAGGCAAGTTATTTTGTTGCATAATAACGCATGCAGCGGAAGCGACCAGAGACACAATATATTCATTGAATTAGGATGTTTTTTCACATGCGGCTTATTCCCCGGTCCTAGATCGATCAGATTTTTATCTTTATCGAACTCTTCAATATCAACTAATCTACACAGTGCGACAAATAAGTTTCGAGACTCGGACCATATCTCAGTAACTAATAGTGCTACTTATGTTTTTAGATCGGCGTTTGAAAGCTGTGACATTCCTCTTTCCGGTAGTATCAATTTTGGTTCAATCCGTTGATAAATAGCAAAATTATAACAGTTCTTCCTAAACAACTTTCTCGTCGATGTTGAAATATGACCAAAAATCGTTGCGTGTCAATCATTCCAAAGAAGTCGTTGCAGCCGCCAGAAATGTTCCAAACTTCCTGAAATCAGTTGTTACAGGTAACGAAACATGGTGCTTTCGGTACGACCCAGAAACCAAGCGTCGAAGCGCGGAATGGAAATCGAAAGATTCACCACAAGCCAAAAAGCACGGAAGTTCCATCAAAAATCAAGACAATGCTCATTACATTCTTCGATAGCAAAGGAATTATCCACAGGGAATTCGTTCCAACTGGCCAAACAATTACTGGAACATATTATCTCGAAGTTTTGAAGCGTTCGATGACTAGAATCCGTCGTATTCGACCCGAATATCGTGATCCAGAGACCTGGTGTCCGTTGCACGATAATGCACCGAGTCACATGTCACTCATTGTTCGTCAATTTTTGTCTCGAAATCAAGTCTGTGTGTTGAATCATCCACCGTATTCGCCTGATTTGGTCCCGTGTGACTTCTCCCTATTCCCAAAATTGAAATTGAAGTTGAAAGGATGTGTTTTTAATGACACTTCGACCATCGAAACAGCTTCAACGCGAGCGCTAGAGGCAGTTCCACGAAATGATCCAGAACACGCATTTGAATCACTGTTGAATCGCTGTAACAAGTGTATTGAAACTGGAGGAGAATATTCTGAATAAAAGAGTCGAAAAATATTCATACATCTTGTTTCAATGATGTTTTCCTCGGCCAATCTCGGAACTTATTTGTCGCGCTGTGTATTTTTCATTATATCACTTTATACATTTATCATTAATATATACATTGATCATATTTACACATTATATCACATTATATCACTTCTAAACATCTGTAGATGTCGAAAAAAAGCATCGCCGAATTTATTAAAGCAAAGCCATCGTGTTCCTTCCAGACAGGAGATTCGTCCACCGCCTGAAAAGACGCAGAAATGTATCGACGCCGACGAGGATTATTTCGACGATTAAAACGTGATTGGATTATTTATAAATAAACGCACGTCTCGGGAAAAAATAGCCGAGAATTAATTCGTACACCTAATACATAAACGCACGATATTGCGGGCACCAAGACCACAAAAGTTACCGTCTACGCGGGTCTGAATGGCTAATACGAAGTGGCTCGCAGCGAGGTCAGAGATAGGGACGTGGACACCTTTCACGCCCACTTCCGGTCCGAAAGGGTGTTCGCTACCGGTCCAGGACAGATAACGGAACTGCTCGAATCCGTTATCCTCGACGTGCCTCTCCTGTGAAGTCGTTGTCAGGATTTGGAAAGGGAGAAGAGGAACCGTAAGCATCGGGAACGGTGTCACGATAAAAAGAGCTGTAACAGTTGGAATCCGGTTCCCGGTGAGGGTTGACAGGCTGATACCGTGGAGCCGGAAATGGGCTACGGAATCGTGGCGGCAGTTTTTAGATGAAGAACGCCGGCAGGAAATGATGTTTTCGTGTAGTCGATAATTATTGTAATTTCTGATATTCCGTTGTTCACTTCCTAAGATCTTCCACGGATGCTGCGCGAAAGCAGCGTTGTTTAAGGTGTAAGGACAGTTTGAAGATTTGGAAAGAAATTCTTTTTGTTAGATAGTGGTTTGTGTGTCTTTACAATTAAGTGCAAGAGGTTCCAGCCTTTGAAACATATTCTTTTAGAAAGCGAGGAGCTTGTATCCGGGAGGCCGCAAGTGCGAAGCAGGAATTGCTGACTAATGGTGAGCAAAGAAAACGTATGAAAAGTTACGTTTCGAAACATTAAACGCGTTCTTCTCGAAACTGCGTTTCGGATAACGTCGTGCAAGATATTTCGTAATCTGATCAATGAATTATTTCGAAATTTTGCAGATAATTTTAATATAACGTGTACCAGGCATTGACAACCGATTCTTTGTTTGTTGTGAAATTTTCGAAGCGACGAAGAAGAGAAAGCATCGAACACAGCAGTCTGAAACTTTCACTTTAAGGATTTCATAGATGAACTTAAGCAAAGAAAGAGACCGAAGGAAGAAAAAATAGCAAGTGCACAAATAAAAATGAGGCTGAAAGAGAAACACGGAAAAGTAAAAAGGATGAAATTGAGAAGAAGAGGAATAAAGGAAAGGAAAGTTGATAAGCAAATGGGGAGATCTCAAGAAAACAAAAAGAAGAGAGGAGTGGTGGGGATTGATGAATAAATAGAAAGCTGGATTTGAAGAAAGAAGTTATCCAGTATGTTATTTGTAGGGAAATGTTTCAAGAAAATTGGGTGCAGTGCATCGAATGTACAAATTGGGCACATGTTTAGTGCACAGATCGAGAAAATATCAGTTATTTTATCTCTTTGATATATATAAAATTTATATATATAATTTATATTCTATATATGACACTATAGCTGTTCAGATATTATTATATTATATATATTATTATATACACATATAAATCATATATATAAATCTATATATTATATGTATATATATATAACATATATATATTATATGTATATATATATAATATATATATATTATATGTATATATATATATATAGATATATAATCAGATATTATACATTATACTATGTATAACACTATAGCTGTTCAGATATTATTATATTATATATATTATTATATACAGATATAAATCATATATATAAATCTATATATTATATATATATATATATATATATATATATATATATAGATTTATATATATATAAAAATAAAGCTTGAACACTATCATAACAGTTGGATGCTTTCGACTAATATCTTAATCAGTTAAACCTAAAAATATGATCTTTTCCGTACTTTCACTTCGCTCAAATGATAACTTTCACATTTCTGCCAATGTTTAAGTCATGTTGTTAAATTTAAAAAATAATTAAGTACTATTTAAACTACAAAAATCAATACTCTTGAAATATAAATGATGTTCTTCCTAACCAAAAATATAACGATAAAACTAAGGGTGGTCGGTACTGTACGATTTTCCCCTTTCTCTTTAACGATCGTCATCGTAAAATTCTTTAACGCGATATTCTCTCCATTGAAGCCGTACTAATAATAAATAACAGGCACACTGCGCGAGGAACGTACGCAAGAAAGGCTGCCGGAAATGCGAAGCGATTCTCCAAGGAGCCGCCAAGACATTTTCGGCCGGGATATAGAACAATGCAAATAAACAGGCAGAATCTGGTACCGTGGTTTATTTGTAGGCAGATCCGAGGGTTCCGGATAACAATTTGTAACAACAAACCGGTCGTAGAATTTCTCGTGCGTGGAACCAACCCAGGACGCTCCCTCGGCGGCCTATCTCGTTCGTTGCACGAACGCCAACCCCTAACACGATAATCCGGCCACGAACTCGAAACGTATTTTTTCATTGCACGAGCACCAAGTACAAATCAGCCGCCACATTGCCGTCGCAAAGACGCCCTCTTCAAGGCATTTTTTCCCTCGAGTTTCAACGATCTGCCTTTGCTTCACATCTGAGCAAACGTTTTTTTTTCCCTCGGACGTCAAGCAGATTTAGATTGCGTAATTTCGGTTAAGGGATTTGCTTGGAAATGCCGCTACCTTGAAGACCGCGTCCCCAGGATACATGCCATAAGGTTCGTGCGCGTAAATCGTTCAAATGAGAATTAGAATAGTGCTGAATTTTATTAGCAACAACGTCGGATCACGTTATTAGCTTGATTAGTGCTATAATTGTTATCTTGGCGAACATTAAGTACTGCATAATCGAAGAAGAAATATTTATATTAATACTGGACACTTGTATCTATTGTATTATCATTTTTAATATGAAGTGCCAACGCAATTTATACCATTCCAATTTTAATCTATAAATGAAAATAATTCTTTAACTACACACTGCTTAAAAAATGTTTTTTATGCAGTATGTAATTGGACAGTTATTTTCATTTATAGATTAAAATCGGACGCCCTGCATATGATACTTGAATTTATTAGTTTTCTCCTATAAAAGTTTTAGCAACGAGGAATTAATATTATGTGACTTGTAAAGATAGGAGTTTACGGAAATATGAGTTAATTAACATGTCTGGATTTATGGTCTTAATTGAATCATATCTATTTTTTGTCTGCTTCAAAACAGCTGATAGTCTCATTGCATTCGTAGTACTTGTTACTATTTCTAGAAATAAAAAATATTATGTATAATAATGAGAAAAAAGGAGACACAACTACGAGAGCTAATTAGCAGATTATAGAGTATCATTTTTCAAAATATTAACTTGCACAGGTGCGCATGCGCATCCAATGAGATGAAATCTTTGAATTCCAATATGTTCTGACATTACTTTTTAAATGTTCAGCATATTGTCCTTGCTAAATGTGTGATATTACAAATACATGCTAGTTCAATGATAAGTGCGATATTATACTGTAAAATATAATTATGTGATCCTCTGTTGGATAAAACTAACAAAATTTTCTTTCAAAATTAAGTTTCTAATTTGAATTGAAGAATGCAAAATATAAAAAATCTTCGCGTATCAAGGAGAAGATATCATCTTCCAATTTACATAGTACAATCTACATATTACCTTCGTGTTAGTGGTGAAACATAGGTAGAACGTCTTATACTATCACCGTGTCAGAATTAGATAACACAAACGCGAATTTCGACTTCTATAATTCTGGTGGCATAATTTTGGCGCATTAATACAACCCGTGCAGCAGGTACTATCTCATCCAACGTGCCCTCTTCAATTTCACTTATTTCGCTTGACTCAACCTAAGCTTTTGCGTGGAACAGCTTCGAGACGAAGAGACGATCCGAAAAGTGCGTTGATGATGTCCGTATTATTCACTGTGTTATGAATGAATAATGAATATTCTGACTTGCAAATGGTCATTATCGATGTTTACCTAAAAATTTGTGCACTAACGGAGATCGAATTCTCCATATTGATTTTCGTTATGAAAGTATTCATTAGAACAGAAGTACAATAAAAATTTGAAAGGATCTTATAATTGTCAAAGAAAATTATAATTGTTACATTTAATAATTTTATGAAAATATTCACTAGAACAGAAGTACAATGAAGTTTAACTTCACTAAAAGAAGTACAATATAATTATCACAGATAATTATAATTGTAATTATGAAAAGAATCGTTTATAAGAAAATCAATATGGAGAATTCAATCTCCATTCGTACACAACATTTTGAGTAACAATCTTTGATGATTACCTGTTATTATATTAACAAGTTTTGCGGATACATATACATATAACATATCATACAAAAATTGCTGAAGTATCTGTATAGTATTTGCATATACCACAGTGTTCGATATAGTTTAAATTTACAGCAATTGATGCACAGTAATTAGACATATATGGAGCACAGTGGACGGGGCTCGGTCACTCATTACGTTTGCATGATGAGGTTGCAGCAACTACATATATGTACTAGTAATATAAAATGAAAAAGTAAAGCTTAAATATACGATTGTATTTATTATTATTATTATATATAATTGTATATATTACATATAATATTATTATTATATAATTTATTTATTATTATATATATATTATTTATTATTATCATATCTTTTCCCGCTAGGTTGCAGCAACTACATATATGTACTAGTAATATAAAATGAAAAAGTAAAGCTTAAATATATAATTGTATTTATTATTATTATTATATATAATTGTATATATTATATATAATATTATTATTATATATATTATTTATTATTATCATATCTTTTCCCGCTAGATTGCAGCAACTACATATATATGTACTAGTAATATAAAATGAAAAAGTAAAGCTTAAATATATACAATTGTATTTATTATTATTATTATATATAATATTATTACTACATAATTTATTTATTATTAAATATATTATTTATTATTATCATATCTTTTTCCGCTTTTTGTATGGAAACCGATCACTGTGCCACGTTATGCTCGAGCGACGAGCAAACCCAAAAATATGGCAACGTTGTATTTCGGACTAGGACTTGTTCCTTCTTGTCTCACCACTGTCCAACGCAAAAGAAGGAGGGGAGGACTAGAAGTGGAAAGTGTCACATCGCGTTGCTCTAGGTGAGATTCCTACTCCTTTCCTCCTCTATCGTGTTAGAAAAGTGGGGGAATTTCTGGAGGTTCTTACGGCCTCCGAGCCCTTGGTATACGTGATATATGCAACGTTGCTAAGTGTCCATAACCTCTCCCCACTCAAGGGTTCTGTCAGTTTCCATTCCCCGAAAATTCAAGGGAATTACTCATTTTACATTGCTTTCATTCAATAACTAAATGGCGAAGTGCACTTTGTTATGTGTCGATACGGATGTTTTGCACTGTGTATTAGTTTTTTGAAGAATTCTTAAATTATTTTTGCCAGGTACAGCTGAAAACGCCACTTAAGCTCGATGTAGAGATTACGCGTTAAAGATTGAAACTTTGAAGCTGCCGATTATCCCGAATTCGAGACGATGAAATTTAAAAAAATTTTCACAACGCGTAGATGACACTTATATTGATCTACAAGCAGAATTTCAAGAAATCCCTAAATAAATCACTTTCGAATACAACTTCCTTAACACTTAGCCAACAGAATGGTAAGATCTCCCCGCTTTAAATTCAGTCGATCGATGATCGATTGGTGAAATCTTCCGCGTCCGATTAAAAATAATTTCCGTCCGATTAATTTGATTAAGCTTTGCAAGAGGTACGAACGTTGGAGGAGTAATCGATGCCACATAAGTTTGCCTCGTAATTTTTACTTAACCGAATGAAATACCGTAATTTTACGAAATTTTTTAGCTTTCTAACGCGGTCGTGCAAGCGTTAAGTAGACAGTAGCCGACACATTTCCTGTAATCAGCAGTCGTTTTCGACGAAGGGAACTTTTTCAATCGATTTCGACCGTTTGCCAGAGTTTCGCGTGTCCACATCGAGCTCGATATCGCCGGCTTCACACCCCATCTTAAACAACGCCATTGAAACGCAGCCGGGAGCGGATCGAACTTTTGCAACAACAGATCGCGCGGCAGTATCCATTAGCATTCCACAATTATCCCCTTCAGAATCTCCGACACGACAACAATTCCCATCGAACAATACCGATCCCCCTAATCCGCGTGCCCCATCTGGCTCCCCCGTGGCAATATCCGCGAAGGTGCGCCGTCCAGGAAGCAAAAATCACTTCGAAACAGAAAAGGTCTTCGCCCTGGCCGCACGGCCCGGTCCGCGGTAGGAAAACCGAGGGGGCTGGACGGAGGGGGATGGAAAGACCCGGGAAGGACACGGACGGAGGACAGAGGGGCGCTGCGGGGGTAGGCAGAAATGGATCCAAGGAACGCGGGGCTCTCGGAACCGGGGCTACTCCAGTTTCGAGGTTATCCCTAGATAGGAAAAAATGTCTCGGGCACGGCAGCTGGGGTAAAATCGTATCTCTCTCTGGGCAGCGTCTCTCCGTCCCACCCCCCGGGAGGGGCAGGGGTGGCACGGAGTCGACCGTCTCCTTTTAACGAAGGGCTCCTCTCGTCGCCGTTGCCGGAGAGTATTGGCTACCACAAGCAAAAACCTGGGAGCCTTGGGTACGTACGTGAGAGAGCGAGCACGGCGGATGCACGTAGACCCGTGCACGTCTAGTGGAACGAGAAAAGAGGGTGACAGAAGAGAGCGAGAGAAGGGTGGCAGAGAGAACGGTGCACGGCTACAGAGAGATAGGGAGAGAGAGAGAGAGAGAGAGAGAGAGAGAGAGAGAGAGAGAGAGAGAGAGGGGGAGGTAGCGAGCGAGCGAGAGAGGGAGAGAGAAAGAGGGAGGAAGGGAGACGCTCGAATACAGAGAGAACGAAGCTGTGAGACTCGTTCCACCGCACACAGGCCATCCTATATTACGAAGTCTCACCCTCTATCCTGGCCAACCTTCCTCCCCCACTGCCTCCCTCCCGCCCCTCCACAACGCTGCCTCATCCCCCGAGCCCTCGAGATGAAACCCAACTTCTCTGCTACCTCGACTCTGCTCTCTCGGTCGTCCCTCCCCCTCGTTCCACGTTCCTCGTTCCTCGTTCCTACCCCGCCTCGCCCTTCGCAGCCCCCTTTCCCTTTGCGCTCGCTATGCCCTGTCGAGGAGAGTAAGGGAGTCCTTTGGGGTTGAATCGAGGATGCGGGGGCGGACGGGCGGGGCGGGAAACGGGACGGGTACATCGGCGCGGAGAAGGTAGAAGGACACGACCGGAGAGAAACGTGTCCGAGAAGCATCCCTATACTGGGTGGCTCCGTATATCATGATCCCCGTTGAATGTCTCGGTTGATTTTGACGTTTCGAGAGCACGCCGCGGGGAAACGTTATTCGCCGCGATGGCGGACATATATATTTTTTATCGGATGTTGGGATCTTGTCGGCGATCCTCCCTCTCCCTTTCGGAGTCGGGGAAGCCAGAGAGACCGGCCGGCTATGTTTATTAATGCCGCGCGCGGCAGGTGACTGGAAAATAAATTCGATTATGCACGACCCGGTGTACCTCCGGTGACCGGGGGAACAATGACATCCAGGTCTCAAGGGCTTTGCTGACGGACTTGGAATGTTCAGGTAGATCAGTACTCGTGTGTCCCTCGTCTGGCGATGGTTGCGTAATTTTTAAGGACGTGTTCGGGAAAATCTCGTTCTACAGAGCGTGTGCCGTGTCTCCGGCGTTTGATTATTGGACGATTCTTTTGTTCGTTCGCGGCGGGGGATGTTACGGGGTGAATGGTTCGTAGAAAGGGTTTTTAATCGGCCAGCTACTGCGACGTTTATTCCCACGTGTAACAGTGGTTGCGTGAGTTCGTGAAATGATTCCATGGGTGGGAGATTTAAGCCTCGTGTCGATAATAATAATAATAATAATAATAATATCCTTTTGTGCACATTCACTTCGAAATATCTTTTGTTCACCGTAAAGTATTTCAATGTCTGGCTAGGTTATGTCATTTCCTATACGTATCTGTTTCGAGTTTATAATTTTATTATAGAAAAAGTACTACAGTTGGACAATAAAGTTTGATATACCGGGTACCCGGGTATTCTTTTGCACATTTTCCTTAAAATATCTTTCGCTTGCGGTGAAATATTTCGATATACGGACGGATCTTTGTTATTTGGCACGTTATAGGAGAAGAGGATAGGGAGTGTAGAAAGCAATAGAACTTCTCCAGGCAATTAATATAAATAATATATATATATATATATATATATATATATATATATATATACATATATATATATATTGTAATATTATAATATAAATAATATTTTATCGCGGTGATAAATATAAAATAAATAGGAATGTATGTTCACATAATTATATAAAAGTTATATAGAACAGTATAACAGTCTTGATTATTGGCAGAAGGGTTAATGGATGAAAGAATCGTTTGGAGAATTACAGTAACTAGACTTTAACCTCTTTGTAATTCGATGATTATGTACTTCAACCATTAAAATCTATTCGAGTTGATTTTAATTTTTTACGATTGCAATAAAGTACACGGTCGAAATGATCTATTTTTTGGTGTAAAAATTAGTGTTTTGAATTTCTATTCTCTAATGGTGTTCAAACTAAATTCAAGGGGAGCGAAATTTCACCTGTGATAGTTTATAAGACTGAAAGACAGATGAAAGAAATGCTTCGATTATATTTCTATGAGTCGTATAAGTTGTTCATGACGTTTCTCGTTTTTAATTGTCTGGAAAATAAAATATAGATAAGTGTTACGTATATTTAATAAACTTTGTTAGTATAATCATAATGGTAATAATATTTGTATCGCGGTCTTAACTACGATCTGAAGTCTTAACTATGAACTGTCTTTAGGAACAAAAGCTCTAATCGAAACACGAGTTTCTTGTGCAATAGAATGCAATCTCGATTATTCGCACTTATTACTGAGCCAGCACGTTTCACGTGTAAGAAACATAATTCAAGGCGATCGTTCCAGCAATATTTATTGTAAAAATTAATATGGATTTAATCTAGCGTTGCATCTAAGTCACTTTCCTATTATTCGAATGTTCATGTTCTCTTAATTAGTTCGGATTAGTTCGGAGCTTAATCACAGAAATATGACTCATGAAAGTATCACTACTTAAATATTTATATTTAAATTTTATTTTAAATATTTATATATTTATATTAAATATTACCGTAGATGTAAATTATTAGTATAAAGCTTATGTTTATGAATATCTACGTTTTAGAAAACATGCGACCGATTTGTATGTTTTGAAGCTACAAAAATATAAATACCAGACGCGTATTTGATAATTACAAATCTGAACAAGTAGAAACAATTAAAAGTCATGCATCGAAATTGAACAAACATGTAAATCGAAGAATTATAACATGAAAATCATTGATATCAAAGGAACAGTGACTGTCTATGCAACTTCAAATTTTCGGTGAAATAAATAATATTTACTGGGTTGCAGATAAAAAATACCGCGCGAAAAAAAACAGTTAATCGATAAACGATACCGTTAGGTTCTCCAGAGCAAACCATGAGTACCGCACACATTCCAGTTCACCGGGATGCCACACGGACCTCCATGGTTTTTTATTTTTCCAAACAATATATGCTTATTTAGCCAAAACAATACACGTGCGGAACAGTGTCGCAATAACAAATAAAAGAAAACCTCCAAAACGTACACGCAAAAGCACCGGTTTTAATCTAAACAAAAGATACATGAACAGGGCGCATTATTTTCCGATTGTAACATTTTTAATTCTCTGCTGTATACAAGATTGTTTGCACTTATAATAATCCCCAAGGATTAATCTACAAAAGAGTAGATTAAATAAGTATTTCGTTTGAGTTGAATTTACAATGAACTCCGACTAATTTTGTATTATATTGCATACGTCCTCGTTTAATTCAACGAAAGCACTATTTCCTTCTCGTAAAAGTTCTTTTCGTAAACTGTGCGTTCCACATTATTGAGCAACACAAACACATGCAGCCATCATGACAGTCGCTGTTTTGTTAAATTTTCAGAACTTCGAAGCTTTTATTTATCCAACCTCGCAATCCTCTATTCGAAATCCGCGTTAGCAAGAGTCAACGCTTAGAAGGGATGTTTTCCAGATGTCCAATTAGTTTCGAAAAACTATGTATTAAAAGTTATAATAACTCACTTTCTATTAACAAATATGAGTGCCATTCGTCTGGAAAGTTTATATTCGTTCGTGCATGTTCTAATTCTGTATGTATGAAATTCTGTATGAAAACTGAACGAATAGCATATTATTCATTTTTCAAGCTGTAATTCGTAACACGATTCTTTCGCCTGCATAATATAATTATGAAATCTTATTTATATTTAAAGCCGAAGCTACTAATGCGCCGGACTTTGGCTCCGTTTCTCTAACGAATATCAAATTTTCCGGGCGAACGACAGTCGTATTTGTGTTAACAGAAGGCGGGACGCTATAACTTCGAATCGTTAGTTATTCAAAACTAATTGGACATCTGAGAAAGCTCTCTCCCCCCCTACCCCACCCCGTTAGAACAAAAACGAGCTTACGAAACAGCTGAACGTCTCTCGGCAAAAGGACGCGGGCAAAAGCGAAACGACGATCCCACCGTCAGATAAGTCGCTTAGTCTTTCTCGGGCTGACGCTATTAAGAGCAAATAAGGGAAAATTTATAATGGAATCCGCGAGGTAAAAAGTTAGTATAGAAAAGGCGAAAAAAGAAGAGGGAAACCGTACGAGCCACCCTGTAGAAGCGACGGTGCACAGAGTCGTGCACACACCTACATATTATATAGCACGTACGCGTGGGTCTGCGGTACGTATGTACGCGTGTACGTATATAGGTGAACGCCGCCGCTAGGCGATATTAATTTCTGTGCAAAGGCTCTCGCCCACCTACCTTCCCGCTGTGCCAGGCCCCTCGTGACCCTGCGCGAGAATGCTCTCCGAGTTGCGACTTTCGGCGGTCATTTCAAACCAACGCCAACTTCCCAGCCCCCGGTCCACACAGCCCGCAGCCCCCAGCCACCCACTCTGCCCGGTGCTCGTGCCTCTTTCCAGCCACCCATCGACCCTTCCTTGGCTCCCTATTTGACCCTTTGCAGGTAGCACTACTCCGAATCCTGGCTCGCCCAGCGAACAGCCAACCTGGCGAAGACCGAGCCGAGGCGTCTCCGTGGAAACTTTCCTGCGGAGAGGTATTCCTGGCTCTCTTTCCTACGAGCCACGCCAGGAACAAGTGTGACGCGTTTCCGGGCATGCTGACAGTGGGAACGAGCCCGAACTCCGGGGCGCTGCAATTCTCCTTTTTCTTTCTCTTTTTTTTTTAAATTGTGTCTCCTAATTTTAGGCCGGCGAGAAACGACGATGAGTGCTCGACACTTGTACAGAGTGGCGGTCGGAAATTTAAGAGCGCGAATTTTCATTTCGCTTAGACGTATCTTGTACAGCTGTGGCTTACGTAATTTTTCGGTTGTTTCGTTTCGAAATCTACGCACGCGGATATCTCGATTTCTTAACGTTCGATTTTGGCGGCACGAGGAGCAGCTGTTTTGTATTGTAAAATTATGAATGTACAATGACGGTTACGTGAATCGTTGAACTCTTTCATTTTCAGTTTTCTTGTAGACCGTACATGTTGTATAAGAAAGAAATGTTTCGAACGAAAGAGGAGCGAAATGTTTCAACGATCAGTTTTTTCGTATTTTTCCTTTTTATCAGAATGTGAAGTATTTACGCATGTATCATTCACGTTGTTCAATCGATAAACATTAACTTGTGATGCTTGCACCTTAATAATTTTTTTATTCTCTATTTAATAGTATCTGATATTTATATAATATATAATATTATATTATATTAAATATTAAATATATAATATATTAATTATGTTAAATATATTTAATATTTAATAGACTTTCGAAAGGCACGATTAAATGTTGTAATAGCAGGCACGATTAAATTAAAGAACTCAAGGTGACCCACATATTTTGATAAAAAGGGAAATAGCGAAAAATTAAGTATCGCCGTGTATGCTTCTCTTTATATCAAACAATTTTGCTTCGAAACATTTGTTTGAACAACATGTAGTTTATAAGAAAAATGAAAGCGGAGGAGTTAAATTACTCACCCTGTATATTCTTTCGACCTTTTAACGATTTTTACCATAACTAGACTGCGGATTTTATGAATTTATGAGAAAAATGAGTAAGTGCTATTACATAGTGGAAACATTGAAACAATTGAAGAATATCGACACGTTTGCTTTCAACTTGTTAAAATGATTGAAGACAGAATGAAGTATTGTAATCATCCTATCCGTTGTTTTGAAGAAAACCCGCAGTTTAATCATAATAATGTATGTTCAATTAAACTTTATTGAATAAATTCTCCATAAATGTATCTTCACAGTTTCAATAATCGTTAATTAAAAGTGATTGTAGTTGAATACTCAAATATATGTTCTGCAACTGATATCACAGTTGTAATCAATTTAAGATACAAATCACACTGGTAAAAAATAACAATTAAGAGTACGAAGACCACGTAAAAAACTAACACTTGAGATTGTTTTATTGTAAACTTAATTTTAACCCTTGACACTCGGATGTCACCGATGAAGCGATACTATACGTATAAATAATATAAAGTAATCATGTAAAATACATAAATAAAAACACGAAACCTTTCATTTAGTAATTCCAATATAATTTCACAGCAGTATAATGATTTTTATTGCAATTGAGAACTTTCTACAGCAAGATTACAATTTTTGCAAGACTTGCTCCATGTTGCTGGTAGATTTGTGAACAAAATCTTCTGACGGATGAAGAAAAAGAAGAGCATAGATGAAAAAATGGATAGAATGTGGATTATTAATTTGGAAAGTTATAGATCGTTCATTAAATATTTATTGTTCTAAAAGATGGTGTTGTGTAGTTTCCCCTATTATAGATCCACCAACACTGAGTAACAAAAATCGAAAAAGGCTCAAAAACGTTAGACACTTTAGGATTGGCAAAACTATACTATTCTCGGACGAATCAAAGTGCAATCGTATTTCTTCTGTTAGATTGCGACAAATACGACATCGTTATGGAGAAGATTTGCGCCACGGAAGATTTTACCAATTTCTTCCTTTCTTCCTGTTCGTCTTAATCTTTTATCTGCTACTGTACGTCGGAAATAGTTGCGAAAAAAACGACTAGGATAATGCTTCTCAGCTTAACCCTTCGAGGAGAGCGCCCAAAAATTCGTTTTCAATTGTCGCAAAATGTTCTAATTGTTTTTTTTTAGTAGGTATAATATTTTATTTACGTATGCTTGTAACTGGGGAAACAAAAATTCGTTGGGACTCAAAGAATTAATAATTAATGTTAAAACTTGTATTTTTTCGATATTCTTAATTTGTAACAGAGTACCTTGCCACATTGTGAATGATATCTACATAACCAAGCTTCCATAGTATTGAGAGAAGCGATTGTGTGAATTTTTGGACTAAGAAACATGTGCGGGTTAACTAATACTTTCTATTTTCATAACATATTAATATATATAATGTTATATTAATATATATAATGTTATATTAATATATATATTAATATATATATTAATATATATAATGTTATATTAATATATATAATGTTATATTAATATAACATATTAATATATATAATAACAAGTCAGAAAGAATAAGTGTTATATATTTATTTCTGTCATAAATGCGTAAAATCTGCAATCTAATTACAATTTAATGCAAAGAATCCTAACGTAACACTTCAATCATTCCTGATTCATTTAAATCAGTAAATAATGTTTCTTTCGTAATTACACGTTCTAAATTTTACTACATAAGCAGGAAGAAATCAAATAATTTGTTTTTATACGCAGTGGCTGAATAAATTTTGACAGACACTTGAACAAATTGACGAGTGTTGGACGAAATATTCAATTGTTCAAGTGAAAGTCCAGCTCTAGTGGACTATTATTGTTTTATGAAGTATTGATGTTTCCATGCTACAAATTCACATTTTACAACGCTGCAGGTGATGTTGTCGCATGAACAATAAATATATTTTTCGTACTGTAGCTTGAACAATTTGATTATCCATTGTAAATGTATGTTCTCTTTGACTCCCGAAATGAAAATGAAATATGACATTGATTTGCAGCAAATTGCATACACAAGATATCATTTGCAGTATTGCAATTGAAGTAGGTATTTATAATAGATGATTTCGATTATTTTAAGATAGAGTATGCTACATCTACCTGCTGTGTTACGAATTCATAGTTACCGCTAGACCGAGGATTCTATGCAATTACAAAAATCAGTGTTTAAAGAATTTTAAGATAATGTTCCATTGGTCTCAACTTGTGTCTATTTAACGCTTGAAATGAATCTAGCTTTCTATTTAATTTTTCTCGAAATTAATCTAATCTTCTATTTAATTTCTAAAATTATAAATTATAAATTTAAAATAAAATTTAATTTTCATTTTCCACAAAAATTCACGAAACAGTTGTTGTAACTTATTACCAAAGAACCTCATTAAATCAATAAAAATTGAAAATTTGCAATTAATTCAACTATAAAAACCGTATGAAGTAAGTAGAATCTCATTGACATCTTTTTAATAAACAATGCACGTACAAAATACTTGACAACTTTATGGTTGGAATAATAAGTGACGCGAGTCACATATTCGTAATTATGAGAAACAGGAAGTATTATCGTTTACTAACACGTGTATCGTTTACTGGTCAAATCTATTGTCAAGATAATTTAGAGTTGCTATAATTTATAATAACTTCATAATTTATTTCACTCGCCTTTCTAACATTTCGCCATATGTACAACATTTTAAAACATAAGTCAAAGTTTTCGAAAACGTGACTTGCGCCACCTATGATTCTAAACCACTCATTCGATAAATATCCTAACGCTTATGGTCTTAACCCGAGAAAGATAACCTATGTCGCAGAGGCGCCTGCGAAGACTGTTGATTTTTGTTAATTTTTCATAGAGGTCTAGTGATTTAAGTTTAAAATTACTTAAAATATAAAAAAATATAATATAAATGCATTTTATTTTTACAATAATGCCAAACCTTTAAAATGACTAGATTAACTTAAATAAATATCCATTGTTAGTATAAAATTGACGCCTTAGAAAAGCATGCGCCTCTGAAGCGTATGGTTATCTTTTACGTACGTTGTCATATGGTTATCTTTCTAGGGTTAAATATGTCAGAATTGCAAGTATCGAAACGAGATATTCCTTACCAATTGAAACAATTTGCATCGAAATTCTCCTTTTCGCGTTTCGAAGCAAAAATGTGTCCGCATAGACATAAGGATCGAGGACTGTTCAGAAATAGACGTAAAAATAAGATTCATGTCGAAATAGATGACGGAATACCTAAAATCAGCTTGCACAGCAATTTCCTCCCGAAAAAATCGTGGTTTGCTGGTTAGGGTCGTTTCAGCGTGCACGCCGAGGATTGGCTAACAGAACATTTGGGTGGGCGGCTGTGCCGAGGTAAACTTACCTGCGAACTAGATAAGGGACTGGTAATCGCAGGCAAATGACAGTTTGTTGTTGGTGTAACGTGGAAGGAGGGCAACTGTGGTCATGGTCACTTTGCTGAAGAATGGCCGTCGACAATGGTACCTGGAAATGGTCCGCGTCGATGTAGCCTTCATCAAAGTGGCTGGAAGTTGAACCCCTGTCTCGATTACTGGAATTGCCAGTAGCGGCGCGACGTTAGAATAGAAGCCCGCGAAAATACTCATCGAGCCACTGCTCCGTTAATTATGTAGCTGGCATATTTAACGACGCAAGTCGTTTCAATCGCGTTACCCCGACACCGACTAGGCGAATTTCACAAATCATACTTTCGTTTATAATTAACGCGCGAAAGAGATCGATTTAAATTATATTTATAGTGTGTCACAGGTAATGTGATGTGACACAGATAATCCTTTTACCTTTCCTCTGGCAGCCATCGACGCAATTAACCAGATTACTCGCCAATAATAGCCGAATTTCGGGAACGAATATCCTGGAAAATTGTATCTTCGCCGCGCCATATTCAACCCGGCGCTCTAACTATAGTTCACCCGGTCGATCTCGCAATGAAACCTAAAATAAAAATTAATCGATTAGAATACGAGAGCGGTATTAACGTGGCTGTTGAGCTCTGTGAAAGGCAGGATAGATTACAGATTTCGAGATTGAAATATTCGCGCGATACGATGCGTGCGTTGCTTTTCTGATTAAAAGAGTTGTATGTTTTCATGAAGGATACGTTTCGATGTGCAAAGATTTATCATATTTGTCGGGATCAAATGGCGTAACTCCCTTATTGTGAGAATCAAGGAGTATAATAATTTTTTACTAACATGTGTATTTGTTTAGGACCAAATTGATTGTTAAATTAATTTACAGGAATTTTATAATTTATATCAGTAGAATTTTAATTACACGAGCCTCTGATATACAGGTACATATACATAAACATTTTCACAAGTACAGTAGCTAACGAAAGTGTTCGAACACTTTTTTACGAAGGCAACTTTTTTCAGACTGGACTAAATGACTCGAATTTTTTTTAAATGATAGCCAACTGATTGAAATACTGTTTCTTAATTTTGCTCTTGGAATGACAAAGAAATAAAGAACTCTCGTTTTTTAACTTTTTTATCTGATATGAAATCTTTTATCTGATATTTTATCCTATA
Organism: Megalopta genalis; assembly: GCF_051020955.1. Lineage (NCBI taxonomy): Eukaryota > Metazoa > Arthropoda > Insecta > Hymenoptera > Halictidae > Megalopta > Megalopta genalis. Next base: position 13,493,066 of record NC_135025.1, on the reverse strand, counting down.
ATGAAAATTTAAAAAAATGCATTTCGTAAATCTCGGTAACTTATATGCACGCTAATAATTTGATCGAAATCGGTTGAGAGATCGATTAAAGATCGCAAAGATCGCAGTTTTGTCACGATTTTTGACACTTTGGACCAAAAACTGTAAGAAATCTGCAGTTCTTTAAATCTTTCAACGCCTGTAGCTTGTCTCTGATTAAACCAATTTTTATCAAATTTTCAGCATGCATATAAAAATTACTGAGATCTACGAAACGCATTTTTTAAATTTTTGTTACACGCTCAGATAAAAAAGTTAAGAAACGAGAGTTCGTTACTTTGTTTTGTCATTTCAAGTAAGAGCAAAATTAAGAAAATTTTCAATCATTTAATCCAGTCTGAAAAAAATTATCGCGTTTTAAAAGGCGCCGAAACACTTGCGTTGGCCACTATAATAGTTCATTTTAAAGCAATTCATATGTCATTCTATTAAAATTGTTAATTCTGTAAATGAATCAGATATATTCAATTCCAAATTTACAATAAAGCATCATTGAAAAAATCACTAAAAGCTTGATCCAGTATTCAACTAAACGTAAATAAAATAAATGTTCTCGTGATTGGTTCGGATAGTAGAGGTCCTACCATAATAGAAAATTCAGTGCAAAGTAAACGTCACTAATATAGACGTTTAACATGTCTTCGAACCAGATTGTTTCCTACTTTACAAGAGTTTGGCAAGAGATTGATCGATGCGATAGGAGGGAAAAAAGGTATGTATACCTAATCAGTTACACGAGATCTAATCTCCAGTGTAGAAATTTTTGTGTTTAGGCGCGTCCACAACTACTGCTTCTATTTCTAAATCGGTGGTTGCTGATCGCTAACAGTGTTTCAAATTGCATAGTTTTTTTTGAGTCTATCGAATTTGTTTTCACGATGCTCTTTTTTCTAATAAATATATAAATAACTTAAATCTGTTGAAATTATTATAACATGCAGCGTTTTTCTGACAGCCGCAGAAATATCTTCTTGACATATTGTGTACGTGTTAAACGCTGACTTAACAAGTAATGAAATTGTGGTAGTAGACAATTCTATTACTATATACAAAAGTATTAAATTATTGTTTCTTTACAATAATTTTCAGTAGTTTCCAGTATTTTCATAAGTATTGTGTAGGTGTTAAACACTGACTTAACAAATAATGAAATTGTGGGAGTAGACAATTCTATTACTATACACAAAAGTATTAAATTACTGAATCTGTTTCTTTACAATAATTTTCAGTAGTTTCGAGTATTTTCATAAGTATTGTGAAGGTGTTAAACACTGACTTAACAAATAATGAAATTGTGGGAGTAGACAATTCTATTACTATATACAAAAGTATTAAATTATTGAATCTGTTTCTTTACAATAATTTTCAGTAGTTTCCAGTATTTCCATAATTCTTACGAGAATCGTTCACGCAATTGTACATTCTGATTCACAGGAGGTTTTAAGAAATGTAGAACGTAAAGTTCACTTCGCTTATCTTGTGCCTCTATCAAGACCTGGGATCGTAGAAACTAGTGCTGGAAGATTTCCAAATTTCGACAAACGACTTAAAAATTTCAAGGCTTTCGAGCAAATCTTGAGAGATTTGGAAGTGATACAAATGTTACACATATGTGTATCGCTAACAGTTGCCTCACATTGTAAAATTAAAGCACGTTCATGAAGTTTAAACAAGTTCATTTAAACAAGCTTAATAATATTAATGGAGACAAAGATGCGACTATTAAATATATACATAAAAGAACAAAATGTTATATAGTACAATTTTTACAGTTTCTATCGTACGTTAAAGAATCAAATTTCGCAATATTATTAGAAATTATTGCAAATACAAGATTTAAATAGTCGATGCATATAACTTCCTGCAAAATTCAAATGTTATCATTTGACATTTGCTTTAGTTTAGCGCAATGAAATAGTAACAAAAATTAATATAAACGGAAATATAAATGTAAATCGATTTTTTTCAGAAGACTGGAAGTTATACTCCTGACTTTCGGCGGTTTCAAATAAATATAATTAGTAGAAAAATTAAATAAACTGTTCGGGCGTATTTGAACACCGTAACACAGCTGTCATCCTATTGTCCTGAAGTTTAATAATTTGATTATAGCTTTTTAGCAGGACGTTTCCGTTACCGAATTCATATAATAGTTCATTCTAATATTTACCCGGACCATATGCAAACAATGTTACGTGGGTTTTCTTTGAAACACCTAACACCTACGCAGACACTAATTATTCAACAAATATACGCAAAAGTTTCGAACTGTTGAAGACGATATTCAGGGTATCCAATGTTTCTTCGCAAAACTGTGTTAGCGTGCTGTATGACAGCGGTCTTTAAATTTTATGAGTTCGGGGACCCCTTCCATGCGATGAACCTTTCGTAGAAACCCTAACCATTTTGTATACATTCGAGTAGAAGATTGATTGCATGGTACTTTAGTTACATCTTTCCTGATACATTTAGTTTACAAAACGAAGTGCCATCATGGTCGACGGTTAACAATTTTCTGCTGTATAATTTCAGGTAAAAGGAAGATGTGGATACAAACACCTTCTTTTTATCTCACACTATTTCCATCGATTTTTCGTATATATGTATCTATTTATACGAAATTAATTTTATGATCATTTTAAGAAAAGTTGAAATGTCAGTGCAGGAGAATGGATAAAGAATAGGAAATTAAAATTAAAATTTTATTTGTCCCGTGATTCCTTTGGCAAAAATACTGTTACAGGATTAAAGTCGCATTGATTTCTAAATCATTAGCATTTTATTTTATGAATGTGGAGTCTTGAAAATAGTAAACATATTTGCCATGGAAATTTGTATCAAGCATCAGAGTCTTACAAGGAAAGAGAAGCATTAATTTAACCTTTGCTATCTAATTAAATGAAAGGTAAATTATTTGCTTGCAACTTCAACTGGGCATCTCTTTGCTTTGAAAGGTTTAACCAATTTTGAAAGTGGTGTCCAGGTATCCTACCTGTACCGATAAGAATTATTTCTTTCCTGAAACTATTTCTTTGGTGAAAGAAACTGTTCCTTTCGTTCTCTATGCTCGCAAAAAGAGGCAATTTTTTTGTTAGCATAATGTTTATATTTACGTTTACTTTTAATAGAAAAACAAAAAGTTCGGTCGGATTCGATGGATCTTAATTATGAATGAAACAATTAATAATTAGTGTTAAAACTTGAATTTTTTCAATATATTTAATTTGACAGTGTATATTGAATAATATCTACTCAACAAAACTTCTAAGAGTATTTAAAAAATCGAATGTGTGGATGAATTTTTATACCGAGGAATGTGTCAGGTTCGATTAACCTTCCTATTTTGAACAAAGCGCATATCTTACTGTAAGCATTATCTTAGACTGAACATTTCTGTGCAAAATAGAAGCTTTTGTGACAATTGCAACACATAAACTCCAAATAGAAATGTATTCAATTTTAATAAGTTTGAATGAGCGAGTCGTAATCTGAATCAACAACTACTTGTATTAGTATCAACCCTTTGCGCTCGAGTGGCGACTCTGAGGCACCATTGAAAATTGTCATACCCCATTCTAAATGATTTTTAGATTATCAAATTTGTTTACATTTAGCTCTCCGCTGTTACGATGGGTCTGAATGTGCCATACTTTCGTTCGAAAAAGTGATACTGTCATGAGAAGTTTGAAATTCACAATTAATTCAATATACATACTTGGAAGTGAGATATCGAGTTCCAAAAAAGGAAACGATGTTTATTCTGCAATTTCTGGGTATCAACAGTATTGCTAGCTTTTGAGTGAAAGTCGTTTGAAAACCGAACTGGGTCAGAGTAGCCAATATGACATACGAGTTTCGAATAACAAGTGATAAAAGTTTAGCTGCTGTATGAGGCAGAAGATTAAATTGCATAGGTATAAAAGGTGTTAAAACGGCTTCGAGTTCGAAGGGTTAATAGGAAGATCGATATATTTAGAACTGCGTCAATTGTATTGGGTTGGCAACTAAGTAATTGCCGATTTCAGTTATAGATGTCTCTCACTCCCATTTTTATGATATCCGTAAATGTTATATTATAAAATTATTATTATTATTATTATTATTATTATGTTATTTTTTATTATCCGTGAATGTTAGCAACTGGACAAATTGAATGCAGCGGTCAAGGAAAAGCGACCAGAATTGGTCAATCGTAAAGGTGTCATTTTCCAGCAGGACAATGCTAGGCCGCACACGTCTTTGTCCACTCGGCAAAAATTGATGGATATTGCTTGGGAATTGATGTTACACCCACCATATAGGCCTGATCTCGCGCCATCGGATTACCACTTATTTCGATCCCTGGACAACTCCCTTCGTGGTAAAACTTTTAACGACGATGACGCTGTAAAATCTCACTTAACTCAGTTTTTGGCCGAAAAGGATCAGACTTTCTACGAGCGTGGAATTTTCAAGTTGTCAGAGAGATGGCAAAAGGTCATCGAACAAAATGGAAAATACATTACAGATTAAACTTGGTTCCAAGTAAAAAAAAAGTTTTATTTCATTGAACAAATCGGTAATTACTTAGTTGCCAACCCAATAGTATACAGTAAATTCTCCCTAATTGACGTTCACATTGTGCACAAAAATTGACAATTTGGGAAGAAGAGATACGATTATTCGAGCCTTTCGGCTCGCTTTTACAATTATTGGCAATCGGTAACTATAAAAACGAGCCGCAAGGCTCGATTAGAGAGTCAATTAGAGGGAAGTTCCAATTTAACACGCGACATTTCTCCCTCCTCGTCACACTAATCGAACCCAGCGCAATAAATTCCCAAGAAACTGCCCCAGAATCCATCAGAACAAACATTCCATATTGGAGCGAACACACCATTTCCGCTAAACATCGCCCGAACAATCTTACCCCCATTCCCATCGTCCGATGATTCATTCGTATAGGAACGCATTCCGATGTTCTCGGTTTACAGCTGGTCTAATTCCGAGCTCACCAAAATCACTACGGACATCCCACTTAATTGAACAATCGCTATGAACCAGGCGCGGGCGCGGACGCGGACGCGACGTCCCGTGGTACAACGGGCTGCGAACCGTCATCGACCGAGTCATCGCTCTCGTCCGTTCAATCTAATCTAATAACAGGCTAGCTGCTCGAAATATCAAATTATACGACGGCAAACAACAGGGCCAGGACAAGGTCGTACGACGAGGACGCTGCCGTAGCGGCGGCTGAGGCGGGGGGGTCAGAAGTCGAAAAGTAGAGTATTCCGAAACGTTTCACGTCTCCTGCTTGGTATGGACCAGCAAGTCGACGATCCTTTGTAATCTCGTTGAAAACGATCGTGGACCATCCACGGTCCGGTGGATCCCGGAATCTAAAACCCGTATAGTGGCCCGTAGCCACCCTCATCGCGCGCATAAATCACAATAGAGGCGGAAAGTGGCGTGGAGAACTTCTCAAGCAGGGATATGTTCTTGGTGTAGTCTTCCAGAGGGCCTCCTCCTCCTCCACCTCCGCCTCCTCTGCCCTTCCAACAGCAGTCGCCCCTCGTCACCCAGCGCCACCGCGCCTCCTCATGCCCCCTTTTTCTCCCCACCGCCAACGGCGCGGCGTCCCATCCTCGACGCTCACCGTCGCCTTACCACCACTTCCATACAGATTCTTTCTCTTCTTTTTGCCGTTCCCCCGGCTTCTTCTTTGCCTTCGCTCCTTTTCAACCCGACTAGTCATCCTTTTTGCGCCGGCTAGAGCCCGGGGAGCTTCTCCGCCAAGTGCCGGCGGAACCGTGTCACGGAGCTGGCACCGGGGCTTGATGCATCGCGGAAATATCGTCGAATCTTGTGCCGCGTAATGCTCCGCGGCCGCGGCAAATTGCATCGACGTTGCAATTTCGGTATCGCGGCAGACTCGCCCAGCCCTCGGGATCCACGGATCCACGGATCCTCGGGATCGAGGAGACGCGCGCCGCCGACGTCGCCGCGCCGCGCCGCGCCGCTGGCCTCGGCCGCCACCGATTTATGGGGATTCGGATGATCTTTGTCCGCCCCGTGGCGTGGCGTACGATACGCCCCCGGTCTCGGCTGTAAATTGTCCGAAGTATGAAATAGCAATAAATGCGGGGAACAGCGGCGGCGCTCAAAATTTCGCTTCCAGGATAATAGCCTGAGACAATGCGTTTGCTCCGGATTTTACTGTTGCGCCGCCTAACATGCCACGCTGTTAATGGACCGCGGGAACACTCTTCCGTGATAAAGTGTGCTTATCATCCTGCTTTAGTCGTCGTAGTCTCCGATGGGGACGGATAGAGACAATTTTTGTGAAAAATATACGTAATGTCTTTAACCCTAGAAAGATAACCATATGACAACGTACGTAAAAGATAACCATACGCTTCAGAGGCGCATGCTTTTCTAAGGCGTCAATTTTATACTAACAATGGATATTTATTTAAGTTAATCTAGTCATTTTAAAGGTTTGGCATTATTGTAAAAATAAAATGCATTTATATTATATTTTTTTATATTTTAAGTAATTTTAAACTTAAATCACTAGACCTCTATGAAAAATTAACAAAAATCAACAGTCTTCGCAGGCGCCTCTGCGACGTAGGTTATCTTTCTCGGGTTAACGAACATGTGTATTACGCTTCATTGACCACCATTGACGATTGTCGTTGTTGTGTACGACGCACGTATTAACCCTTTGCACTCGAATGGCGAGTCTGAGGCGCCGCTAAAAATTGCTATATAATATTAATATTATTGCTATATAATATTTATTAAGTATATATAGTTAATGTAATATTATTAAGATATATATTTAATATTAATATTAATATTATATAGCAATAATATTAATTTATTAAATATGTATAGCTAATGTAATATTATTATGATATATATTTAATATTAATGTTAATATTATATAGCAAGAATATTAATATTAATTTTAAATATATATCATGATAATATTACATTAGCTAACATTATATAGCAATAATATTAACATGAATATTAAATATATATCATAATAATATTACATTAGCTATATATATTTAATAAATTTGTTTACATTGAAAGAATGATTAAAAGTGTAGTTATTGTACGAGCGAGTAAACCGACTTTCGTATGCAAACGATACAAAAATAATACAACATTGGAAGAAATACCTTAGTCTTAAAGCTAAAACAGCTTCGAGTGCAAAGGGTTAATAGCAAGGAGAAGTCTTAGGTTTATAAATAATTTACTATGTACTTTTCAATCAACCTTGCTCCTTGCGCATTTATTTATATACTTCCTGTTCTTCTGTATTTTTAAATGGAGCTTATTATTATCTTTTTACTATTATTAGTACAGTCGGCGCGTAAAGTGGTAACGAATATCGAACGTCTTGATAGTGTCCGTGGTATGAACTTTATAATTAAATGTTATAATTAAACCGCAGATCTTTAAGTGAAATAAATACGCTGTTTTAACTGTGATAAATCACAGCTAACAGATTTGATCGTTTGGAAATAATGTAAGGGTGTACGAGTGACATAAAACAAGGAAATCGGCTTTATGCGAAGCGAAAAGTAAGAAAGCGACGCGTTCCTTTATATAGGAGAAAATAAATAAAAACGTTACTGTAACGTGGCTAATGAATTCAATGAATGAATTCATTTAAAACTAATGTTGCTGCAACTTACAGTTTATTGAAAATAACGGTTCCCGTTTTCGAGATCGGGCGTTGAAAAAGGCGGCTGCAGTATCGTAGATTGTATGTAAACAACGATAGATTTCACAGATTCATTAGCATTATTTATTTGATCGAATATCACTTTTCCTTATAGTGTTAACAACATAATTTCTAGTCAATTTGTCTTCTGTATTATGCAGGCTTGTACCGACGATTGTTTTACAACACGGTAATTACAGGCTAGCGACTTCGATGTTAGTTATTTCATTGAAGTATTTGATCTCTGTTCAATTATGCGCATAATAGCAATGCGTATAATACCCAGCTTCGACTACGTACATATATTTAAAGACAGGTTTCGCGAACATTTTCTTTTCCTATAATAAATATTGTTAATACTCTGCCCAATAGATTGTAATAGCATAATACACACCATGATGTTCTATAAATATCGTATTTATGCATAACGTCGAGCTCTGCACGAAAACAAAATCGCGACACGAAGTATACACTATGTAACGCAATCAAGATCATGTTATGTAACACTAATGAAGTACTACAGCTTGCGATAAGTTACTTTATGAGCCATATTTTTCAGCTACGAAAATTTCCCTGCGTTTTAAACTTCAACGTGATTTTGGCGTCCACATTCAGCCAATGAGATTGCGAACTTTGATCCGCAGGTTATGGTAAAGTATTTTCTCAGACAAAAATAAAGAACTATGCCAAATCTTGTTTAAAACGTATACAATAGATACAACACATTAGCTTCGGAATTTTTCTTTCTTTGAAACATTATATCTACGCTGTGTAACTGGAATCATTTACTTTGTACATAATATTAAAAAAAAATATATATATATATATATTATAATTAATAATAAATAAATAATATATATTAATATATTTGCAAAATATAATCACAAGATAGGAAATTGTATTTTTCAATTAGTTGTTTTCACGTGAGAAATAAATTTTCCCAATAATTTTCTATTAAAAATGATCATGACTTCCCATTAAATCGATCATTTATAACTAGACAGCGTATTTCATAAATTCATTGGAAAGATTGTGATCAAAGAAATACAGAATACTGAACAAATTGAAGGAATTTAAGGACGCTCTGTTACATTATTTTCAATTTAATAAAACAATTAAAAGAAAATATAACATTTAGTATTTCCATAGAGTATTATAATTTTTATAAATTACCAATATATTACCCGAAATCTGTAACACTTATTCCCAGCCGTCACCGCCAAAGAAAGCCGTCGATTTTCGAAACGCTCGAAATAATTCCTCAGCGATAGCGGGGAACTACCCAACTAAAATTAATTCAACCCCCACAGGGTTTACTTAACTTGCGAGATCTTCCTCAGCGAAATTTCCCTGAAAATTTACTTCTGGGTCCGAGTGCCCGATGATTAATTACGTACTGGCTCTTCACCGGTCGTTCGCGACGTTTTAATCCGTAATTTTTCTTACAGTCAATCTTATCATAGATTCCCGGTGAATCCAGCCCCAGATACAGTCTACGTAACCGCAGCTATGAAAGCACATATATACGGGGGCACTTCTGCAACGAACATACCCGCACACGAGTAGACGTACACACTGACGGAAGCACGAAGATCGTAGAGGGAACAAATATGGGGGTGGAAAGACCGAACGTCGTCCTTTATACCTTAGGTGGTCCCCGTGGATCCTCCGGCTGAGTCCTCCTTTCGTATCTTTACCCCCATTTCATCTTCTGCCACCCCGCCGGCTCCCGGCCACCCTTATTCTCTTTCTAGCCTACGCCGTGCTTCTCGGATCGAGTCTCTTAGGTTGGGTTCCCGTTCCCCCACCCCTCGCGCCTGCCGCCCTTTCGAACCGCCCGAGGCAAAAAACCTGCCAGCCCTTCGCTGGGGGGAGTAAAGGGAACGCGAGGGGGGCAACGGGTAGACGAGGGGCGGTCGAGGCGTAGGGGGCAGCTCTACCGGTAGATGAAGGTGGAGAGTTATTTTTCGAGGGCTCCGGACGATGATTTTTTGCCCCTGCTCCACATCCTGCGGAAAATCGATGCGGCACGCTTTTCTGCAACCCTTGAACATCCCTGCGATAATGTTTCTTTCGGTCTCTCTTTGCTTTTCACCGTGCGTAGTGATTCCGTTTTCACGATGGATATCCTTTTCGACAATGAGATTCTCCGATTCTGCGCGACCGATTTTGATACCAGCGTCGCACTAATAATAAATGGGGGACACAGAAACAAAGGCTTCTATCGAAATGGAAAAGTCGGAATTAAATCGTAAAAGTTACAATAGCTAAGATCGACGACGAATCCGTTGAAGCAAAGATTAGATTTTCCACATATGGAAAGAAAAGATATTTTTTAAACGACTTGACACGACTTGACAGGTTACACTAACCAATTAGTGTAAATGCGTGATTTAAGTGTAATGTCAAAGGAAATGAATAATGTTTCTCTAATCATTCGTGTATTCGTATTTTTACAATTTATGTAAGCTGAAAGAAGTTTTAAGGAAATAATTCGTCAAACGCTTCTTACAGAATATTATCGATATCTCAACATCGAATTCAAATAAATTTAAAATTACAATCTCCGAAATATGTTATAATTAATACTATTTGAAAGTGTAAAAAGTAAAACTTAAGGATCACAAAATATGTACTCTTACGAAGAATATTTATTATCTTGGATACTTTTAAAAGAATATATTTGTATACATCGATTTCCTTATTTCTTGCAAAAATTGATTGATTGTGATTCATTGAAGCTGTTACAAAGCAATATCTCAGTTATCGTTAACACATGTTGCAGTGAAAATAATTTCTTTTTAAAGGTCATATTTTTGAAGGTTTCGAGGTAATCAATATTATTTTTCTTTTCAGACGGCATTACATATTTCTGTGATTATATCATGATAGTTAAGATCAAGATGAATCCAATGACCTATAGTAATCGAAAATCGGCTACTAGCTCAATAAAAAACCGAATTAAAAAGTGTGCAAAAGTCAATGGAAATAATTTTGATCATTTATTCGAATTAATTTTTCATTGTTGATCTCTCTCTCTCTCTCTCTCTCTCTCTCTCTCTCTTACAGCTATTTCAGCATTCATATTCATTTCTAAATGTTTCAAGATTAATTTATTCATACTTACGGTCACGCGAAGATCACGTTATTAAGGTCACATTAATCACAGGTCATTGGATTCGTTTTGCTCTTAGCTATCATGATACAATGATATAAGTATGTAATCCCGTTTAAAACAACCATCGATGACTTTAAAATCTCGAAGGATGCAGACTTCCCAATTATCACAAGAATTACCACCTGCCCTAATATGGGATACGATACATCGTTTTTTGTGGACCAGTCGAGGAAGGGTGTACCGTTTTCAAAATGCAACCTCCTTCAGCAATGGAACGGCACACTCGCTAGAGGATATAACTTCCTCCCCCTATCGAACTGTTTCTTCCACAACTGGAAAGAGTTCGGGAAGTCAGTACAGAGATCACTCCTTCGCATTCTGCAAAGTCGCGTTCTGGAGCGAGAGACAGTCAAAGGTTTCCGTGTACAGCGTCATAACGAGCCAAATGGTTCACGTGTACGACCTTCGGTTTCGACATCGATAGGTGATATCGTTAAGGCGATCTCACATCACACAAGGACCTTCCGTCCTTCGTGGCCGGTACAACCACATTTTCTCGCCTGTAGCAAACGTAATCGATTTAGCCCGAACATCAACCATCTACAGTAAATTCTCCCTAATTGACGCACAACTTGTACACAAAAATGGACAGTTTGAGAAGCCGAAGTACGATTATAAATAACATTGCAGCTCGTTTTCATAATTGTTGACCATCGATAACTATAAAAAACGAGCTGCAAGGCTCGAACAATCGTATCTCCTTTTCCCAAATTGTCTAGTTTTGTGTACAAGCTAAGCGTCAATTAGGGAGAATTTACTGTATCTTGTGTCACATCACGTCACATTTTTTTACCACTTCGGAACCTTTCGCGAAGCCCTCTGCTCCCGAGGCAGGTGTTTAGAGCATCTCTGATGAAGATCCTGAAAATGATCCGGCGTCAATGTATTCTTTTTCATCTTCCTCGGAGCCGAGTTTTCCCCGGACTTCAGCAACGGTACTTGTTCTCCTTTCCTCATTTGCGAAGTCCAGTTAACGGTCATGCTTGTCCAGGTAGCAAATTCCCAAAATATTGGGTTGGCGACTAAGTAATTGCCGATTTGTTCAATGAAATAAAAATTTCTTTTTACTTGGAACGAAGTTTAATCTGTAATGTATTTTCCATTTTGCTCGGTGACCTTTTGCCATCTCTCTGACAACTTGAAAATTCCACGTTCGTAGAAAGTCTGATCCTTTTCGGCCAAAAACTGAGTTAAGTGAGATTTTACAGCGTCATCGTCATTAAAAGTTTTACCACGAAGGGAGTTGTCCAGGGATCGAAATAAGTGGTAATCCGATGGCGCGAGATCAGGCCTATATGGTGGGTGTAACATCAATTCCCAAGCAATATCCATCAATTTTTGCCGAGTGGACAAAGACGTGTGCGGCCTAGCATTGTCCTGCTGGAAAATGACACCTTTACGATTGACCAATTCTGGTCGCTTTTCCTTGACCGCTGCATTCAATTTGTTCAGTTGCTAACATTCGCGGTTAATAAAAAATAACATAATAATAATAATAATAATAATTTTATAATATAACATTTACGGATATCATAAAAATGGGAGTGGGAGACATCTATAACTGAAATCGGCAATTACTTAGTTGCCAATCCAATACATTCGTACATCACACTGACGAAGGACTCCTCGTCGGAAACGGGGAGACGCAGCTTACCAAAAACCGGCGATCTCTGTCCGGTGACCGAGAAGATCTTCACTGTCGCCATGCTGGTCGAATTAGTCTGTCCCGCAACATAATTTTTCCACGAAAGATTGACCGGTAAGCACGTATCGAAGATCATTTTCCTCTTCCCGACTCCAACGATGCCTACGACAAAGAAATATTCTTCGCTGAACAGCATCCAAGCGCAGCGCGATTAAGGGGAGGAGCAGAAGACAAAAGTCGGACAGTCCTCCTTTACTGCGACTACTTGTCGTTTTCCTGCGACCTCCTCTTCTTTCCTTTCTTAGGACACTATCGTTGCAGGTGGCCCTTCTTCCCGCAGTTCCAGCAATTCGGCAACTTCCGTTGTTGCCGAGCCGCACGCTCCGGATGTTGTTCGGCCGTTCATTCCAGCAATCCCTCGAAAGTAAACGGACGTTTTATGCTCCGTTCATGCATTTGTCTCTTTGGTGTTACTTTATCGGGAGCTTCCATCTCCAACGCTCTGGTGGACCTAGCTCCGAGAGATGCGGCACCCTCATAATCCCAATAAGCAGTAGATGCCTTAAAGACGTCTTGTTTACGTCCATTTTAGATTTTCACGTCTTACGGCTTAAAGTGGACGTCTTAAAGAAAACGTCTAATTCGGGTTCGACGTTCTTTTAACGTCTGGTGTTTGTTCGTGCCGTCTTTAAGTCGTCCGTTTCGAGCCGTTTTTAAAACGTTTGTTTCTAGACGTCTTTAAGACACTTGAAATATTTCCTCGAGGCGTTATCTACGTTTTCATGATTTTCTTTGAATAAATCATTCAAGTTCTTTCAAATAGAACTTCGTTATGGACGATGAATCCAGAAGATAAAAATTAGCACACCGATCGGCAATTTACTTTCTATAGAGATAGATTTTCCACACGTGTATATTACTCCTAATTTATTAATAGTTGATTTCTTAAAATCCGCTTCTTCATGTAATCTCTATTTCTACATTTCTCACAAATAATCTGCAAACGACCTGCGAACGGCCAACGGAAGGTCTACGAACGGCCTATAGACGTCTTAAAGACGTCCATAAGACATCTTGATTTGTAACAGGACGTTTCTAGGCCGTTCGTAGGCCGTTCATAGGACATTCGGGACGTCTTGAAGACGTCTTCGTGCTATCTGGGATGCAGTATCCTCCTCATCTCTTCAGTGGCCAGCACTGTCACGAACTGAGAGGCGGTCAAATAATTCCGAGCACCGACCGGATATTTCGAAAACGCGGATTGCGCCAACCCCTCAATTTCTGTGGTTTACAATTTTGAAACAGGATATAATTTCGTTTCATAAAATTGTTGTGCCCAAAACGGATCTGAATTGCCGAAACTATTTCGCTGAAGTCGAAATACTTATCGGCGGAAAGTGAGGTCAGTACTCCCCGAGCCGGAGTCTCGTGACGTGAAACCGTCATAGCGCGTCGACTTCACTGAGTATCCTAAATCGGACACGGAGCGCATCGTTCCTCGACCCACGGGCAACGATGGCGTCGACTGGGACGTGACCACAGGAACTGTTTCTGCAGTTGTTCGCTGATTACTTGTCGGAGGTTTGCGAATGGGATCTTCAATGCCGGTATTACATTCCCGAACGATTCATCGATCCATCGATGCCGGACGAGCTCTCAACGCTGTCAATTTCTCTTACTCTACGCGTCGCGGCATTTTTATTTAGAACATTACAATACCAAATTATATACAATAGTAATTATATAACAGACATTTGGTAGCAATAGTAAGTTGATCGTTCGACGGTCCGATCTCGACTGACGACTGTTCGTCGATGCGACAGTTGCGTGGCAATTCCTATCGTCTATTATCTTTAAATATATATGTAGGGTGTCCCAGAATTATGGTATTTCCAGGGAATGGGGGATTCTCGAAGTAATATGTAGCAACTTTTTCCTTAGCGAAAATGTTCTACGAGGCTTTGTTTACGAGTTATTAACGAAAAACACTGACCAATGAGAGGCGAGCTCGCGTAGCGCTAGTCTCAGCACTAGCTGAGCTCGCCTCTCATTGGTCACTGTTTTTTTGTTAATAACTCGTAAACGATGCCTCGGGGGAAAGTTTTGTAAAGGAAAAAGTTACTTCAAATGATCTCAGGAACCCCTCATTTCCCGGAATTGCCAGAATTTTGGGACACCCTATATATGAGCCGTTTATTTTGAAAGTGGCATAAGTCACTTTTTCAAAAAAATCGAGTTAATGACAACACTAATTACAATTGAACGGTATCTTTTCATTAAAAAAAAAGTGACTTATGCCACTTTCAAAATAAACGGCTCATATATCCTACTTAAAAATTATATTCATCTCTTACTTACAAGTATTTCCATCTTGTCTTACACTTTGTACACTAACAATATTTACACTTTCAACAGTTTTTAAAATATAAACAAAGATAATGTAAAAGTTATTTTCACACGTGATGTAGCAATTTTTTGCGGTGAAAATGTGGTGAAATTTCTTTTTTTCATAATAGTAATTCGCATTCATACAGAGAGTAATTCTTTTCTTTGGGTGCCCGTCGATATTTTGGTAAAACGAAGTGTATGTGTTCGAAGCAGGGGAAAATCTATAAGGCTTTCCTTCCTCCTCTTCTTTAGCTGTCACTAAATTTTCCTCGATATTTCTGAAACGGAGGACAAAGGCCGAAGCACGTCGGAAAAGAATGCAAAAAGGTACGCATGGGTTAGAAGGTGCCCGGGGACGAGGGTTGATATGGAAAGATATTTTTCAGGCTTCTGCCCGGTTCGCCGAGCCTTATAGAAACCAACCCTCAATCATGATCCCGGATTCCCCTCGTTCTGCGGGTTCGCCCGTTGATCCTCGTCATCGTACATCGAAAAACATGTATGTATGTATTAACGGGACGCTCGCATTTTTGGCCCCCTTCAAAGGGATTAATTACCAGAGTGATTTAATACACGCAGCGTGTGTCCTAAAATTTCTCTTGTCGCAAATTTAATTTCGCGTTAAAAATCAGAGAAATTTGTTATGTTTAGCGAATTTTACACATCATTCCCATTTCGTCTAGAGGCTGCAATTACATTGTTCAAGTTTACTAATCTTTAACTGTTCGTTATCTAATTTAAACTGTTTCCTGTAATTTAAAGACTTACTTTTTAATAAATATATTTAATATTGACTTGAAAATCTCATGTGTTACATTAAATTACATTTTTATAACCTCACAGTGTTGAGTAAAATTTTCATTTACTGTGATCTATGCAAATGTAATTATAGTAATAGTTTTGATAGCTTTAAGTAATGTGCATGTGTATATGTAGTGTGTTCTACTAGCTTTGCATGTTACTGTTTTTTTAAACCTTCCATAACCTATGAATACGTAGAGGATCTGATAACTACTTAATAATGCTTTTAATTTCAGACAATCTTCGCAAAATTTTTGTAACACCCTCGTGTGTTATTGTTTGCTTTTCCTCTGTATAAGTGCTTTATAACGTTTCAAACTTTATAATAATAAATATTAAATATCATTTTAATTAATTACACAAGTTGAACAATTATCGACAGTTTCTTATCGTTAACCTCCAGGCTGAACTTAACATTGGTCCATAAATATACAGCTTAAAAAATTATAAATTAAACAGCTTATAAATTACGTATGTAATTACAAATAATTCTTTCATTTTTATAAATAAAAAAGCTTATTCAATATTTGAATCGACTTTTACATCAGAATAACATAATCAACCAATTTATGGAAAGTACGTCCCCAGCGGGACAGGGAAGGAGTTAACTGTAAGCTTTTGATAAATATGCTTATTATTAGCTCGAATGATAATTTGTTTAGCACCTGTAACAATTCCTTATGCACATGCTATCTGATTCGTTTGCACATAATCAATTTGCTGTATAATAAACCAGTGCTGCGAGTGGTTGCAGGTGGTGGTAAAAATGCAAAAATTCATTGCTTTAGACAAAACGGTGTCCATATAACAAATATCGATCGACTGTTCGCATTAACTCCATCCTATAATCACGCTTTGTCGGTCTCTTCATAATCGTATTTGCATCCCTATTACCGTATTTTGAAGGTAACTGACAGCAGGCGGACCTTGTTCGAATGTAGCTGACGAGGAAAAGAGACACAGTGATGAACCAGTCAGCCGTAACAAAATAGAAGCGACGAATTCAATGAAACAATGACAGAACCTTGTCCACGGTTCGCTATAATCGCATTGTCGGCCCGGAGTGGCAAAACTGTAATACTACAAGCGAAACTAACGCTATAAAATGGTAATTCTTCTCCAACAGTTTTCTCAACCATTCGCTACATGAAAAACAGAAAATGTTGCGTCACTTCGCAAATGATACGCAACTCGGTTAACTCTTGAGCTCCTTTTGCATATGTGCAAGTTCATTTCCAAAGCTGATTAGTAGACTGCGGAACTTTATGCAAAATAAAAATTTCCTGCACCGATTGCAGGAGATTGGAGTCAGATTAGACTTTCCCTTCTTTCTTCCATAACTTTAATTGGTCGAAACTAGTGTATTGACATTATTTAATCATCTCAATTCTTTCATCGTTGGTTAAATCTGCAGTTTGCTGATTACATTGTTGCAACAGAAACTGAGAGGCGAGGAAGAAACAATTTCCTAATATTTGTGCAAATTTATAATTGTGCACAAATCCACTTGCATCTTGATTCATATTATTTTTGAATACATAATTCACGGCATTTTTCTTATTATTGATATATAACATGTTTTTAATAAAATTTATTAATATTTGGAAGATTGACTTTTATGATAAAATGGATATAATATTAAATGCAGATGTACGTGAACTTAGTGTGAATGTCCGGATGAATTTGATTTCCGAGATTAAAAATGCATTTTAACTTGATCGTAATGGCAATGATGACAAAAATTAGGGAAGTATTTAGTAGTGAAAATGCTTATATATATTTGGTACAGGAAGAGAAAAGAAGACAAAATAATGGTATTAGAAAAGGAATGGAAGACTAAAAGTGCATGTAAAAGAGTTATTCAAGTGAATATGGCTATACATAATAGCAATTGGGTATACATACCTTGTAGACAAATATTCAAGAATATGGATTAACATTTGAATGGAAAAATTAATAGAAAATAAAGTCTCATTTTTTAACTTGTGTGTTTTTTAATAAGAAATCTAGCTGCTGATGTCGATTTGCAATATCTTAATTTGTAACTCTAATGGTTTTCGAGATCTTGACCAAATAAGGTTTCGAGGCTGCTAAATAGGAAAGAGGGTCGATCAATAAAGATATGAGTCAAATATTTTTCTAAAAACTATTCCAAAGTTTCATCGAAATCGGTGTGTATTGTTTCAGTATATTACCTTGTTGGTGCATCAAAGAGAAAATAGATCTAAATAAGTAAGATCGTCGGATCATCTTGGACTATATTTTGTTATAAATCGAGGTTTAAATTATTACTTCAACTGAATTAATCGATATGAACGAAATTAAAATCGTTTACAAAACAGCGAATACCCAAGATTGACGAATGTGATATCTGTGACGAATACAAATAGAAGTAAAAATATTTGACTAAGTAATAAATTCGTCATATTTTACCTTATCTCGATCACCTAAGCTTCATTACTCCCACGCATCTTAACCCGATGCGTTATAAATGGCACAGATTTATTCATCTACCATTCATCTATTTTAAATCGAAATAAGATCGATTTTGTCTGTTATCGATAGTTGATCATTACAGTTGATGCGGACAATAAATATCAATTTTCCCACCGTCGTAAGAATTGACTAAGAAATCCTAGATTAAAGGGTTATCGATATCTTAACGCCCATTATCGATACAGTAGAACCTCGATTATCCAGTCCTCGAATATCAGAATTCTCTTTTGTCGAAACGCGTCTCTAACCGTTCTATTGTCTCAACGTTCACGTCACTCTGCTTAGCCCGAATTATCGAGGCTCCGCTGTATATCGAATTATCGGCAACATATCGATATTATCGATAGCCGTCGACAACCGTGTCAATAGTCACACCTCTAGTCTTCCGCGTCCGATCGGGGGAGTCCCGGAGGTCGCGCGAGGGCCGTTAACACGCGGCGTTCGTCGCGTTGCGTGAGCCGCAAAACCCGAAGAAGGATCCTCCGCGGACGGAAGGAACGCAGGATCGTACGAAAAATCATCATCAGAACGCGGACGTCTGTTCAAAGTGCATACGACTAATTGCGCGAGCGGCAGTCCGAAGTAGGACAAAAGGAGGGACGGGGAACAATGCCGGATGACCGGGCTCGAATGGTTTCTTCAGGGTAACACGTCGGGATTAAACGTTCTCTTTGTTCGTCCGAGCCAAAGTCGCCAGTCCGGTCTGTCGGTACCCCTTTGTCCTCCGGTGTCTTTTTGCAAGAAACTTCTCTTTCTATCTCTGCCCGCCCCCTGTCGGCAACCCCCGGCCCCCCGGCCCCCTGTGCCCCGGTGTGCCTCCCTCCTCGGCGTCGTATTAGACCCTTAGGTAATGCCGTCGTCCCTGCTACCCCTGTCGTCCGCACCCAGTCCCCTACAATTCCGACCTCCACCCTTCGCAGACCGAAACTCCCGGACTCCCGGCTTCCATCCAACGAACGAGCCCCCGCAGCTCTCTCTCCCACTGTCTCTCTTTCTCTCTCGCTCGCCTGTTACCATCGAGCTCCTTCCCCGGCAGGAGCGAAGGAAGGACGTCCGGGGGCCAAGAAAGGGAGGTTGGGCGGAAGGGTAAGTTTCTTGTTAGGGTCCAGACTCACTGGCGACTCCTAAGTTGCTATAGGTATGTGCTTCGCAGCACGGAACGAGCCATGGGTGGAGCCGGGGCGGGGAGCAGGCAGCTAGCGAAGGGTACAAACAACCGTGGCTCGACAAACAAACCGACCGGACTCGAGCCCGAGCCCGGGCCACCGAGTCGAATTGTTTGAAGATTAAATCAGCCTCGAAGCACGACACTGTACGACCACTTTGCTTCGATTGCTTCCATCGTGGTGAGGAACGGGGAAAGGCGGGAGCGGGCCACGTGGAGCGTACTGCCACGCCGGTGGCTTTCGATGCGGAGGACCGTCCCGAGGTGTGTCATCACGCTCCCCTAACGGCACCGCTCGCCGCGGCCGCGGCGCTGCTTCTTCTGGGATAATGGTTATTAGCTGTTTATGCTTCCCTTCGGCGACGACGTTCCCTAACGAATCTCTTTCCTTTGATGCGCCCCGATGTCCCAGATGCACGTTGCCCGGCAGAAAATCGAAGCCGTAAAGACGTTAGCTGGTTTCTGCGGCGCTGCGTTCACCAAGGTTCCCCGCGCCCGCGTGCGAACTTCATATTCACGTTTGATTTCAACTCCTTGAGCGCCGCGGATGCATTGTGCGCGGCCCGCGGAAGCTATTTGTGCGGACTGTAGCCGCATATGCGCGTCCGGCAATTGATTGTAGCTTATACAGGGTGTGTTCCATTCGAAGTTACGCACGGAATTATCTCAGAAACTAGGGTAAGGGCCCCGATTACAGACACATCCATCCCTTCATTGCCATCTACGAGCTATCTCGTGGTACACGCCTATCACGATGCCTCCATTAGTGTAACAACGAAATTGATTTATTTAGTGTTTTTTACTTATTATTATTTATTAGAAGGGAGAAATGCTGGCATCGAGAACAGATCTCTGCAAAATAGGCATGCAGGCAATGTGTTAAGCAGTAATTTATCGTTCATCCATACATTCTCAGCTGAAATTTACGTAAATATTCACTTTTTCTTGCATTAGATAATTATTAGTTCTCTCTAGTTATACAACTAAATATTTTCGGAATGTTGAAGCTTTAAATTTGATATAAGATTAATGACAAATAAAAATAATGTAATTGTCCTAAGTACCGATGCTTCGAAAAGCTATTTGTATCAGTTATACTGAAAAACCAAATACCGACCCAAATACCGATAAGTCCCTATAGTTTGTTTAAAATTCGTCTCAATTATCGATGCTTCGAAAAGCTATTTGTATCAGTTATAATGAAAAACCAAATACCGATAAGTGCCTATAGTTCGTTTCAAAAAAAATAGGTGAAATGAAACACCCTGTTTCACGGGGGACATCTCATAATGGTCGCAAATTTCTGCTAGGTGGACCTGCTTGCAATATTTCAGGTCAACCTTGATAACTTTTGAAATGGAACTGTATATTTTTTTATGTAAGCGAATTGTGCATTTCATTGACCTAAATACTTTGGTCTTTGAGCTTCACTTTGTTTACATACGAAACGATGAAATACTAAAGGGAGATAAACTTTTGGCACGTTTATCGAAGATTTAAGCAGCATCAAATGATCTTGAACGATCTTCAAAGACCATGTGTGTCATTAAATTTATTTTGAAATGCACTATTCGCTTAATAAAAATATATATATTGTTCTGTTAAAGAAAAAAAAATCAAGATAACCTTCGTGTAACCTCGACATAACCGGAAACCAGTGAATGTAAGATCGTAACATTTAGGTATTTAACAACGAATTGACGATTATTGAAAAAGTTGAATTTATTCGGACGTGTGTGGTAAAATTTAAACATTGCGATGCATAATCTCTTCGATTATGCAGGAAAAATTCTCGATAATAATATTTTAATAATAATATTAAATGGGAAATTAAAACGGTAACATGTATCTCACGCAGAATATTTTGGTGCACATTTATAATAACTTTTATCGCCACTCTCTCTCTCTCTTCATTGATCATTTAATCAATATTAATCATTCTATCACACACACACACATTTAACACATTAACTCTCACTTCTCTCACATAATTCGATTATTCAATTATATCAATTTAATCAAAATAACTCACATTGAGCTTTCTTTGTAAGCGTCCACGAAAACTTAACTAAGTCAAATAATCTCACATATTCACAAATCTGAACTAATAAAAATAATTCCACATGTTCACGCACTTCAACTAATGAAAATAATCTCACACACAGGAAAACGACATGACCAAGAAACCAAGACTCGACATGATGGCTAAAGATTAAACGACATTAACATTCACATTACTATTATTATTTTTAATTATTATTATATTATTTATTATTATATTATTATTATATTAACATTAAAAAACATTGATGAGACAGTATGTGACTTAAAAGTTACAGCGAGCTAGAACTTTTCTATCACGTTTGTCTTCAACTTATTAATATTATTAAATTTAAACTTATTAATGTTATTATTTCTAGCATTTGCAACAGATGCAGAAAAATATTTCATACAAAGATAGTCTAATCATAGTACTAACCAAACAGGTTCTTCGTAGTTGAAAATATCACTCTAAATCTAAACAATCAATACTACATCTCAATATATTTTTTTGTAAATATCTTAATAAATATTTGTGACTAACTGTATATGTGTCAACTTGTATTTTGTATTCGAAATATCAGTAAATTTTAATTTTAACTTCTATATTGATTTCATTTTTTCTAAGTACAAACTAATTTCATTCAATCTGTAACGAGCGTCGTTGTCCATGATATCCTTTCATTAATGCTAGCAGCGTGTTTCTAACCTAACCAGTTCTAAGTTTAATATACGTCTCGTTCGGAGAATTATGTGTCGCGTACGTGTTTCAAGAGTTCACGATGGAGGAAAAATCGAAATTTTTAAACAGCCGTTTGTCCCAAATGAAATAACAAAGTGCAGCAAATCGATGGTTCAAGTGGAAGTTCGAAGCGCGCGGACCCGACCGACAAAACATTTCCGCGCAAACGATTAAAGCCGAAGGTTCCGAAAGTAGGAAGCACCTCATCGGAATCGGCGTTTCGGCTTGAAAAATCAAACTTTCACTTAACGCGATTATCGCGAATATACGGCACAGTTAAACATCTTGTTTAATCAAAATTCATTCATGGAAACTCTTAATGCAATCGTTTAAAAATATCGTTTTTATTCGACTTCCAACCACTCTTCATTTTATGCAAAATTCATCTTCTTTTATTCGCATCCTAATAAAGCTATTATTACGTAGTTATCTTTCAGAGTGAAGTATGCTTGGATTGTCGAAGGAATTTCGGAATTTCTGAAGGGTTAGGGGTTTTATCTTGGAAATGAAGCATATGGTCTTGACGAGAGGGTACGTCAAAATTTTGCGAACCGGGAACTTCGGAACAATTATGATGTTATGTACAGCTCGGATAAAACGGATCGATTCTTCCACACTGAAAAATTAATCGAACAAACGGTTGTATGGAAGTGTTAGAACAATTAGCACGTTGAAGTGTCAGCAACTGTTTTAGCAGATGTACCGAGTTCTTCTAGATTTTATAATTTATTGTTTTTCAAAAATTTCCATGAACAAATGTATACGCTATGAGTCATAACTTAATGGCTACTAAATAATGCTCAATTTCTTCATCGATTTTTTAAAGTTCTAAACACAATAATCACGTTCGAAATTGTACTAACATTAATGATTTCCTCGATAAATTCTACTGTCTCAAAATGCTTCTGGAATTTTCAAAATTTGTGCACTCCAACTGAAATTTCAGAAACTCTATTTCCCCAAATCACACAACTTTACCAAAAAATATGTACAGATATTCACAAAATTGAATCCTCTTAAAGTGGATTAAGTGACTTGAATTTTTTTAGATGATAGCAGAACTAGTCTATTAGACGATGACTAAAATGCTTTTTTCAAATTTTGCTATTACTTGGAATAACAAAGAAAAAGAAAAAACTCTCGTTAATAACTTTTTTATCTAGTAACAGAAATTCAAAAAATGCCTCTCGTAGATCTCGGTAATTTATATGCATGCTGAAAAATTTTATCAAAATCAGTTGACGTTGTTACGAGTTGCAACAAATTATTTTGACCAAAAACCGGAAGAAATCTGCAGTTTTTTAAAATCTTTCGACGCCTGTAGCTCGACTCTTGTTAGAAAAAAGAGATAAAAAAGTCAGCAAAACGAGAATTGTTTACTAATTTTTGACACCTCAAGTGATATAAATCTAAAAAAATTTAAGAAAGGCATTTCAGTGATCGTCTGATAGACCAGCCCCTCTATCATCTAAAAAAGAAATTCAAGTCTCTTAACCCATTCCAAAGCAGTGACTGCGTTTCAAAGGGAGTATGCTCAATTTTGCAAGCACATAACTGTATGTGCATCAATCGTCGTCTGATCTCAACCGTCCAGCAACAACAACCGAAAATTTCCGGGCAAAAATCCAATAACTCGTAAATTCGCTCCTCGACTATCTTACCGTCTCATAATCCCCGCAGCCAGCTCCGCTCGCGCAACACCACATCATCGCCTCGTTTATCTTCGAAAGCAGCGTGCCGAAGTCGACCGATTCGAGGCGCATCCTCCCGGCGGAAACCGTAGCGCGGGCCCGGGAGAGCGCACTCGGCGCATCCGATCTTTCCCCGGCAGATGGAAGTTGTCAGCAGTAGTGTACGCTGCGAACCGTATTGATTGGACCCAGTTCCAAAACCCGAAAACCGCCCTGCAGTTTCGGCGAAGTTGCCCGGGAGTTACTTTCGAAACACCCGGTGGAATCGGGGCTCGATCGCGGCCACGTCGAATCACGAGGAAGCGGCCAAGGCGTGGAAATCGATCAGGTAGCCGCGGCGGAGCCCAAACTCGGCCAGCAGTTGTTCACCAGGTGGAACGGCGCAGATCGAAACCGTGAACGCACACGTTCGGACACGGACGGACACGTACACGGGGAGACAGACACATACGGGGACGCACACGGTTGCCGGTTCGATCGGCCTGGACTCGTCTCGGCCAGAGGTGAACGTTCTTCGCTCGTGTACGGCCGGACATTATTTAATAATGCATTACTACGTACATTAACGCGATACACCGGCGATACGTGGCCGTGCCTGGATGCACTGCCGCGGCGCGGTGTACGTGGGTGCACGGACCCGCATATACGAGCGCACGGTCGCCTATCTTTGTATACCTTTCAGCGTAGTGACGCGCGAAGAGGGGTGGCCACCCTTTCTCTCACTCGTCCGCGTCCCACCGATCCCGGCCACTCTTTATCTCTGTCGTGCGGTGCCGTGCCGTGCCGTGCCGTGCAGTGGCCACGCGTACAGGCCGCTTCATAACTCGTGGCGTCAGCCTCAAGGATGATTAGGTCTTGAACACGGTTTCGTGTGCCTTCGGTGCCTTGGCCTCGGCGACGGTTCACCAATAAATCCCACCGGGGCCAGCTTGCCCCGCGGACGTTTTACTCGAATTATATTACGATGGTAATGCGTTATGGGAAAAGAGTGTCCGGAATTTCTAAAATGCAGGCTGTATACGGTATAATGTCTCTTCAATTGACCCCCAGATTGTCCACGAAAGTGGATAATTTGGGAAGAGGAGATACGATTATTCGAGCCTTGCGGATAGTTACGAATTGTCAAGGTTATATTGAATAACAAAATGATGATGTGAATAAGGGTGACGTGGAACGTAATAACTGGTGATGGGATCAACTATGTTACAAGTACAGTGATGTCTCTCTAATTGACGCTCAGATTGTCCACAAAAATGGACAATTTGGGAAGAGGAGATACGATTGTTCGAGCCTTGCGGTTCGCTTTTATAATTACGAATTGTCAACAAGTATAAAAACGAGATGCAAGACACGAATAATCGTATCTTCTCTTTCCAAATTGTCCATTTTTGTGCACAATTTGAGTGACAGTTAGGAAGACATCATTGTACAGTAAATTCTCCATAATTGACGCTCAGCTTCGAAGCAAAAATGGATAATTTGAGAAGAGGAGGTACAATTATTCGAGCCTTGCGGCTTGTTTTTATAGTTATCAAGTATGAACAACTGCAAAAACGAGTAGTAAGGCTCGGCAAATTGTCAATTTTTGTTTCTAAGCTGAGCGTCGATTTGGAAGAATTTACTGTACTCATTTATTCATCAAAATCAACCTAGTCACCTTCAACACTTTTTCCAGTTGTCGTAATATTTTTCGAACGTTGAAGATGGCATAGCCTTCAACGCCCTTCACGACTGCTAACTTTAGACATACCGGAAGATATCTAGCAGTTTTTAACAAAATTGGAATGACAGGTGCAAGAGATTTGTATAATACGCGCCTACCGTACAAATTTTTACACAAAAAGAGTAGGAATATACGTTACGTTTTGGTTTAATTTGAGAAATGTTCGTTTATTGGGCGACTCGCTCTATCGGTATAATATAACCCCGATTATTCGTGCTAATCAAGGAAACACGACTGTTCGAATGACAGAAAAGTGACTTAACTAAAATGCTAGATTAAAGCTTTACTGATTTGTACATTAAATACTCTCTCTCTCTCTCTCTCTCTCTCTCTCTCTCTCTCTCTCTGTCGTATTCAGGTCACATTAGATCAATCCACGTTATACAGAAAAAGTATCCAGAATTTGTAAATGTAACACAAACTATCGTTTTATTAATCAAAATTGTGTGTTTTTTTTAATATTGAAGATAGTATAGCTTTCAACACGTTCAGAAAATTCTCTTTTATCTCCTGAATCGATTCAAAACGCCATTCCCGAAGTAGTAATTTGAGTTTACGACATAGGAAATATTCACTCGATTGATAACGTTTGTTAAGTTTTTACGAAAAATTCGTGTACATTGAACACGTAAATTATCGTGCTGCAATATATAAGAATTGTCTTTGCGCACATTTGGCCTTTTTCAATTCTGCATTTTTTAAATTTGAGGTTATGTGTGCCTACCTTTTGGTAAATAACCTTTGCGGTTATTCGATAATCTATGTCTTATTTGATAAATATAAAATTGATTATACCTGAAAATAAACTGAAGGCACAGTAACTGGCTCCACTACCCTACTTGCACGCAAAGAAATTCTTTCGATACATCCACTGTGGAACTTTAGAATGAGAAATTCCGGG